>NC_064263.1:40873122-41186455 GCF_003254725.2 Canis lupus dingo | reverse complement strand
CTGGGCCCAGAGGAGGGGTGGGCAGGACCAAGAGGAGCCAGTCTCTCCTGCAAACATCTCTGGGGCTAGCTGTCCTCTGAGAGCCTCGCCCAGCTCACCATCCCTGCATCCCCAGGGGCCCAGGTCACCTGATCACTTTAGCAGCCCAGGCGCCCCCAGGGCCCCTCTGTGCAGCGTCATAGTTCCCCCGGGCATGGAAGTATTTGTCTGAATTTTTGTAGTTGGCTTCTCTCATGTCAGAGTAGGCTCTCCACATGTCCCAAGCCCCTGGAGACAAAAGCACATGGCAAAAAGGATATCACGTGGATAGAAAGCAGAGGCTTGCCATGGGAAAGACTCAAGGAACAACAATCTACCACTGACTCTAGATTTCTGCCCGTGGTCCCAGCACCCTTGGGGACCCTAGGCCCAGGAGGACAAGTCTCCCCCCTTGTTGGTTTCTCCACGTATCTCTACTGAGGTCATGCATCGGGGCACAGCTGTGTTGCTCCTGTGCGTCTGGCTCTGACTCATGGGCCATCCACTAGGGCCCCATGGGAGCTGCTCAGTGGGAGAAGGGAGGTGTTCTAGAACAGGATTTCTCTCTTCAGCATCATTGACATTTGGGGCCCATCCACTAGGGCTCATCCACTAGGGCCCCATGGGAGCTGCTCAGTGGGAGAAGGGAGGTGTTCTAGAACAGGATTTCTCTCTTCAGCATCATTGACATTTGGGGCCAGATCTTTCTTTGCTGCTCAGTCCTGTCTTGACTCTATAGGTTGTGTAGCAGCATCCCCGACCCTACCCACTACATGTGCACAACCCAATCCCTGAGAGTCACCCACCAGAAATGCTTCCAGACATTGCCAAAAGTCTCAGGACACAAAATTGTCCTTGGTCGGGAAGCACTGCTGTAGAATGAAGCCAAGATGGGAAAATCCAAGGGCACTCGGGTAAGTGAGGAGGTGACAGGGAAGGCAGATTCTGAGAAAGGCCCAGGCTTACTGCACTTGTGCCCCAAGTCCCAGGAAACCTATTCTTGCAGAGTGAATGCCCGCGACTGTGACACGAGTCCCCTGAGGGTTAGGGGCAGAAATGGCATCCTGGCAACTTTCTGTATAGACTGTACCCATGATGTGGCAGCTGGAGGTAGCAAGCCCTAGGGCCGCGGCCAATCTGCCATCCTTGTCTGCACTTCTAATCACCTGGGAGCTCCTGAGAGGCCTGTGCCCAGGTCTGAGCCCCGGCCAATACCCTGAGCTTCTCTGGGCGTGGATGTCAGGCATCAGTCCAACATGTAGCTGAGACTGAGAGCCACACAGCTTTAGGAAGAGGTACTCAGACACATCTACCTGGCAAGAGCTCTGACCTCACGCACAGCTGGGTTCAAACCTCCTCTCTGCCACCTGCTGATTGCCAGGTAGTCCCTGGGCAAAGGACTTGTCTGCTCTAAGCCTCAGCTTCCTACCCTCCAAGTAGGGGAAGAGGCCTGCCTCACTGAGGTGTTCTGAAGTCATAGTAGGAGAACACCTGTCCCAGGTTGACCAGTAGTGTCCCTGTTTGCCTAAAACCCTCCCCGTTAGTGCTGACAGTGTCACACGAAAGGCCTCAGACCCGGGCCGCCCAGCAGAGTTGGTCACCCTGAATTGCATGAAGGTACTGAATTCCTAGTGTAGGCTTGATATATATTATTAGCTCCCTCACTTTTGGGGTCATGTTTAGGGCTAGGAAAGGGTGGGAAACAGACCTCCCAGGGACAATGTCACTGACAAAAGGAAGTATCAGAGAGAGCTAAGCTGAAGGTGTCTCTTAATGATCCAATCAGGAGGTGGAAAGGAGGGAGGGAGGGAGGAAGGGAGGGAGAGAGGGAAAGGAGAAGAAAGGATGGACAGCTTTCACCATACTTTGTGCATTTTGTCTGCAGAAGATGTTATGCCATTTCCAGACTGACACTGTGTCTTCTCTTCAAACTTACACTTCAGCTGGGAATGATCATTGCTCTTTCTCTAGTAACAGATGGACTCCCATTTTGTGCGTTGCAATCTGTTTGATGAGGGGCTCCCTAACACCAGGCCCGTCCTACCACACAGGGCAACACACCCAAGACAGCGGCTCCTACCCTTGAAAGTGCTCAGGGCAAGTCCTAGTGGCCCTTGGATGCCCCCCAGTCCAGCAGCCTTACCTTGAGCAGCCTCGCCGACAAATGAATACCATTGGCCGCTGACACCCAGGACCAAGGAACAGAAAAGGAGGCCCGGGAAAAGCTTCATGGTGCTGAAATGAAGAAGAGGGTTAGGGGGGCAAGGACAGGACCCGCACCCTCCTTTGGGATTCGTATGTCACAGATGGCCTGGTGCTCATTCCCTCTGTTCTCAGTAGATCTCGGGGGCCAGGTAGGAATCGTGGCTGTAGGTCCTCACTCGGAGCCACAGCCCTCAGTGCTGAGCCCATCAGCCAAGAGGTCCCCAAGGTGGCATTGATGGAGGCAGAGGGCAGCTGGGACCAAAGTGTCCCAGCCTAGGGCAGCCTTCAATCAACCCAGAACCTTACAATCAACCAAAGACCTCCGTGTGCCACTGCGTCAGCAGAGTCCTTGTACAGGACAAACACACAACAGAGTAATTACTTTTAAAGGAATCCCCAATCCTGCAGGGAAAGAGAAAAGAGCCTGTTTTCTCAGCCAATCACTGCTGGCAGAGCCCCTCACCTGAGTTCCCAGTGAAGCGAGCTGCTGGTCCCTGCCTGCTGGGCACAGGTGACCCGTATTTATACCGAGCCGTCCAGCTGGGCCCTGGGGAGAGAGGAAAGGCCAGGCCTGGTGCCTGGAAATGTGTCCCCAGGTCGTGGCCCCTGGAGCCTCCAAGGGATGACTTCCTGGACACCCGGGGTGTTCTGCATCCCAGGACAATTCCCGGTTGTGCAACCCCGGGGAAACAAGGTTCGCTGCTTCTTCCTGGCAGCCCGGGCTGGGGGCGGGGAAGGTACTGACATCAGGGTTGGGGGGGCGTGGGGAGGAGGGTGCGCAGCCCCTGCTGGTGGCCCCCCGCTGCTGGAAGGTGCATGGCTGAGAGGATGGCTCCTCATCCAGGACCTCGCTCCCCTGGCCACCTCCTCCGGATGGTCCCTGCCGGGCCAGGCGGCAGATGGGCCAGGACTGACCCGGAGTTCGTGCCTAATGCTCTTGAGCTTCCAAAAGGACAGGCTCGCCCCAACCCGTGTCTCGGGGGCCCCGGGAGGTCTGTGCACCTGTGTGGGTGTGTGTGCTCGCCTTCCAGCTGGGAGGCACAGAAAGCCCTGCTCAGCTGGCAGAGCCCAGGAGGATGTGTATTATCTCAGTAGGGGTGGGGGTTGTGGGGTTCCCAGGCTGGGAGCGCCTGCCTGGAGGGATTCCTCCTCCCTTACAACCTTGGAGCTCTTTCTGTGGCAATGAGAGTGTTGTTGAATGATTTTGTAGCCCAGCTGGGGAAGTGCTGTGCTTCCATCCTGGGGAAGATGGGGGGGATCTCCTTGTATCTTCCTACCCTGGAGGGTCACTGTCTGCTCGCTGTCATTTTGACCCAGAAGTTCCATGACTGTCACCCAGCTCTGCGGGGGCCGGTGAGGGTTTGAGGGGGCTGAGGGAGGCTTCAGTGTCCTTAGGTGTGAGGCCAGGATAGAAACAGAGGCTGTTGCACATGTCAGCTCCTGTTCATTTTTTCCTCCCCAGTCCATCTTACCACCTTTAGGGCTCGGCATTTTACAACAACCAGAGAAAGCTCAGAAAGAACAGGGCCCAGAAGGTGGAGGCAAAGAAGGGCCTGGGACGGCCTGGGTGGCTCAGTTGTTGAGCATCTGCCTTCAGCTCAGGGTGTGATCCCGGGGTCCCGAGATCTAGTCCTGCATTGGGTTCCCCCCAGGGAGTCTGCTTCTCCCTCTGCTTCTCTCATGAATAAAGAAATAAAATATTGGGCAGCCCCAGTGGCACAGCGGTTGAGCGCCGCCTGCAGCCCAGGGTGTGATCCTGGAGACCCTGGATTGAGTCCCATGTCGGGCTCTCTGCATGGAGCCTGCTTCTCTCTCTCTCTCTCTCTCTCTCTCTCTCTCTGTCTCTATGAATAAATGAATAAGATTAAAAAAAAGAAATAAAATATTCAAAATAAAATATAATAAAATAAATGTAATAAAATAAAATAGGAGTATGATCCGGGTGGGTTTAACCTTAAAAAAAAAAGAAAGAAAAGAAAAGCCTAATGGTTTGCAAGCATTGAATGAGTGGCTCCATCATGCTGGGTGGTGTTGCCAGCCCGCTGCCCTGGAGGCCACCCCCACCCTCCACTCTCTCCAGATACCACATTCCCCAATATCAAACCCACTGAGCGTCATACATGTTAGAATTTGGGCTACACATATACTCACATACTTTCTAGACAGGATGAATGACTTGCCCCAGGGAGAATGAGCTCAGAGGGAAAAGTTACCAGATACTCAAGCAGCATAGCTGTTTTTATAAAAGAAAGACAACCAAATGAAAATATAACACTAGATCTCCCAGAAGTCATGGATTAGAGAGATGCAAAGAAAACTCATGATATACTTAATAAATATCATCAAAATGTGAAGTAGGAACTATCAGTTTTGAAGAAGAATCAAATGGAAAGACTGTAAATATAATATTAAATTAAACCTTAGTAAGAGGATAAATAATGGATCAATGCAACCAAATAGTAAAGTAGTTGGCTGGCAGAGCAGCTCCAGGAACTTTTCTAAGAAGCAACAGAAAAAGAGATGGAGATTATTAGGATTTTTAAAAAGATGTAGAATAGCAATAGAATTGTCAGTATAAGCCCCCAGGAAGAGAAAAATGAACAGAAAGGTAGAAGTCGTAGAAAACTTCATGACCCAGAAAGAAAAGAATATATGATAATAAATTTGGTAACCTAGATAAAATAAACATATTCCTGAGAAAATATAAATTCCAAAATGAGAAGAAATAGAGAAATTACATAAAACAATATATGTTAATAATGGAAATGTGAAGACTGGTCCCTTCAAATTCCCAAAATGGAGTTCAGTTTTACAGATGCATTTTACCAAGTGTAGACACCTGCTGACCCTAAGTCTGCTCTCCCCGCTTCACCATTCTTTCCCTCAGAAACCAGAAAAAAGGCTCTCTCCACATTTTAGCATCTCACTCCCTCTGTCATCTGGCTGTCCCTGGGTGCTTCATTGGGTGCCTGTGGCATGGGGTGCCGCCTTCTTTTGGGATCTCTGAGTAAAAAAACATCTTTTTGATGACAGTCATCTCCTGATCTGTTGGTCTTGCCATACCTGAATAATAATAAAACTTATATTTTTAAAACAGAGATCTTCTTGCTACAAGTATTTCATGCAGAAAAGAGATCCCAGACTGCTGAAAATGGAAACAAAACAAAACAACAAAAACAAAAGCCCACACACATCATCCATGGGAAATAAAGCATCTTGAGTCAGCCAGGCAGAGAATACTAGTTGAGAGGTAGCGCAAGGTGTTGACCCTAATGCATTAAATTAAGGAAAGCCAGGATTTGGAGATGGGAGGGGGTGGGGGTGAAGGTCTGAGGAAACATGAGGTATTTCCTTGCGTGAGCCTGGAGCTCTTGAATCAGGTTGAGGGCTTCAGAAAAGTGGGGGACACTGACCTGGATGGACAGTATGCCCATCCAACAAGTCTGACCAGAAGATATACTATTGGAATTACAGAAAGATATAATGTGTCAAGAGGAATGTGAGTCTCCACTTAGGCAGAATCAGCTTTAATTAAAGGAAAATTGGAAGGCAAATCACTTGGGCCTGAAAAATTTTTTTTAAGATTTTATTTATTTATTCATGAGAGACACAGCAAGAGAGAGAGAGGCAGAGACACAGGCAGAGGGAGAAGCAGGCTCCATGCAGGGAGCCGGACATAGAACTTGATCCCAGGCCTCCAGGACCACAACCTGGGCTGAAGGTAGCGCTAAACCATCGAGCCACCCAGGCTGCCCTGTGAGAATTGTTTTGGTTTGTTGAACCACTTTGGTGTTAATCATGTCTGTCTGAAGATAAGAGAAGCCAGGGAGTTCCAGAATGTTTAGGAAACACAGACCTAAACAAGCATTCCTCATTTTGCTAACTAAGCAAGATTGAGACAGGCTCTCCGGTAAACCTGAAAAATTGACTTTGCTCAATCACAAGCAGTAAGTTTTCCAAGTTGGATGTTCCTGTCAATGGATGTAAAAGAAAAAGGAGTCTCTTTTTGACATAACATTTTATTGTCCCTTTCTCTCCTATAAGATTGAAAAACATGCTTAATGACCTAGATATTGAATACCCTCCCTGGTACAGAGGTTTAATGATGATTCGTAGGAGTGCTTATTATTAACACTTGAAATTTATTTTTTTAAGTTTTATTTTTTTTAAATCATTTTTTTAAATTTTTATTTATTTATGATAGTCACAGAGAGAGAGAGAGGCAGAGACACAGGCAGAGGGAGAAGCAGGCTCCATGCACCGGGAGCCCGACGTGGGATTCGATCCCGGGTCTCCAGGATCGCGCCCTGGGCCAAAGGCAGGCGCCAAACCGCTGCGCCACCCAGGGATCCCTTTTTTTAAGTTTTAATTTAAATTCCATTAGAGTTGACATACAATTTAGTATCAGTTTCAGGTGTTCAATAGAGTGATTCAACACTTCCATACATCGCCCGGCACTCATCACAAGTGCCCTCCTTAATCCTCATCAGTCAGAGAAAGACAAATACTATATGATTTCACTCATATGTGGAACTTAAGAAACAAGTGAAGGTAGTCACTTGAAATTAAAACAAAACTTATGAAAACTTACTAAAACTTAAAAAACTCTTCTCCAAGTAATTTCTTAGGTTCACCAACACTATATGATTCCATAAGAGATTTTGGGTTTTGAGTTGTCTCTGATTCACTACTCCCTTTTGCAAATGTTCAAAAGGAAAGGAAATAAAATATTTTCAAGCACAATGCAGCGCCTTTTTGGATGTTGACAACACCAGTTCCAGACCCTGACTCACTGCTGCTGACCATAGGCTGCTGACTGAATCCCACCATGTCATACTGTGTGTCCTTTACCTTTAGCCATTCCACCAGGCAGAGGCCAAAAAGCTTCAGAGGATCAATTAGCCCCCCGACAGCCTCCGGGGAAGAGACACTTACCTAATTATAGACAGACTTGATTCAGGGTTTCCTGGTGCCTAAAGAATGCAAATTGAAAACTCCAAGCTGTGAGGAAAGTGTTCCCTTTTTAGGAGGAGGTGTGGGCTTTGTAAGAAGGGATGCACACCAAACAGAATGAGGAGTTCCTTAACCTTAATTAAATGGTTAGTCCTTTTACATTCCTGATGATTAGCTTGTTAAATAGAAGCAACGAAAGGAAAGTCATTTCTCTTGTCTTCCCAGTTGCAGTAATGGGTAGCCTGGTGAATAAGTAGTAAAGGGAAAGGCGATCTTTTGACAGCTGAGCCATTTATGAATTTATTAATTTTAAGGAGGACATGATGGGAATGAGTAATGATGTTAGTACTTAGGGACTGTTGTTCTTTGGGGGAAACAAAAATCTTCGGAGGATTAGTGACACTTTCTCTTTTCTTTCAGTATACTTTCTGCACTTAATCGTTCCCCTTTATTTCTTGGAATCTTATTGATTTTACAATCAGATAACTATAAACCTTCTCTCTCTATATGATCATCTTTTTTCCCAGTCACATGACTCATTTTCACCAAGGCATACCCTGGATCTGGTTATTTCTTGTTCCCACTCATAATCCCCAATGCGTGCCCAATAGCTACTTTAGTGATGGTTGCATAGAAGGCATTTAATGAATAGTTGATAAATAAATGAATGAATGAGCACGACATTATAGGGAATTTTGAAAACACAGAATAACACAAACAGAACCCACCACCCAGAAACATGGATCACTGTTTGATGTGCAACCTCTCATGCTGTGTTTCACTGTAGGAAAATGCCTTTGAACATTTGAAAAATGGGATCATATTCGATTGCACTCTTTTTCCCTTAAGACATTATCTTTGCTTCTCCAGGTCATCAAATGCTATATCACAATATGAGTATATGCTAGAAACCATATTAGTTCTGAAACCATGCTAGGTCTGTCTGAATCTATGGCTTGCTTAGCTCTTGACTTCTATGCCATACTTTTTCCAAGTCCAGGTTGCTGGATTTTAGGATCTGTGATGGGAATTTAGTGTCACAATCTATCCTGGAAAGGTATTCTGGTATTTCGTAATGGGACATTCTGTTAAAAATAAGCATAGAATAATGGAATGTGGCAAAGTCCAGATTTCTACTACGAGAAGCTGAGATTGCTGTGCCTGATGGCATTCTCCCAAACCAAATCATCCAACCTGGAATTACCAGAAACCTCTTTTCATATGTTTTAAGGGGTGTACAATTCCACAGAAAATAATACTTGCTAAGTTATGGAGGCAAGAAACTAGAGTAGAAAGAACACTGACGAAGGCATTGTGTGGTTCTGGTCCTTGAGTGATCCGTTTATATTCTCTATAGCTTCTCCATCAGAAAGGGGTTTGGAGGTAGATTGTTTCTATGTGAGTAAAGAGAGTCATTCATAGGAGATGTGGTGTATGTATTTAAAAGAATTGACTGGCTATGACTCTATAAAGGATGAATTCATAGGTAAACAAAGCACTCCTGGCCTGGGGAGAAAACTTGGATCCCGTCTTCAGTAACCAGAGATCTCAAAAAGTAGAAAGACCTGGCCTTGCAAGACCCTTGCCTCCAAGTCTGAATGCTGTGTGGAAGTCTGAATAACTAATTTCTATTTAAGATTTTTTTTTTAAGATTTCATGTATTTATTTGAGAGAGAAAGAGAGCACAAGTCAGGGGAGGAGTAGAGAGGGAGTGAGAGGGTGAAGGGAAAGATTCTCAAGTAAACTCCACACTGAGCATAGAACCAGACACGGGGCTTGATCTCACTCATGAAGCTGAGATCATGACCCGAGCTGAAAGCAAGAGTTGGACACTAAACTAACTAAGCCACTCAGATGCCCCAAGATTTTTTATTTTTAAAGTAATCTCTACACCCAACATGAGCTCAAACTTACAACTCTGAGATCAAGATTCATGTGCTCCACCGACTGAGCCAGCCAGGCGCCCCGAGGAACTAATTTCTTATTTACAAATTTTTCATATTAAATATGTATTAGGAGTATATCTTATCTATTCTCATTAACGATTCTTTCCCCTACCCTTCTCCTTTGTCCCTTCATTCTCTCTAGAATTCATGTCGATAGTACACCTCAGCTTCTTTGGGAGGAGATCTGAAAAGCATACCCATTGTTTCTCTCTATTGTCCATTTGGACTTTGGAGGGGTAGTTCTATTGGCTCAAAAGCATCAGCCTTCTACAGTACAGCATCTCACACTCAGCCCCAAGGCAGTAACCCCAGCACTGCTTCCTTTACCCTTGTTCTCACGTCCCTGCTTTTGCTTGACCTAAAGTAATTTCTTTATGAGTCAGTCTCAACCCTCTCTATACTCTGTCTGCCCATTCACTACTACCATCCATTGAGCCCCAGGTGAGAAGGCTCCATGTTGAGTATTGCCCTTTATCTTTGCTTATTTCCTTCCCCTGTTATAAAAACCTGCCTTTCCCACGTTGGTTCCACTTTATTGTCATCTTTTCCCATGGGGTAGGCCTCCTGCAATTCCTGAACAATAGAATGGGTGAGAGGGGTCTCTATCCTCTTTGCTTCCCACCACCATCTCCACATTCTTTCCCTCTGTTACAATAAGCAGTTCGTTAAGTTTAACAGGAAGCCCAGAGGCCAGCAAAGGGGGATTCATGGCCTGCTACAAGGGGGAAAGTTAGAGACCCATTCCTGGTAGCACTCCAAAACCAAAATGACAAGAAGCTGGATCAAACCAGACAGGCTCAAGACCAAAAAGGCTGAAGACTCTCACCAAGTAAGGGAGAAAAGGTGAGAAACTCTGGTACCCCAAAATCCTGTCCCCATGGATAATAAATATTCCACCCCCTTGTTAACAATTGCTAAGAAAAGAGAGACCCAAACCCCAGGGTGTGTAGCTTTCCCTGAGCTCACGGGCTCTCACGTCTTGAGAGTATACTCAGACTTTAATAAATTCTCCTTCTTGCACCACTCAACTGTTGTGTCTAGTCTGTTTTTGAATTCTTTCTTGTGACAGGACCAAGAGCCTCTGGCAACATCCCAGGACAGACTGAGCAGAGGCCTTGGGGTCTCTCAAGTCCACCCAGCAACACCTTCCAATGCTCTTTGGAGTACCTTCTCCTAAGTCCCCATCAAAGTCTTCATTATCTATCCTCCAGCTTTGCAATGTTATCTGCACAAGTGATTTCCAAAACATGGAGATTGTCAAACATAGGCATTCCTGAAGTCCACTCCAAACTTGCTGAATCAGAACCTTCAAGATTCTGGCTCAGGAATTGGCATTCATAAAGTGGCCACCAGATACTCCTGATAGAGACAATCTAATTAGTCCTGTTTGGGGACAAAGCATCTCTCAATTATATTTGTTGGTACAGCTCCCCACCCCTCTCCCACCTTCATGGAAGATTTCTACTTGTCACTCCCAGCCTTCCTTCTGACTTATTTGTTGCCAACACTTGGTGACATGAATAATATTGCTGAACCTTCCAGCATCCTGAAATCCCAGGTCTTGCTCTTCTTAGAGCCCTGATATACAAATATCTGGGCAAAGAATATTCCAGATGAAAGGCATAATTATCTAAGCCCCCTCAGATGAGATGTGCTTGGGAGTTTAAATAAGGAGGAGGCTAGTGTGGCTGCAGCAAAATGAATGAGAGGAGAGAAGTAGGAAATGAAGTGTAAAGACAGATTTTCATAAGCTGTTGAAAGAGCTTTGCCTTCAGCATGGGTAAAACTTAGATCCTCTGGAGGATTTTGAGCAGAAAGTGACATCGCTTGTCTTGTGTTTAACAATCTGGTGGGTATGTTGAGAAGAGACTAGATGGGGGCAAGTGTGGAAAACATGGAAGGAAGCCAATCAGAGATTCCTTACAATAATCCAAATGATGGTGCGTAATAACAGGTTGGAAGTGGTAGAGGGGGTGTTGTTCGCTTTCTGAATATATTCTTTGACAATAAGTTCAACCATTCCAAGTAGGCTGGGATATTACTGCGTATAAACAATGTCCATGTTCATCTCTCTAAATGACACACCATTCTTTAAAAGCTTTTCCATTCTTCTTAACTTTCAAGCTCCCTCATCACACTACCTCTACCCATCCATGCAGATTACTTCTCCTCCTTCATTCATTCATTGATATAGTCAGTCAATAAAAATTACTGAGAACCTGTTATAGGTGGGATGCTCTACTAGGTGTAATTGATCTAGCAGATTGTCAATAAACCAGACAAGATTCCTGTCCCTGAGGTTTGTGCACTGCGGGGCCAAACTCAGAAATGCAAACAGGTGGAAACTGATGAATCCTGGAGCAGGTAAAGGACAAGTGTTTCTGGTTTCCTTCAGCTATCCTTCACCACAAAATACATCTCCATTCTCTTTCCTTTCCTTCTTTATCAGAGAAAGACCCACTCCTACTACACTCTGGGTAACTCCACCCTCAGGGAGCCTGTGGGCCCTTGGACCTTGGAGTATATTTATGCCCTCATTCATTCTCTCCTTGTTAATTCCCTCCCTATACCCTATTACCCGCCCTCATCTTTAAATGAATCCTCCTTTGACCTTCACATGTGTTAACCTATTTGATAATTCAACAAGTATTTACAGAGTGGTGAGATCCAATTCCCCACTTTCTTCAAGCCTGTGCGTTGGCACCTGAATGTAGTCAGGGAAAGCCATGGTGATTAGTCTCCCTTTAAATTCATGATCGTTATCCTCGAGCTTCCTTGCAATCCTACTACTACACTTCCTAAGTTTATTCACTTTGCCCTTCTCCTAGATGACCATATTTTACTTCTCTCCTAGAACTTCCACCATGCCTCCTCTTCCACCCTCCTCTCAGATGATGACTCTTCTATTTCCCTGAAAAATACAAGCAATCTGAAATGAAATTCCATGGGCTCTGACCACCAAATGCACTGATGTACCTGCATTTATTCCCAGAAACTCTGCTGTGTCTCCTGTTACTAGGGGGGGACCGCTCCTGTTACCAGGGGGTGACATGGTTTAAATCATGCAGACAATAGTGACACATGCTGCTAGTGAGTGACCAAGATACAAACATTAATATCCACTCAAAAATGTAACTGCAAACAGTCTCATATTATCAGGACTTGGGTGATAGAAAGAAAAGACAACACAGACAGCCATTTTACCTGGGCATGTTTCAGTAATAGCATCATCTATGGCTTTAGAACATTGTTCACAGCTGTCTGTATACAGAATTTCCAGTGCCAAGTAGAAAAGATTGTCATCCAGCTCCCTGAATTTGAACACAGACAAATCTTAGATGCATAATTTTTCATTTATTCTGACACCAAAGTTCCTGTATATTTTATTGTGTAAAAATTATTCACATTCATTTTTTTAAGTAGGCTTCATGCCCAACTTGGAGCCCAATTCAGGGCTTGAACTCAGAGCCCTGAGAGGAAGACCTGAGCTGAGATCAGGAGTTGGACAGATGCTTAACTGAGCCACCTACTTGCCCTTGCATTCATTAAACTTTTTCTTTTTAAAAAATATTTATTTATTTATTTTAGAGAGAGAGAGCACAAGAGAGTGCAAGTTGGGGAAGGGGCTGAAGGAGAGAATCTTGAAGCAGAGTCCCTGCTGAGCATGCGGTCCAATGCGGGGCTCAGACACACGACCCATGAGCCTAAACCAACAGCTGGAAGTTTAACTGACTGAGCCACCCAGCACCCCCGTGCACTCATTATCTTTAATACTTCTTTATTTCTAAAGATTTATAGCACATACTCATCGCATAAAGAAAACAGAATTTGTCTCCAACTCCTAGAGTATTATTATATATTGCAGACAAAACATGCACAAATGGACTCATTGATTATTAGTAGTTGAGTAGTTGGCATCTCAATTGTTTTATATTGTATAGATATCCTTCATAGATTGTAAAATAGGTATTTGAATAGTTCTCATATTTGTGAACATCGGCTAAAAAGGGATTATTATTATTTTCTCTTGGAAAATAATTTAAAATAATTGGCATTCAAAAATTTGCTACCTCTAACCCCCACACAAAACAATTGCTACAGTATATTTAGAGTCTAGGAAACCAAAGCTTGGCTTCAAGTATCTTAAACCATCAAGGCTGCTTCTGGAGCTCCTGACAGGGCTGTTTTGCCTTAATCCATCCTGACCTGGTCCTGACCCTACCATTACCAGTAAGACAAGTGCTGTGGACACAGTGCTGATCATGTGCCCCTGAGACAATGTGTCCTTCCCAAACTAGCCCAACTGTCTATCAAAACCGTGGCATGCACCAGCCCCACAAGGTGACACAGTACGAGAAAGGCAAGGATCCTCTGTATGCCACAGAGAATGATGTTTTGACCTGAAGCACAGTGGCTGTGGAGGCAGGCAGGTGAGGCAGATTTTCCTGAAAAAGAGTAAATTAACCAAGACGATGTTGAGGTTTAGATGCACTGAGCACAACTATAGATAAAAAGTAATTTAAAAAAATAGCTACCCAACAGGTTGTCAGGAATGGGTTAGAATTAGATAATGCAGGATGTCCCTATGTTATATACTTACAGATGGATCGCTACAAGGTACACACGTGAGATTAGGACACTTCCGCACACAGACCAGTGCTGGCATGCTGTGAGTCCTCACAGAGGAAATAAAACATGTGATAAACACTGTATATACAAAGGTGACAAAACAGACGTAGTTTCTGTTGGTAACTTAAATTTAAATTGGCCTTTGGGAAAAAAAAATTTTTTTAAATAGTCTTCTAAAGCAAATGGTTCAGGGTTGGTATGTCCTGTGCTCTGAACCTTTAAAAAAAGAAGCCAACTTGGTGGTCTGGACTCATGATTTGTCACCCTGGTAATGACATTGTAACAGGTGTAATGGACATCCTCTGTTCCCAAATGATTCCCGAACATATAAGATATCTTCGTAAAGTTGAAAGAAAACTTAGCATGTCGCTCTTCTCCCATATGCTAGATTTCATATTCAGACTAAGAGTTTGAGAATTTGAGATTCTGTATTTCATTTATATTAGCAACACCAACAAGACAACAGTTAGCTAACAAGGCAGGGTACAGGGAGTCAAAAAGAATAAATAGTACTTGCTGTCTTGCCCAAAAAATCAGGCATAGGGAAGGAGTAATAATGAGCTATAGTCTGCTTCAGGCCGAGAATCAACCTTTCTCTTTAATCAGTGTCTAGACAGCTTGAAACAATGTCAACAGTCTATGCTGAACTAGTCTCCAGAATTCTCTTTTAATGTATGTATGTATGTATTTAGAGAAGAGAGAGAGAGCATGAGCAGGGGAAGGGACACAGGGGAAGGACAAGCAGGCAACCTGCTGAGTAGGGAGCCCGACATGGGCTTGATCCCAGGCCTCTGAGATCATGACTTGAGCTGAAGTCAGATGCTTAACCGACTGAACCACCCAACACCCCCAGAGGTGTCCTTCTAGAAAGTTTCCAGTTAGAACGAGGTACAAAGGATATTTTCTATGGAGAGTGGAGTCTCTGTTCATATCTTCACAGGCCTCACCTTACTGGGCAGACCCTGGTGATACTTCTGATTCATAGTGAGAAGAGCACAGGCAGTGACCTTCTATACACTCAGGAAATGCAGCAAAGAACTTTCCCAAAACAGTCTCCTGATGGGAGCCTGCCACTTCTCCAATTCGGCTGCTTTCTTCCAGACAAAATATCCTATTAGAGGTTTCTTAGAGTTTACATTTTTGTTCCCTGCACCAAACACTCTCATTGCCATGGAGACAGCTCCAGGGTTGTAAGGGAGGAGGAATCCCTCCAGGCAGGCGCTCCCAGCCTGGGAACCCCACAACCCCCACCCCTACTGAGATAATACACATCCTCCTGGGCTCTGCCAGCTGAGCAGGGCTTTCTGTGCCTCCCAGCTGGAAGGCGAGCACACACACCCACACAGGTGCACAGACCTCCCGGGGCCCCCGAGACACGGGTTGGGGCGAGCCTGTCCTTTTGGAAGCTCAAGAGCATTAGGCACGAACTCCGGGTCAGTCCTGGCCCATCTGCCGCCTAGCCTGGCAGGGACCATCCGGAGGAGGTGGCCAGGGGAGCGAGGTCCTGGATGAGGAGCCATCCTCTCAGCCATGCACCTTCCAGCAGCGGGGGGCCACCAGCAGGGGCTGTGCACCCTCCTCCCCACGCCCCCCCAGCCCTGATGGCAGAACCTTCCCCGCCCCCAGCCCGGGCTGCCAGGAAGAAGCAGCGAACCTTGTTTCCCCGGGGTTGCACAACCGGGAATTGGCCCTGGGATGCAGAACACCCCGGGTGTCCAGGAAGTCATCCCTTGGAGGCTCCAGGGGCCACGACCTGGGGACACATTTCCAGGCACCAGGCCTGGCCTTTCCTCTCTCCCCAGGGCCCAGCTGGACGGCTCGGTATAAATACGGGTCACCTGTGCCTAGCAGGCAGGGACCAGCAGCTCGCTCCATTGGGAACTCAGGTGAGGGGCTCTGCCAGCAGTGATTGGCTGAGAAAACAGGCTCTTTTCTCTTTCCCTGCAGGATTGGGGATTCCTTTAAAAGTAATTACTCTGTTGTGTGTTTGTCCTGTACGAGGGCTCTGCTGACGCAGTGGCACACGGAGGTCTTTGGTTGATTGTAAGGTTCTGGGTTGATTGAAGGCTGCCCTAGGCTGGGACACTTTGGTCCCAGCTGCCCTCTGCCTCCACCAATGCCACCTTGGGGACCTCTTGGCTGATGGGCTCAGCACTGAGGGCTGTGGCTCCGAGTGAGGACCTACAGCCACGATTCCTACCTGGCCCCCGAGATCTACTGAGAACAGAGGGAATGAGCACCAGGCCATCTGTGACATGCGAATCCCAAAGGAGGGTGCGAGTCCTGTCCTTGCCCCCCTAACCCTCTTCTTCATTTCAGCACCATGAAGCTTTTCCCGGGCCTCCTTTTCTGTTCCTTGGTCCTGGGTGTCAGCGGCCAATGGTATTCATTTGTCGGCGAGGCTGCTCAAGGTAAGGCTGCTGGACTGGGGGGCATCCAAGGGCCACTAGGACTTGCCCTGAGCACTTTCAAGGGTAGGAGCCGCTGTCTTGGGTGTGTTGCCCTATGTGGTAGGACGGGCCCGGTGCTGGGAGCCCCTCATCAAACAGATTGGAAAGCACAAAATGGGAGTCCATCTGTTACTAGAGAAAGAGCAATGATCATTCCCAGCTGAAGTGTAAGTTTGAAGAGAAGACACAGTGTCAGTCTGGAAATGGCATAACATCTTCTGCAGACAAAATGCACAAAGTATGGTGAAAGCTGTCTATCCTTTCTTCTCCTTTCCCTCTCTCCCTCCATTCAGCCCTCCCTTCCTCCCTCCCTCCCTTCCTCCCTCCCTCCCTCCTTTCCACCTCCTGATTGGATCATTAAGAGACACCTTCAGCTTAGCTCTCTCTGATGCTTCCTTTTGTCAGTGACAGTGTCCCTGGGAGGTCTGTTTCCCACCCTTTCCTAGCCCTAAACATGACCCCAAAAGTGAGGGAGCTAATAATATATATCAAGCCTACACTAGGAATTCAGTACCTTCATGCAATTCAGGGTGACCAACTCTGCTGGGCGGCCCGGGTCTGAGGCCTTTCGTGTGACACTGTCAGCACTAATGGGGAGGGTTCTAGGCAAACAGGGACACTACTGGTCAACCTGGGACAGGTGTTCTCCTACTATGACTTCAGAACACCTCAGTGAGGCAGGCCTCTTCCCCTACTTGGAGGGTAGGAAGCTGAGGCTTAGAGCAGACAAGTCCTTTGCCCAGGGACTACCTGGCAATCAGCAGGTGGCAGAGAGGAGGTTTGAACCCAGCTGTGCGTGAGGTCAGAGCTCTTGCCAGGTAGATGTGTCTGAGTACCTCTTCCTAAAGCTGAGTGGCTCTCAGTCTCAGCTACATGTTGGACTGATGCCTGACATCCACGCCCAGAGAAGCTCAGGGTATTGGCCTGGGCTCAGACCCGGGCACAGGCCTCTCAGGAGCTCCCAGGTGATTAGAAGTGCAGACAAGGGTGGCAGATGGGCCGCGGCCCTAGGGCTTGCTACCTCCAGCTGCCACATCATGGGTATAGTCTATACAGAAAGTTGCCAGGATGCCATTTCTGCCCCTAACCCTCAGGGGACTCGTGTCACAGTCGCGGGCATTCACTCTGCAAGAATAGGTTTCCTGGGACTTGGGGCACAAGTGCAGTAAGCCTGGGCCTTTCTCAGAATCTGCCTTCCCTGTCACCTCCTCACTTACCCAAGTGCCCTTGGATTTTCCCATCTTGGCTTCATTCTACAGCAGTGCTTCCCGACCAAGGGCAATTTTGTGTCCTGAGATTTTTGGGAATGTCTGGAAGCATTTCTGGTGGGTGACTCTCAGGGATTAGGTTGCCCACATGTAGTGGGTAGGGTTGGGGATGCTGCTACACAACCTATAGAGTCAAAACAGGACTGAGCAGCAAAGAAAGATCTGGCCCCAAATGTCAATGATGCTGAAGAGAGAAATCCTGTTCTAGAACACCTCCCTTCTCCCACTGAGCAGCTCCCATGGGGCCCTAGTGGATGAGCCCATAGGTAGCACAGAGCCAGACGCACAGGAGCAACACAGCTGTGCCCCGATGCATGACCTCAGTAGAGTTACGTGGAGAAACCAACAAGGGGGGAGACTTGTCCTCCTGGGCCTAGGGTCCCCAAGGGTGCTGGGACCACGGGCAGAAATCTAGAGTCAGTGGTAGATTGTTGTTCCTTGAGTCTTCCCCATGGCAATCCTCTGCTTTCTATCCACGTGATATCCTTTTTGCCATGTGCTTTTGTCTCCAGGGGCTTGGGACATGTTGAGAGCCTACTCTGACATGAGAGAAGCCAACTACAAAAATTCAGACAAATACTTCCATGCCCGGGGGAACTATGACGCTGCACAGAGGGGCCCTGGGGGGGCCTGGGCTGCTAAAGTGATCAGGTGACCTGGGCCCCTGGGGATGCAGGGATGGTGAGCTGGGCGAGGCTCTCAGAGGACAGCCTAGCCCCAGAGATGTTTGCGGGAGAGACTGGCTCCTCCTGGTCCTGCCCACCCCTCCTCTGGGCCCAGTGTGGGGTTGGAGTGGCTCCCAGGGCCACAGCAAGGCCGGGGGACCCGGGGATTCCCTGCCTTCCTGCTGGGGGCCCGGGGACCAGCCTGGCTGGGGTGGGCTGTGCCGGGTGCAGGGTCAGGTGCAGGGTGATTCAGCCCCTCCTGCCCTGGCTCCTGTCAGCCAGCCCTTGGAGAGAGGAGAGATTGGTGGGGGCGGTGGGCTTCACTCATCAGGCCCTAATTCATCTCTTGCCTGTCCCCCTCCATCCCAGCGATGCCAGAGAGAATTCTCAGAGAATCACAGACCTTTTAAGGTTTGGAGACAGCGGCCACGGAGCGGAGGACTCGAAGGCTGACCAGGCTGCCAACGAATGGGGCCGGAGTGGCAAAGACCCCAACCACTTCCGACCTGCTGGCCTGCCTGACAAGTACTGAGCTTCCTCTTGGCTCTGCCCTGGGGAGCCGGGCTCTGAGCCCCCTGAGGGCAGGGACACCCACTCGTTGAGATCTCTGGCCACGCAGGCTGGGGAGGGCACCTAAGAGGTGTCTAATAAATGCTTAAGAGATGGACTGTTGAAAAGCGTGTTCTTCTTGGTTGTACGTCCTGCTGGTTAGTTCCCCAGGGGGATGGATGGACACCCGCGTGAGGCTGAGCCTGGGCCCTGGTGTAGGGGGGACCGTCTCAGTGCACCCGGACAGATGCCCTGTACCCACCCTTCCCGGATCAGACCTGCCCCCCCTGCCCAGGCCCCTCTGCTTACACTGGTGCTATTTCTGGCTCCTTGGTGTCCAGAACTCTCACTGTGTCAGTTGTGTCCTGTCACCTTCTCTGTCCTCAGCGTCTGGTTCCCTTAGCTTTGCTCCTCAGTGGTCGCTGTCCTCAGGACAAGGGACACAGCAGAGGGAGGCCAGGACTGTGGGATCAAGGGCCACCTTGATGTTCTGTGGGCTTCTCAGCAGGGCCTTCAAGTCCAGTTACAACCAGTTTCTGTCCCTGCCATCTAAGAATGTGTCCAAGAGAGTTTTGCTCCTCCTGATTTTACTGCCTTACTTCAAGCTAAGTGTAGACGAAATGCCACCTCACTCGTGACTATTTCCTCAGGCCTCTGCACCTTAGCCTGTCACACTGGGGAAGTGGTAGTGAAGAAGGAGCAGTGGAGAGAAGCCATTTGGGGTGGCACCTGGGGTGGAGTCAGCACACGGAAACCAGGTAATAATTTGAGATGGAACATTATAGTAGAAGGAGAGGTTGACTGGTGCAAGATTACACACTATGGGGTCCAGATCACACAAAGCTGAGATGTCCATCTTGTTGGCACTCCTGTAGCCAATTGGATGGCCCATAAAGATTGTGGGGGTGTCCCAAGACAAAGCCCACAAACAAGGATTCCCCCACTGAGGTGTCAAGGAGGATACCAGGCAGGAAACTCCAACGGTGTGCAGTGAACTGGGAATGGAGCTGGGGCTGCTGGGAATTCACCTGGAGGCAGCCCACATGGGTCATGGGGCCCGGCGGGTGGCGGGGGCGATGCTGTCCACCTGCCTGAGGCTCGCTGTGGAGGCGACCGAGCTATGGACTGAAAGGTCATATGTGAAGCCCTACCCCACCCCCCCACCCCAGTGTGGGCATCCACCGGATAAGGAAGTGATTCCGGTTAAACGAATTCACAAGTGTGCAAGCTGGTCTGGTGGGATCAGTGTCTTTAAAAATCAAATACCAGAGATCTTGTTCGTTCCTCTCTGCCCCGAGGGGACACAGCTGGAAGGTGCCCATCTGCAAGCCGGGAGGAGAGCTCGACCAGGCACCAAATTAGTGCATCTTGGTCTTGGACTTCCCTGCTCTCTGAAATATGGGAAATACATTTAGTGGATTAAGTCACCCAGTGTGTGGCTGTGGTCAGCACCCACCTAACACAGGCCCAGCGCTGCAGGGAAGCATCACAGAAGATGCCAAGGAAGTTCGGGGGGACAGCCAGGAAGCTCCAGCTGGTGAGGGGCCTGGGGGCCTGCACAGGACAGGAGCGTCACAGGGGCAGGGAGGAGGCCAAGCCCCAGGCTGGGGGAGAGGCCTTTCCTCCCTGCTTGTCCCTCCTGGGAGCTCAGGGATGTCAATCGCTACCAGCATGTGGATCCTCTGTGACAAAGACATGGAGGAGCCCTCCGGAGGGAGAGAGTCATGACGACATTTCACAGAGGAAAGACAATTGCACGCGTGGTCAAGGAGGAAACAGAAGTGAGGATGCGGGAGTCAGTGACGGGAGATCGTGGCTCCTGCCCAGAGCAGGGCCGGGTGCAGGTGGACAGTCCGGGCTCGGGGCTTGGGGGTCAGGGTCGGGTCTCTGTCGAGCCAAGGCGGGGGCAGCAGAAGCAGGTGGCGGCCCGGCAGGGGGCAGGCCCGGGGAGTGGGGTCCAGTTGGTGACCTGGGGCCTCACTCCCCTTGGCGCCCCTCAGGGCGGGGTTATCCTGCTTCACCTTGACGCCTCCTCCCCGAAGGTCGCCCGCCTCTCCGTGGATCTGACTTTCCAGCCCATCCTCTGCCATCTCCTGAGCAACTTGGAACCTGCTGTGCCAGGCAGCTGCGTGCCAAGCACGGCCCTCACTTGCTTCTCAGAAAGCCTTTGCTTCTCCTTCATTTTGCAGGACAAGTGCACGGGGTACACAATGTCTGCTGATGGGCCTTTTTCTACAAAACCTTTAAATATTCCCACCCACCTCTTCTGGCTTGCAGGCGACTGTAGAGGAGAGGAACAACAGCTGCCCCAGCCCGAAGGGGAAGCAAGAGGGGTTCATGCTCTGGGGGTGGGGATACCCCAACGGGAGCAGAGACGTGTGCTCTGAAAGTAAGAGAGCTGATGAGAGTGGGGACAGGGCGCCAGACAGGAGGACGGGACCTGCAGGGGCCCAGTTGTCCTGTGGAGGTGCCCCAGGACTGGGACTCCTCCCACACCCCGAGTTTGCCCCTTAGCGCCCTGCTGTCGGGCGAGAGGGTGGGAAACCCAAGGGCAGAGGGCTCCCCCACTGCATGTCAGCCTCACATCCCCAGTACCAGTCACAGCACAGAGCAAATAGTAGCTGCTTAATAAATATTTGTTGAAATGACTCAATGCTATAGAAGGAGTGTTGCTCAGGAGCTCATAGACCGGGAGGCAAGCCTGGGGCTGAGGACATACAGCTGTCAGGTCCAGGGCTTGATCTGCACAACGTGGTCAGGAGGCACCTTGGGTGGCCGTGATCCACACCAGAATCTCCACTAGGTACTGCGGGAAGTGACAAGATTTTACTTGAGCATCAAAAACACTCACTGTTCCTAGGAGGGCCTTGCACTGTCTCCCATTCAAATGCAAATAGAAACCTCAGGAGGACAGAAGCTATCAGTCCTCTTGGTTTCTGAGGGGAAGCCTTGGGAGAGAGCAACTAATATTTGAACTTCCAGACTACCCTGTGGACTCTCAGAGGGTCAAGTTAGCAGAGGGTGCTCTGTGAAAACAGAGGAGGGGAAAGATACACTGCATTTCCCTGAGCCCAAGACCCCGTGGACTGAGATATGCATTACTGTTGGTAAAGCTCCATGAAAAACGTTCTGTGAATTCAGGGAAGTTGTAATATTTTCCTATCCCTCAGCAGTTTTACTTGACTCTTGTTGGAAGAGACTCTTGGACCTACTTGGGCATACATTTTTATCTTAGATCACTTTTGTGTATAAAGAAAAAAAAGATGAAGCATACGCAAAATAAATTGATTTAAATGTTCCTAGAGCAATGATAATGACTTTATGACTGCGGCCTGGTCATTGGTGGATGTAAGAGATGTCCTAATTTCAGAAAAATCATGCTAAAAAATGTCTATCTTAGAAATACTAGAATATGCTATTACAGTTACTATTTATACAGGTTCCCTCTCATTTTATTTACCCGCTCCTGGGGTGTAGGTCAGCTCTACACCAGCACCCCCACATGTGCGGGACCCCCACCCAGAGAGAGGTGGTGTATCCATGACTGGTCCTGACAGGGTCCATGTGCCAACCTCCCTCTCTAGATAGGATGTCGCCCCTCGTGGCCCAGCCACAGCCTTCATCCAACCTCAGTGGTCTCTCCAGGACACCCCAGAGTGACCGAGGGCCCCTTCTCGTCCTGTCCGGGCCTCTTCTGTACGGTGCAGAGGGGAATGGGACCGGGAGGAGGTGATTGCACCCATCTGCACAGGTGCCTCTTCATCAGCCCTGGGGGCTCGCGAGACTGGCCTGCTTCTTGGATGCTCTCCCCAGGATGTGGGGTGCGTGGAGCCTCCTGGTCCTCAGGTGTGGGACAGGGAAGAGACTCACTTGACTGCCTGCTTGTCAAACTCGGGGGCAAAGGGCACCCTTTCACAATCCCCTGATTCCCAAGTCGGTTTCTGAAGTCTCTAACTATGGGAAAGCAGTCTCGGGTCTTTTCTGGGAAGAACGTGTGTGTTCTACACACAATCCGTGATTTACGGAGTGCTGTGAAACCATGCTGTGTAAAACGTTTTGCAAAGCTCCCATCATGACTCACACGTCCCTTTGCTGAAAGAGCTGGGCAAAGTGACAAGAACTCCAGGCTGCCCACAGGGCCTTGCAGCCCAGGGACCTGAGCAGGAAGGGAGCCACCCTTCACTGGAATCTTCCCTTAATCCCCCGTAGGCCTCCCCTTTGGAATGTCCAAAAGTCTAACACAGAGCTTTTCAAAGCCCAACTGTCCCCTGGTGGGTACAGATGCTTACAAAACTCCTTCATCCGTCCCGGATTCACCCCCTCCTGAATGAGCCCCAGTATGTGGCAGGAACTGAGCGAGGCCCTGGGAACAGAGCGGCCGAAGGCGCAGAGGAGATCAGTGGTCCCGGGCAGGTCGCACTCTCCGGGGGAGCCGTTATTAGCTATGCATGTTTACCACAATGGAACTAAATTACACTGTACATTAGTGGGTGATGGACTATCCTGGGCCACGGTTCAGGCGGCAGCCGCACAGCATGTGGCGAAGAGTCCAAGTGCTCAATCCCAGGCGGCCAGATGTGAACTTCAGCTTGGCCCCTGACTCTGGCAGGTGAGAGGAGGCTCGAGGACAAATGCTCTGCTAAGTTGTTCAGGGAAAAAGCAGCCCGGAAAATGCTGAGTATTATATCCCTGTCTTTGATTATGTACTCAGGTAAGTACATACACTTAGGAAATAGACCGGAAGGCAAACATGAAGGTTCCAGGAGGTGCTTCCTGCCTCTCCCCCAACCCAGGATGAGGAAGTTAGCCCTGCTGTTTTCTTTCTCTCTTTGTACTTACTAAATGGTTTTTATAAAAAGATGATTTATTCATGAGAGACACACACAGAGAGGCAGAGACACAGGCAGAGGGAGAAGCAGACTCCACGCAGGGAGCCTGACGTGGGACTGGATCCGGGTCTCCAGGATCACGCCCTGGGCCGAAGGCGGCGCTAAACCGCTCAGCCACCCGGGCTGCCCATATACTTATTAAATGTTTTTCAACTTTTCTTCTCTAACTTGTTCTTTCAACCTAGGCTCATTAAGCTCCACTGTCTGCTAGGCCTTGTCCTGGGTGCTGCTTGTCAAAGGTGAGAAAGCCAACCTCACGCCTGCTTGGGAGGGTAGGGTTGAGATGAGGAAAAGCAGCAGATGTCTGTTCAGCATATAGTTCACACGTGTGTGCCTTTCTCTCTCATCACACCCCCCCCAACTGCACTAAATGTGCAAACACATCCACACACATCAATAGTGCACCCACATTAATAAAGATCATGCGATACTAACTGGTAAAGGAGTCAGGGTCCCAGTGAACATACAGGATGGAAGCTACGAGATAAAGGATGGTGCTGATCACGCGCCGTAGTCCGTCTGTCCCAATCCTATTCTGACCTTTCCTTTCCCGTAGGACTCAATTTTCTCCTAGACCTGCTTATCTTCAGGCCGAACCGACATTATTCCAGAACTTGGCCTTGAAAAAGACAGGCCCCACTGACCCCCCGTGAAAGAAGTTTGCTCAGGACCAGAGGAAGGGTGTTCCTCTTCCCCGCAGCTGCAGGAATACGAAGCGCACCGGGCACCGCGTTCTCAGCAGCTGCTCTGACCAAGGAGTTCTTTGAAACCAGAACAACAAAGGAGACTACAGAGGTCTTCGGTTCGTCCCCTGAGAGTGCCGCCGCCCCATTGTATTTAATATTTAGATGTGACTCTGTGTCGGAGACACCACAATGATTTGCGTGGTGGGTAGCGGGATGCTGCAGGTGGGACGAGGATGCCACAGGTGGAACATGGATGCCGCAGGTGGGACACGGTTGGTGCAGGTGGGACGGGGATGCTGCCGGTGGGACACGGTTGGTGCATGTGGGACGCGGATGCCGCAGGTGGACGTGGATGCTGCAGGTGGGACACGGATGCTGCAGGTGGACGTGGTTCCACAGGTGGGAGGCGGAGCTGGGAAAGTGCCTGCTGGTGGCCAAGGAGCTGGACCCCGGAGGTCGGGCCACACTGCAGAGTGACAGACCCACAGCACCCCCAGCACGCGCTCTCCTGATATACTAGGTTTATGCCAATGTCATTTTTTTTTCTGTTCTAATACACGCGACCCGACTGCTCGGTGTTTTATTTGCCTTTTCCCCATGAGGAACGCTGAGCGCATCTCTTTGTGAGCTTCTTGGTCCTTGGCAGTTGCCTGCACACTAGGTTTTTGAGCTCCTCACCTATTTTTCTATTTGCAGTGCTGTCCATTTCTCATAGATTCATTGGAAGAATTAATCGCTCGACATGTTTTAGATGCTGTCATTTGCCAGTTTCTCTCTAAAAATGAATTCTTAAAAAAAATAAAAATAAAGATGAATTCTTATTTTTGACGTATTCAAGTTCACTATTTCGCGTTTTGGTTTGTGCTTTGAAATTATTAGAATTTCTTCCCTCGTCCACATCACAAGTTTATATTTTAAAAGATTTACTTATTTATTATACAGAGACATTGAGAGAGAGAGAGAGAGTCGGGGGAGAGGAGACAGAGGAAGAAGGAGAGAATCTCAGATAGACTCCCAGCTGAGTGCAGAGCCTGAAGCAGGGCTGGATCTCAAGACCCCGAGCTCAGGACTGGAGGGGAAATCAAGAGTCCAATGCTTACTTAACCAACTGAGCCACCCAGGTGCCCCCACACATTCATTTATTTATTTGTTGAAGAGTTTATATATTGCCCTCTACCCCTCATGCTTATCTCAAATAAATAAATTATATGGTGAAAAAAACTTTTTAAAAAAGATTTTATTTATTGATTAGAGAGAGAGAGAGAGAGAATGCAAGCATGAGCTGAGGAACGGGCAGCAGGGGAGGGAGAGGGAAAAGTGGATCCACACTGAGCCCTGAGCCCTGAGCCCAACCCAGGACTCAATCTCATGACCCTGAGGTCACTACCTGAGCTGAAACCAAGAGTCAGATGCTTAACTCACTGAGCCACCCAGGCGCCCCACAAGTTTAGTTTGTGAAAATATTTTCTATTAACTTTATCATTTTACCTTTGTATTTAATATCCTAGTGTTGATATTTGTATATGTATGGAGCAAGGATCCTGTTTCATTTTTCTCTGTAGGGTAACCAGTTCCTTCGAACTCTCTTTAAGTAAGCCCTCTCTTCCTCCATGATTTGAGGTGTCTCCTGCATCACATATTACTGTCCTTTACGTGTGGCCCTAGCTCTGCACTCTCTTCTCTCCCGTTGGTCAATGTGTCCTTTGTTTGCCAATACTACTACTTTGTTTCTACTACTGCATTGGCTCTGTGTGTTAGTGCCTGAGTAGGGCAAGTGTCAACTCTTTGCATTCTTCTTTTTTTAATTAACTAGCTAACTAACTAATTAATTACATTTATTTATTCATGAGAGACACAGAGAGAGCCAGAGACATAGGCAGAGGGAGAAGCAGGCTCCCTGTGGGGAGCCCAATGCAGGACTAGATCCCAGGACTCTGGGATCACGACCTGAACCAAAGGCAGACCCTCAGCCATTGAGCAACCCAGGTGCAAACTCTTCACACTCTTATTTATGAAGATTTATTTTTCTATGTATGATCTTTACTTCTCAATATAAATTTCAGAGAAATAAATAAATAAATAAATAAATAAATAAATAAATAAATAAATAATAAATTTCAGAGTAATTTTCTTCGATTCCTCAAAGTTCACCTGGAATTTTGCTTTGAAAGGCATTACATTTGTCCATTAATTTGGGATAGAATTAACATCTTTATTCTTTTTAAGATCTTATTTATTTATTCATGAGAGACATAGAGAGAAAGAGGCAGAGACAGAGACACAGGCAGAGGGAGAAGCAGGCTCCATGTGGGACTGGATCCCGGGACTCCAGGATCATGCCCTGGGCCAAAGGCAGGTGCTAAACCGCTGAGCCACCCAGGGATCCCTAATTAACATCTTTACAAAATGAAATCATCCCATCTGAGAGCCTGCAGCTCCTCTCCAATTAAATCACATCATCGTATGACGTGTTTATTAGAGGTTTGAAATCTTCTCCAGTGTGATTCCGCATTCATTTCATCCCTAGGTATTTTGTAGATACGTTGTTACCAGGAATGGTTTCCTATTTTTAATCATATTTTCTATTTGGTTATTTCTGATATGGAGAAATGTGGTTGGTTTCTGGATCAACTGTTGGGTTATCTTATTAAATTCTCTTATCAAGTCTAGTAGTTTTTTGATTTGTGGCTTCTAGGAGTTAATGGTTTTAATATCTGCTAATAATGACAGTTTAATCTCCACCTTTCCAATTTTAATATTTCTTCTTTCTTTTTATTTTCCAAGGTATTCTCCATGGCTGCCAGACCTACGATAGAAAACAGTGGTGATAGTTGGTAGTCTGTCTACGCTCATTCTAGATCCTCAGAAAATGGATTAGAAGTTTTCCATTAAAGTATTTGTTTACTGTCACCTAGTCTGATACATTTAAGAGAGTTACCTTTGATGTTCAGTTTCATAAAGGATTTTTTAAACCATAAATATATCTTGAGCTTTCTCAAATGATTTTTTTTCATCAACTGAGATACTATTTATCTTTTTTAGGCTATCAATTGACAGAATGTTATGGTCTTTTTCATACTGATCAATATTATAGTGTTGACCTCCTTGTGCATTCCAGGATTAAACCACAGGCAATGGTGAGGCATTCTTAAGCTCCGATTAGATTGTTTACACTATATTCCATTTTGAATGTGCCTTTGAAAACAAAATGGACTATTGTTTTATGTCCTTGTACAACCCAAGTCTGGTTTTGGAATCAAGATTATTCTAGCTTCTTCAAATGGCTGTACAACTTCATTTTCTGTGTTCTACCACAGCTTGTATAACACACATTTAACCGTCCCTAAGATTCTATCAGGCTCCTGAAGAACATCTGGCCTCAGAGGAGAATCTGGGGAGGAGAGATTTTATCAACCATTTCACCGTATCTAATATTTATTTGGCTTCCTAAAGATGACTATGTCTCCTTGCAACAACAACAAAAAATCCTACTTACATAAATACCTCTGTGGCATTGTTTAATCTAAATTAACACATGGTGTGTCACCGTGAGTTGATTAAGTCGAATCTAGGAACAGGAGCTCTGTATTAAGCCCAAACGTGAGCCAGAAAAGGGGAACTTAGGTTAACCTTTTGGGTCCACGCGGAGAGTTAGTCTGCCTCTGTGAACTGGCTCTAACCAGCTCAGAACAATCCTTCTGAAGAGCTTTTATGCTGAGAAATGCTACAGTCATTGAAAGGTCCGATAATTATGCAGTTTTGCTTTGTGTTGTGCTGTGTTGTGCTGTAGTTAGTGTTGTTGATTGCTGCCTCTCCTGGCTTCTTCCAGAGGCCATTGGGGGTACATATGGGGAATGCAGGTGTCCCCTTACCTGGGAGCCACCAGCAGTGAGCTGAAAGGAGAAACATGGGAGATCTGATCTTTGAAAGGATTCTTTTGTAGGTTTGCTAGTACTAGTGTGGGACTAGGGGCAGAGTGAGGAGCCACCAGAGCAGAAAGCACCCCCTGCCTGAGCAGGTTGCCTTGCCCTGGAACTGGGGAGCTGCTGCTCCCTACAGGATATCATGGAGGTGGAGCTCCTGGTCTCAGGAAGCACAAAGGGGCTGAGTACACGTGTTCTCTCATGCTGGATGCTTTGTGCACCCGCCCCAGCCCTGCCACGTTTGTTTGTTCCTTGGGAATATATGCAGCCATATCATCTACCGCGGGCCCGAGAATTTAACGCTTTCTTCAGTTGTTCCAATGCGCTATTTTCTTTGAATCTCCCTGAGTGAATTGAAGGGTGGGTGTGAGGAATGCACCTGTTCTGGGGCTGAAGCTGTGGGTCTGCAGCAGCTTCCCTCTCCTGGAGCGCTGGTCTGTCTGTGCCTAGACTCCCAAAGAAAAGGATCTGTGGTGCTTGGAATTAGAAGGTGGCGCCCCACCCCGTGCTGGGAGATGTTTGACAACTGCCTCCCCAGAAGCCAGAAGTGAAAAAAAATCCGTGCCTCACAGTGTCATCAGTTTCTATGGTATAAAGCATCCCACCTTGGCTAAACTCGTATGACCAATGACTTAACAGTTGGTTGTCCTGGCCCCCCCCAGGACAGTCCACCTTCCCAGGATAGAGACGACCAGATACACCATGTGTCTAAGCTGAGACTTTCAACGATTCCTCAGGAGAAAAGGAAAAACAGGAAGCAAAACAAAACTTCTCTTCACAAAAGTGGTGGCTGTTAAAGAAACTGCTCCAGTTTGAGAGAAAAGTAAAAGTATGTGTCCCTCAATGTTTGTAAAGATAGCTAAGCCATAAAGCATATCCTCTGTCCTCGGAGCAAATTACATAGATTACGGAAATGATCATGAGGGGAATGAATGAGATGATGATCACTCAAAAAGACTGTTTGCTATTGAGAAAGAAAGTACAACAAAGTTAAGAATTCGTGTCCCTAGAGGCTCCTGGCTGGCTCAGATCGTAGGGCATGGGACTCTTGTTCTTGGGATGGAGGCATGAGCCCCTCGTTGGGTGTAGAGATGACTTAAAATAAGTTAATAACATTTTTAAAAGAATTAGTGCCGATCAATGCATAAGATGAAACTTGAAAAAAGAAAGGGCAAGACCTGAACATCTTTTGTGGGGAGCATAAACTCTTTCTGTTAAGCTATTCTCGATTTAAGTTTTTTAAAAGGTATTTTTATGATGCAGGATATAGTATTTAGTTTTAAAACCAGCAATGCTTTAGAGAGTACATGAATTGTAGCCTCAACGGATGCCCACAGTTGTTCACAAGTGGATGCTAAACAAGTAGTTCATATTGGAAAGAAGAAAGTGAAGAATAAAAGGAAATCATACAGATGGAAATGCTGATAAAGTTTTCTTTTACTCTAACTACCTGGGGGTCTTTAGACGGAAAAGATGACGCAGTCAATATTGCATGTGTTCCTGAACCCGCTTTGCCCTCTCTTTTCCTTGTGGCAAGTTTTGAGCTCCTCCAGCTTCAGTTTCTCCCAGTGCTACCTGTGGAGTTCCAGGGCCGAGAGAATGTTCCCTCTTCCCTTGCACAGCTGCAGGGACTCCGCCTTGTCTTGTGCATCACAAACACTGTCCTGGGCACAATGTTTCTACCAAAGAGATCTTCAGAGACACCCAGACTTGAAAGAATGTTGCTATGTCCTGAGTAGTCAAAGCAGGATCTTTAAAAATCTAACTCTGCTCGGTCCTCTCCCTTCTTAAAGCGTTAATAATGTATGGCAGCGTAATAATCTATTAATTCATCTTCTGTCTTCTGCAACGTATAAAGTATTATGAACTGTCTTGGCAGCGCAGAAAGGTTCAGTGTATGAAGAGCTCTGAGGTGCTCAGACCGACCCAAGCCCCCTTTCAGCCTTAAAAGACCCACCCCGACCACACCCAATGAGGCAGTCCTTTAGGTCTCAGATCCAGGGTCAGGGTCTGTGGGGATCCCCCACATGCATCACCAAGCAGTTCTCAGACACCAACTGGGTGTGCTAGAATTCCACTCATTTCTGACACTCTCTACCCAGAGAGAGCACAGAAGCCTCCCGTTAAGGAGTCAGACCTAGAGACCCGGGATTGAATCCCACACGGGCTCCCGGTGCATGGAGCCTGCTTCTTCTTCTGCCTGTGTCTCTGCCTCTCTCTCTCTGTGACTATCATAAATAAATAAAAATTAAAAAAAATTAAAAAAAATCTATTGTTCTAAGCAGGGCCCTCCAGAGATCTGAGTGTCCCTTCCAAGAAGTTTGAATACACGATGTGACAAAGGATGAGACCACGCGGTGCTTGTTCACGTCCCTGTGAGGAGTGTCTCTTGGTGTCTAGAAATTGCACTCAGTCTCTCTGCAGTGTCTCTATCAAAGAAGGGAATGACTTGAATGCTGTGTGAAAGTGGGGGAGGGAGCATTCCAGCACAGAAGGGCCACGAAGGAGCAAAAGAATTGTCACAGGATGGGATCACTGACCCAGAATTTCTGCCCTGGGGAGCCAAGGGGGCAGACTGTGGGCATCCCATGGCCTCCTCCGGGAATCAGCCCCCAAGCTCCCTGTCACCAATGGCTGTGGAGGGTGACAACTGCCCGTCTCCCCACATGTCTACTCCTACGACCCTGGGAGCCAAAGCAGCTCAGGGTCGCGGACTCAGTGGACCTAGGGACCCCAGCTTTCCCAAGGAATGCTTTGTGTGGGGAATATCCAAATGTAGCTTAGCATCGCCTTGGCTAAGGCCCACAGGGCAGAGAGATCCTTTGACAGTTGTCTGCCTGCAGCTTCAGCTCATCACACCTACAGGAATTAAGATGAGACCCAGCCCCAGAAGAGGCATCACTCCCGCACTGGCAGGCGCCCATCTCAGCCAATGATTCCCTCACGCTCATGTAATCTTCGCCTGATTTGCTTCGTCCTGGGTCAGCCTCCCCTTTGCAACGTCCTGCTCGGATCCCTTCTAGTCTTGTAACAAGTCAGAAGTGGGCCTCCTGCTTCTTCTCTGGGTTACTGGTGGAGCATGAATCCCACCCCCGACCTGGCCACTACGGAGCATCTTGCAGCCTCTGGGCTGCCCCGTCTCCAGGTTGCTGGCATCAGCCCTGCAGGCACTTGTCTTGTGTCTGCCGAGCCGCTGGTGTTCCTCGTCTGCCAGGGGCGCTCCAGGCAGCACCCCTGAGCCAGCACCCCTGGGCCGGGCCTTCCCTGCCCTACTGTCTCCGGCCTGTGGCCCAGGGCCTCAGTGTGACAAGGACGGGTCTGTCCTCTGGACGCCCCCTGATCGCAGCCACGTCAGACATGCACCGTCCTCTCTCCCCGAGGAAATCCGATGAGCTCAGCACGTTCCTTTCACTTGAATGGGCAGGAAGGGGTCGGGGCGCCCACCGGGCCTCCCGGCCCCGCGGAGCCCTGCGCAGGGCCTTCCGCACACACCCTGACTAACCTCCCGCAGGACCGCGCGGTCCTGCTCTTCGGGCCGAAGCGGCCGCTCCCTCTGTTCTTGCGCTGCATCCCGCTTTCTCGGCTCCCTTCCTGAATCTTCTATTCTGCTCGGTTCCCAGCCAGTGCGCTGTTTCCTGATGGTTTTTAGGATGTCATTTCTGCGTGACATGGGAGCCAGTATCTAGCCCCAGGTCGGTGTCCCTGGGCGGCCCAGTCCTCACTGCGCCTGCAGAGGCGCCCCACAGTGGCCGGTCGTGATGCTGGGGCGTCTGGAGGACCTTCCCAGTGTCCAGGCCCCCCGCTGGCTGCTGGAAGCTTATTGCCCTGGTCCTGAGGCTTTCCTGTCTCCCTCCCGCTCCCCGGGCCCAGCCCCAGGCTTTGCATCCCTCAGTGGACCCCGTTCTGCTCCTCCAGTGGCCCTGTGCGCTCTCAGGCCTTAGGCACTCGGGTCTCTTTTCTCTTATTGATCCCCCTTCACAGCAGTTGTGTGGGGAAGAAAACCTTTCCTGAGCAGCAGTGAGAGTGGAAAGAGGCTGGAAACCCCACGTTTGCCACACTCCCAGAATCTGCCAGATTGCACAACCTGGGAAATGAGAGGCTTCGAGGAAAAAGCCTGATTATCTGCAGCTGCCTCTGGCCTCGGGGAATTTCCCCAGCCCAGTGTTTTCCCTCGCCCTGTCTTCCATTCGTCCCTCCAGCAGAGCGTCAGTATATATGTGCTGGCACACGTTGCAGGCCGGAGGCCAGGGCAGCTCAGCCTCACCAGGAGCCTCCGCGGGGAGGGACAGCCAAAGGTGAGGTCCAGAACCTTCCAAGCGGTTCTTCCTGGCAGGTTCTCTTTCCCCACAGCGTTCCTGTGCTGGGTCCCAGCCATCTGCTCCTTTCCTGGATCCATGATCCTGACAATGAGGATTCAGCAGATGTGAATACTTTCTGGGACTGGGCTTTAGTTGTGATTGTCCTCTGTGGGCCTTCGGGGGTGGGTACAAGAGGCACCTGCAAGTGTGTGGGCATCGTTACACTCATCTCATTCGACAGACAGGTGCACGGTCACAAATGCCCAGAGGCCTCCTCGGAAGCTTCCTGTCAGTGGGTGTGAGGGCTCATAGGGCAGGATTGAAAGTGGTGTGTATTGGAAGTGCCGTGCAGGCTCTCATCCTGGCATTCCCGGGAGGCAAGTGGAAATGGAGACGTGGACCCCCTGGAATTCTGTCTACGTAGCTATGTATCACCTGCTAACTATGCTGATACACGCTGTCCACTTCCTTCTCCATATACCCCCCACACCGATGCATGTATATGTATGTATAGGTACACGTATGTGTGTGTGTGTGTACACATGAAGGATAGGTCACATTCCCCCCATGTAGAAAACCAAACCAAACAAAAACCAAACTCGTCTCCTTTTCATGTGTCCCCAGGACTCTGCAGCAGGATGAAGCTTCTCGTGGGCATCCTATTGTGCTCCCTGGTCCTGGGCGTCAGCAGCCAGAGATGGTTGACATTCCTCAAGGAAGCGGGTCAAGGTAAGGACCAAAGCATGGGGGTCATGGGGAGACCTCACTTGGCCTCCTTTGGAGTTCACCTGAGCGGGGGCCACATCCACACAGGGCAGGGGCCAAGAGTGGGAAGCACAAAGCGTGGTTTGCAAGTCAGCAGTTTCCCTGGCCTTTTTTATTTATTCTTATTGCAATATAACTGACATGTAACATTATATATAATTAAGGTATATGTCACGTTAATTTGATGCACTTATATATTTGATTGCATTTGTAGCTATAATTAGCACCTCTACTATATTATATAATTCTCCTTTATTTTAATAGTATTTGAAATAATTAAGTTTGGGGTGCCTGCAAGTCTCAGTTGATTAAGCGCCTGTCTTGGGCTCAGGTCATGACTTCAGGGTCCTGGAATCGAGCCCCATGTTGAGCTCTCTGCTCATTGGGGCCCTGCTTCTCTCTCTCCCTCTGCCTACTGCTCCCTCTGCTTGTGCTCTCTCTCTCTCTCTCTCTCTCTGTCAAATAAATAAATAAAATCTTTTTTTTTTTTTTTACAAAAGAAATAATTAAGTTCTAGAGGATAGCAAGCTTCATAGTTATAATAATACATTGTTTGGTGCCCATTATACTGTGTATCAGATCTCCAGGCCTTACTTCCTCCTTGTGCCTTTTCCCCTGACACCTCATCTGTCCTATCCCACCACCCCTGGCTTTTCTGGCCAGCATCGCCCTCTTCCATGGGGATCCCCTTGCCTGAGGTCATATAGGGTTTGGAAGAGATCTGGGGTCCCTGGTGCCTGCTCCCTATTCCGAGTGGACTCTAGTGCCGCCTGGTGGGAAGGCAGGGACAGCTCATGGCTGGGTCTCAGGCAGCCTGAAGTGGGTGCATCCAACTTGTGCACCTAGTAATTACACCCAAGAGTAACTGAGCTTGGCCGTCCTAGGTGCTGCTCTGAGAGCTTTACATGTATGGATGAACTCGTTTTCATCCTCAGGTTTTAATCTTTAATCCTGGGATGTAGGCATCATCATCTCTTTTTAGAGGACCTGAGGCAGAAAGAGATGAAGAGTCCTAACAAAGTCCCCACACAGAGCAGGATTTACCCCGGTGCTGGCGCTCCCAGAGCTTCCTGTGACAGGACTACCCTGTCTCCCAGACCAGAGAGCACATGGGAGAGTGAGGGGCCTGTGAACAATCCTCTTGCTCATCTGTCCAAATGCCAGATAGTCAGGCTGTATTGCAGGCGGAAGGCAACTCTGAGAGCTCTCTCCCCCAGTCGAAGGCACAAGGAATTACATGATGATCCTCTTCTGGCCTGAGTCCTGGCTGGGCCAGAGAGAAGAGATATACCCCTTATTAGGCAAGGTCAAGAGGCCAAATTTGCTTATTTCACAAAATCATTTATTTTGAGTTCTCTGTGATGGCCAGTGGCTATTGCTTTAAGACTTTGCTGTCAATCCTTTCTAAATTCTCACAGGCACAGCTACAATTTTTTTTTCATCTTTAGGTCAAGGTTTCTCAAAGGGTCATGCTAGGGCCACTTGCATGAGAATCACCTGGGGTTTGGGGTGCTTTGTGAAATGCAGATGCCTGGTCCACACACTCCCCCTCTGCTGAATCACAATTTCTGAGGCTGAGCCTGAAATCTGGCCTTTAGCAAGCACCCAGTGGGTTTTTTCCCCACTCAAGATTGGGTACTACTACCTGCAGTCTTGCTCCGCGAGTGACAGATATTCGGGCATTTGGAAGTACTTCTAAAGCAAGCGGCCCCCAGGCATCTATTGAATCTGTAACTGGGAGGGAATCAGTATAGTCAGAAGGTTGTGCTGCTCAACCAAGCGATCTTTCTGAGCACTGGGAATGAGAAATACACGAAATGAAGATAGGGGCGTGGCCGATATTACGCAAACTATGATGACCACTCGACTGAGGTTTTTCTCTTTTGCCTAGTCAGCTACTTTCTAGAAGTCTTCATGTGGTTACTGAGTGGTCTACTGAGACTCCTTCTTCCATAACTCTCTGGCCTTCCTCTTAGCCTAGTTGCGCTGCTGGTTTTGTCCCAGGCTTCCTAAGGCCTAGTGAGGTGATAGCGTATTGAGCACCTACAATCTTCTAGAAGTTATATGTGTATTTTCTCATTTCATTGCATTACCACCGTGGGGAAGGCGATACTCTTCCATTTATGGGGAGGACACTGAGCTTTAGAGCTGGCGGGTCAGTTGCCCTTTTTATGCATCTGGTGACTCGATTTCTGTGAAGCTGTTTTGGGGAGCTCACTTTTTCAATTCTATGAATGATTGAATTCTGACAGTTGCCTGGAAGCAAAATACACCCTGGACCTTCAGAAGTAGGTAAGACTGAGTTGTCTTTATGCTGCCCACAGGGATGAATTTCTCCCCTTGACTAGGCTGGGAGCCCCCTGGGGCAGCAGCCGCCCCCACCCTCTGGCTCTGTCCTCATGTCCCAGCGCAGGGCTTCCCTTGTCTTTCCAGGTAGAGGTTCATTGTACAAGGAAGCATCCCTTAGAGACCATCCCACCCTTGTTCACACACATCACACAGAGCCAAAAGCCAAGTATCTACAGTACTTAGGATGGAATCAAAGAGAATAAAACATGTATCCAGTGCGATTCTTGTAACATTAACTCAGGGGAGTGAAGAGTTAGGGAATATTTCTCCCAGCCAAGATCATCTCCAAGCGTTTTGTCAAAGACTGAAATCTTAGATTCAGTGGGAGGAAAACCTTTTCTCTATTTTCCAAGAGATAATCACCTTCAGTTTCCTTCCTTTCCAGGGACTAGAGACATGTGGAGAGCCTACTCTGACATGAGAGAAGCCAACTACAAAAATTCAGACAAATACTTCCATGCCCGGGGGAACTATGACGCTGCACAGAGGGGCCCTGGGGGCGCCTGGGCTGCTAAAGTGATCAGGTAACAGGACCCTTTGGGATGCAGGGATGGGTGAGCTGAGCATGTGTGCTGTGGACAGCCAGAAGACCAAGGAGTGATACCCACCTTCCCCCTATGGGCATGGGCTACCAAGCACAAGGAGATTTGCCAGGCTGAGTTGGCCTGTGCCCAGAAATGAGCAGTGTTTTAGTCCCTCTAAACGTGGCTTATTTTAGTCATTAATTTGTTAGAAAGAGGAGAGATAGGAAAATGGTGGTGTTGCTCATCAGTCCCTGATTAAACCCATTTGCCTTTCTCTATTCCAGTGACGCCAGAGAGAAATCTCAGAGAATCACAGATCTTTTTAAGTTTGGAGACAGCGGCCACGGAGTAGAGGACTCGAAGGCTGACCAGGCTGCCAATGAATGGGGCCGGAGTGGCAAAGACCCCAACCACTTCCGACCTGCTGGCCTGCCTGACAAGTACTGAGCTTCATTTCAGTTCTGTCCTCAAGAGCCGGTCTATGAGCCCCCTAACGGGAAGAACACTTGTTGAGTTAGAGTTGCTGAATTCTGTATTCTTTCTACTCAATAGTTTAGAAGGAGCACATAAAAATGTTTAATAAATGCTTGCAAAATTCAATCTGTCGTTGTCATCTGGAAACACCAAATAACAATCCTCCTAAGTACCATTGCTACCATGGATGTGGTCAATTTACCTTATTTTTTTTTCAGAGGAGATAAATTCTAATAAAGAATAATACTAATTTGGGATGAAAGTATATGTTCATAAAAGGGACCATACTATATAGACTATATATTTGGACCATACATGTCAGTCTCTGAGACCAAGATGGATTTTACCCTAGTTCTCAACAGGATAGCACTGCAGCCATATGCATCTCCAACTCCAGGTTTTGGATCTATCTTGGGGTACTTTTGGATGACCTGGTAATTGCAGGGCATCTGGTGGGTGGAGCAGAGTTACATACAGCTTACTTTTATGAGACAGTGCTGCAACCAAAGAGCCATCCTAAATCTTGCTTCACTTTTGCATTGTCCCTTCACACATGCATTTAGGTAGAATCAGATTTACTGTGAATCTGATGAAGCTTGAGCGTCAAGGGTTCCCCACTTATATGGGATCATTCCAAGATCCTCGGAGTGGCTCTGGGATGGGATTCACATGGGCAATTCCTTTTGTAAAATCTGTAGAAGTAAACTATTGTAACTAAAGCAGTTAGTGCCTCTGTTCATGCCAACATCCCACCATCATTTTTCTGCTTGTGTTGAATGGTATTGTAGTGGGCACAGGCATTTTGGGGCATCTGACTAAGGAGAAGTTGAATTGGCAACATAATTGGTTTGCACTTAGTGGGACGTACTTGCATAGTTTCCAGTCATTTCTGAGTATAATTAGATTATTTATCACTACCCTGGAGTAGGAATGGCCTCTAGGTATGCTCCCATCATCTATTGTGGTTACTCCTGGTGCAGGAGCAGAGGTCAAATGGCAAAATAACATGTCCTGCACAGCCCTGCACAGAATACGTGGGTGGTTGGGAAGAGACAACTTTGAAATGTATAGTCAAGCATGAGTCTATGGAGAATTGTAAGATCGTAAATGGAAGATTTTTATTTTGACGGAATCCCAGTCAAAATGGAAGTTCTCCTCCTGAGAGAGGTTTTCCAAATTTCACAGTGCTCAAATTATATAAAATATTACCAATAACAAATTGTGAAGCTAAAAGAAACTTTCAAATAATTTTTTTAAAAAAAATCAAGCAACCATGCTCAGAGCAAAGACAGAATTATTTTTTAATTTTTCATTATAGAAAGTGACCTTACAAGGTCATTGTCATATGAAGAGAAGATTAACGTGAACTCAGAAAAAATATATTAAAAATTAAAATTATATTAAAACAGGATTTTTAGGGCAGTGAAAGTACTCTGCATGAAGCAATAATGGTAGATATATGTTGTTATAAATTTGCCCAAAGCCATAGAATGTACAACACCAGGAGTGAAACCTAATGCAAACTCTGGGTGAATAATGATGCACCAATGTAGACTCAATTGTATCAAATATTCCACTTTGATGGGGAATGCTAATAATGGCTATGTATAGGGGCAGGTATAAGTTAAATGGGAAATTTCTGTACCTTCTGCTCAATATTGCTGTGAACCTAAAACTGATCTAAAAATAAATTCTATTAAAAGTAAGATAAAGGGTTGTTGAAGTGTGTCATGCTGTTTATTAATAATATTTTTTATATATTTTGTGATGTCTTACATATTTGTTGGCTATTTCAAAATTGATAATTTTTTCCCATTCTAAGTAAATATCTCCTATTGTTGCTAATTTAATATTTGTAATTTTGTGTGGTCTTTCCTAAAGGGAGCTGCCCAAATTGCGTAATTCAGGCCTCAGAAAACCTGAGTCTGACCCTACACATACAGTGAAAAAAATCTTCATAATTATTTGAGCCTGGAACTCTACTGTATTTCACATAGTAAAATATATATTTTACATAGTAACAGAATATTTTTTTTGCCCAGTTTTAATAAAAGCTAACATTTCCTCGAAATGCAATTGCTTGGTAAATTGGAACTTTGTTTTGGTAGAAATTTTCACATGCTTCATTTATGTTTTTGAGAAGCACAGCCCCCTGATGGAATCACACGGCTATTACTCTTCTGTGTAACTGTTGGGGTCACACTGACTTGATGTATATGTGCTAACAGAGACCTCTATTATGTCTTCTAGTGTTGAAAATATTAAAATACATATCATTTTATTTTATATTAGTTTTATTTCTTCTTTCTGTTAGGGAACCACATCGATATTTTTGGAATTCAGGTTGAGGTCGATGGTAGCATCTATAAATCTCTTTCATCCAAGTAAAAGTAGGTGTGGTCAAGTATCTGCTGCGGGGTGGGGGGCGCACGGGGCTGAGTACCACGCAACTCATAGAAGCCGGAGCTGAAAATACGGGGAGTTGTCATACTGATGTTCTTCCTGGTGACCTATGCCTGTCCGAGGGTTCCATCCACACCTGGGGTCTCAGAGGGAGGCACACTGAGGTCAAGGAGGCCAAAGGTGCCTGGAGGTCCGGGCTCCAACAGCCTCGACAGCCACCTCTGCACCCGACTCGCTGTCCCTGCTCATCAGGAGGAGATGGACTATCTGGTCCAGTGGGGAATATAAAAAGTAGTGAAAGCACCCCCCAAAAAAAATGTGGTGAAAGGGAATAAAGGGGAAAGGAGAAAAAATGAGTGGGAAATATCAGAAAGGGAGACAGAACATGAGACTCCTAACTCTGGGAAACGAACTAGGGGTGGTGGAAGGGGAGATGGGGGTGGGGGGGGTGGGGGTGGGGGGTGGGGGGGTGGGGGTGACTGGGTGATGGGCACTGAGGGGGGCACTTGATGGGATGAGCACTGGGTGTTATGCTCTATGTTGGCAAATTGAACTCCAATAAAAAAATGTAAAAAAAAAAAAAGAAAAAAAGAAGAAAGTTATAAATGTCTTTTGCTCAGTTAAAGAATAAAAAAAATAAAAAAAATATAAAAAAGGACAAAGGCGTCAACTTAAAGGAGCTCCTATTGTTCACCTGAAGACAGTTGAACCTGAGAAGAAAGGATGAGAGGAAAAGTGATAATTGGGGTTCATTGAAGTAAATTAAGGCTTTTGAATGCTGTGAGATTTTTCAATACATAAAGATAAAAGTTCTTTTTATTTTTTATTATTTTTTTATAAAGATAAAAGTTAATATAAAGTGCACAAAAGATGGCTTGTAATAGAAAATAATGTTCTGAAAATGGATTTTAATAAAAAAGGAATTGTTTAAAAAAAGAAAAAAAGGAGAGAGAGAGTGACAAATGGCAATTCTGGAGCCGGCTGGGCGTGCTCCGGACCCAGGAAGGGCGGGGGGGGGGCAGGGGGGTCAAGGGCTCTGCGCAGCCGAGCTGCGAGCCCCGAGCACCGCGGGGTCCGGGCGGCAGGGGGCGCTGTGGCGGGAGCCGCGCCGGGCGCGCGGGGCCCTCTGGCGCCTGGAGGCCGATCGCCTCCTCCCGCCGCTTCCGGCGCGGCTCCTCCGGGCGGGCGGAGGCCGAGGCATGGACCGCAACCCTTCGCCGCCGCCGCCGCGTCGCGACGAGGACGCGGACGAGGACGTGGCCGGGGGGGACTGCATAGGGAGCACCGTCTACAGCAGGCACTGGCTCTTCGGCGTCCTCAGCGGGCTCATCCAGGTGCGGGCGGTGGCGCCTCGCGGGGGCCGCCCCGCCCCTCCCCCTCCCCCCTCCCCCTCCACTCCTCCCCCGCCCCGTCCCCCCTCCCCCCTCCCCTCCATCCCCGCCCCGTCCCCCCTCCCCCCTCCACTCCTCCATCCCCGCCCCCCGCCCCGCCCCTCTCGGGCCCGCGCTCAGCGCCCGGGACCCCACCACCTCCGGGCAGCCCTCCACGCCCGGGGCAGTGCGGCGGCCAGGACGCAGGAGTGCTGACGGTTAACACCGTTTACCTCTGCACGTTCCCCGGAGCGTCTGGGCGCGTGAATGCGTGGCTCGGCGTTTTGCTCCCCATTCCCTCTGTGTCGCCGCTGAAGCTCGGGCCTAACTCATCTCGTGGACTCTTGTTGCAGCCGAATGAATGGGGCGCCCGGGTGGCGCCGCAGGTTGGCGCCGCCGTGGACCCTGGGCGTGACCCAGGGCGTGACCCCGGAGACCTAGACCTGGGATCCAGTCCCGCGTCGGGCTCCTGCATGGGGCCTGCTTCTCCCTCTGCCTCTCTCTCTCTCTCTCTCTCTCTCTCTCTCTGTTCTCATGAATAAATAAATTTTAAAAAAGAATGAATGGGGTGATTCTGGAGTCCTTGCAGCTCTGATGCGGAAAGCGTGGCTTCATCCCCTCACCGCTCCGAGCCTCGATTTCTGTCTCCGTTTCTATAAAGTGAGACAAAAACACCTATGTTCTAGTGTACGGGGGTATTGTGTAGGTCGTCGTAGGTAGAGAGCCTGCTTACCGTGGTGCTTGGCTGATGAAGTTCTCAATAAATGTGAACCTTCTTCACCCGCGTTTCAGGGACTTTTTTTTTTTTTATTTCTTAGATTTTATTTATTCATGAGAGAAGCAGCCCAACGTGGGACTCGATCCCAGGACTCCAGGATCACTCCCTGGGCTGAAGGCAGGTGCTAAACCCACAGAGCCACCCGGGGATTCCATTGGGAACTTAACTTACTTTCAGTCTGTTCTCTCCAGTGCATCTACTGCATGGCTGCAGGAATAATCGGCTCTAAGCAAACCAAGCAAAAAAAAAAAAAAAAAAAAAAAAAAACCAGGCCGTCCACGGGAACTTATTTTGGTTCTCTCTGCCTGCAGGAGAAAAGCGCACATTTCTTAGAGTGGGGTCCAGGGCTCCTTGCAACCTTCCCAGCCTCATCTGCCCATGACACACTAAGCTACCCACCATCCCCCAAACATCGCTAGGCCCCTTTCTGAACTCTTGCACTTTCTCAGGTACATTCTTCTGCCCTTCTTCCCATGGCAAACTCCTATTCTCCCTCAGAAATTCAGCTTGAAGATCACATCCCTAGAAGTTTGCCCACCTTCCCCAGGCATAGGTCACTGGTCCATCGTTTTTGCTTTCATAGCTCTGTCCACAATTCATTTGAATCACTTAGTTTTTTTTTTCCTGTTGTGAAAATTAGTTTACGTGTGTTTTCCCCTCTAGATCCTAAACTGCTTGAAATTAAGGGGTTATATTTATTCATCTCTATATTTCAAGCCCAGTGCCTAGTAACAGTATTTATTCCATGAGTGTTTTTTTTTTTTTAATGTTATTTATTCATGAGAGACACACACACACACAGAGAGGCAGAGACACAGGCAGAGGGAGAAGCAGGCTCCACACAGCCCAACGTGGGACTCATCCGGGGTCTCCAGGGTCAGGCCCTGGGCTGAAGGCGGCGCTAAACCGCTGAACCACCCAGGATGCCCTACTTCATGAATGTTGTATGAATAGATCTACCCAGGGTAGATAAATTTTAAAACATAATTTTCATAATTTCATAATTTTTTAAAACAAGGTTTCTGCAAGAGATACTTTGAGGACAGTGTCTTTGTGACTTATGAATGATTATCGGATGATATTATGTGATGAATGCTATGGGCCGCGTTTATCATCACTTTTCTTCCTTTCTGTTGAAGATTGTTAGCCCTGAAAACACAAAATCCAGCTCAGATGATGAGGAGCAGCAGATGGAGCTCGATGAAGAAATGGAGAATGAAATTTGCAGAGTATGGGATATGTCCATGGATGAGGTATGGGGTTGGAAATGAAACTGAGTAGACTGTTGGGTAAGAAGGTGGTAAATGGATTTTTCTTTTTAAGTTTCAGTCCTTAAGTCTCTGGGGGAAAGACTTCAGTGTCTGTAATCACTCATATGGGTCTAGGGAGTGAGCTGTAAATGCTAAACTTTTATTTCTGAGGCTGGAGGATCTGACCAGTCATTAGAGTTGGGCTAAATACATAGTTCTTATGAACATAAGAATACTTGTAGCCCAGGAAGGTTCTGATACTTATCTGCCTAAAGAGAATGCTGACCTTGTGTTTGAGAGCAGGTTGAGAGACTGCTGATGTACCATGATCAAACTAGAAGGGGACAGGAGGGAACCATGTGTATAGAACTGCAAAATAATATTTTAATGTTTGTATTGTACTCTGTAGCTCAACAGCATTTTCATGTTTATGTTCCATTTGCTTTTCATAATAACTCTGTGATACAGATAATACCCTTATTATTTTTTTTTTTTGGTAATACCCTTATTTTACAGATACAAAAAGAGATTGGCATACATAATCTCTCACCTAATTACTTGAACTTCTGCAGTGACTTCCTGGTTAAAAATCTTTGTTTTAGTCTTTCCTTTCTCTTCTGTCCTCCACGTTGCCATGAAAGTTCTCATTTTCCTGAAACACAGATTTAATTGTGTTCTGTCTTAAAAATTGTCCATGGCTGGGGATGCCTGGGTGGCTCAGCGGTTGAGCACCTGCCTCCGGCGTAGGACATGATCCTGGAGTCCCGGGGTCGAGTCCCACGTCGGGCTTCCTGCATGGAGCCTGCTTCTCCCTCTGCCTGTGTCTCTGCCCCCCCACCCCTCTTTCTCTATCTCTATCTCTCATGAGTAAATAAATAAAATCTTTAAAAAAAATTGTCCATAGCTGTTCACTGGCATCAGTTATTTTCTGGTACAGCTTTATTGATGTATAATTGGCACCAAAAGCCTGTGTATTCTTGAGGTATTATTGATGTACAGAAACTGCATGTATTTAATGTGCACAGTTGAAAAATTTTGTGTGTGCATACCGACACATGAAGCCATCATTGTAATAAAGAAGACAAGACATCTCTCTCACCCTTAGAAGTTTCCGTATGCCTCTTTGTGATCCCTTCCTCTTACCCCTCCCTGCTTCCAGCCTCTTGAGGAACCATTGTCCTGTCACTTCAGAGTAGTTTGCATTTTCTAGTTTTATCTAAATAGTTTGCCTATTCTTTTTTTGGAGGGGTCCAGCTCTTTCAGCATCATTGTTTTAAGATTCACGTATGCTGTGTCTGTCAGCGATTTATTTTTTTTATTGCTGAGTGATAATTCATTTTGTGATTTATTCATTTATTCTTCTGTTGGTGGGTATTTGAGTTGTTCATGGTTTATTACAGTTAATGCTGAATTTTTGGGTCTAACTATATAAGACATGTTTTCCTTTCTCTCAGGTGATACCTAGAATAGTATGGGTCATATGATAGGTGTATGCTTAACTTTTTAAGAAACAGTCCAAATTGTGTTTCTTACAGGTTGTGTAAAAAATTGTGTACTTTCCAAAGTGGTTTTTACATTTTACATTACCATAAGCCGTGTATGAGGTAGAGTTCCAGTTTCTCCTCATTCTCACCAACACTTGGTGTGGTCAGCCTTTTAATTTTAGTCATTCTAAGAAGTGCATAGTGATTCTCATTGTAATTTGGGTTTCCCTAATTACTAACAATGTTGACCATATATTTTTTTAATGTGCTTATTTGCAAACTGCATATCTTCTTTTGGTGCCTGTTTGAATCTTTTGCCCACTTTTTAATTGTGTTGTTTTCTTAGTTTTTTTTTTTCTAAGTTTTATAATTTTAGGTTTTACTGGTAGGTCTGTGATCCACTTTGAGTTAATTTTTGTGTGTGATGCAAGGTATGAGTTGAAGTTCACTTTTTCTGCATATGTTCAAGCTTATTTTTTAAAAGGCTGGCTTTCTCCATTGAATTGCCTTTGTACCTTTGTCAAAAATCAGTTACCTATCTGTATGTGTGAGTCCGTTTCTGGGCTCTGTTCTATTGATCTGTTCATCCATCTTTACGACTGTTTTAATTACTGTACATTTATAATAAATCTTGAAATCAGGTAGTATTAATCTAATAGCTTTATTGTTTCTCTGAGTTGTTTTGGTTGTCCTAGATCTTTTGTATTTCCATATTAATTTTAGAATCAATTTGTTACTTTCTTGACTGGGTTGGAGTTGTGTTTATAGATCATTTAGGGGAAGAATTGATAAATTGAACAAGGTATATCTTTCCATTTATTTAGATCCTCTCTAATTTCTTTTAGCAAGGTTTTGTAGTTTTTAGTGTATAGGTACTTCACATCTTTTGTTAGATTTATTCCGAAGTATTTCATATTTTTGTTGGCTATTGTAAATGGCGTTTTAAAAAAACTTTTGTATGTTTATTGCTAGTATATAGAAATACAGTCGATTTTGTTTAACTTCTATCCTGTAGCTGTATTCCATTTGTGAAGAAAAAGTTTTACTACTTTCTCAATTTGAATTGTTTTTCTTTGTCTTGCACATTTGTCCTGGCTAGAACTTCCAGTATGATGTTGATTAGAAAAGTGGTAAGAGGGGCATCCTCTTGTTCTTAACTGAAGGCCAGAACATTCCGTCTTCTGCCATTAATATCATGAAGCTGCAGATTGAGAAAGTCATGTCTCTCTCTAGTATTCCTGGAGTCTGTATCAGGAATGGATTTTTTATTTTGTCATGCTTTTGCTAAGTCAGTTGAGATGATCATGTGGTTTTCTTTTTATTTTGTTAATATGATGAACTAAGTTGATTGGTTTTCAAGGTGCTAAAATCTTATTAAAAGTTTTATCTAATTTCATGAAAGATTCTCATTTTCTTGTCATTGTCTGGTTTTGGTACCAGGATATGCTGTCCTCAGGGACTGGGAACTTTTCCCTCTTGACTTTTCAGGAAGAGTTTGTGCAGAATTACTTTCTTAAGTATTTGGTGGAATTCAGCAGCGAAGCCATCAGAGCTTGGAGCTTTCTTTATGGGAAGATTATTTGCTTTTTGCTCGTTTACTTTTAGTTTTGTATATTTGTTACTTTAAGAAATAACAGTTTTATTGAGATATAACTCCCTACCATAAAATTCACCATTTAGTGGTTATTAGTATATTGTGCAAAATATTACAAATTCAATTCCTTTAATAGGTACAAGACTTACCTTTGGTAGTTTATGTTCTTCAGGGAATTTATCCATTGTATTCTAAGTTGTCAAGTTTATTGGTATAAACTTGTTAATAATGTCCTTTAATTATCTGTAGAATCTATAGTGATAGCACCTGTCTCATTCCTGGTGTTAGTAATTTGTATCTTCTGTCTTTTTACCCTCATCATTCTGGCTAGGAGTTTAATTTATTGATCTTCATAAAGAACCTAAGGCTGGCCACATCGTGGCTTCTAGCATGTTATCTTGTCTATCTTCTCTGTAGCACTTAGTTCAGTTGTGTATGTGTTGATTGTGCATTTTTCTAGATTAAAAATTCCATGAAACTGGGTCCTTATCTAGCTTGTTCACTAATGTGTCCGCCAGAGCCTCAAACAGTGCCTGTTACTTGGGTTTTGCAGTTAATACTTTAATGAAAAGTGAATGAATGAATGCATGAATGAATGAATGAGTAGCTGAGAGGTAGCATGGTGTGTTGGTTAAGAGCATGGCCTTGAGTCAAGCTCATCTGAGTTCTGTTCTCCTGGCTTTGTTCTACTGATTGTATAATCTTGGGCAGGTTGCTTAGCCTTTTAAAACCTCTGTTTATTAGTGGAGTGGGGCCAGTAGTAATAACCTTCATAGGGATGTTTTGAGAATTAAATGAGATAGTATGCAAACCACTTCACTGTTTGTTATTTACTACTTACTCAGTAAATGTTAATTACCATTATTATTATTATTATTATTATTATTATTGGTGTTGATAGTGTTAAGACTTCCTAACCCTGTACTACTCTACGAATTATTAACTATCATTTAAGTAAATCAGTCTCTCCATACCCTAAGAGTTGCCCACGTGACAAACGGCACTCTGAACACTTAAAGTGGAGAGCATCTGTTGCTGTGACTTTCAGTTTGGAGTATATCTTTGAAAATACTGTATTCTCTGACTGTGCTCTTAGTAATTACAGGATGTGTCTTCTAGTCAACAGTCATGCAGATTACCTTGGTTTCAGCTGCTAGGAAGGATTACTGCCTCTCTTGAGGTGCCTCCAGGGCCCTTTGAAGAGCATTTCCACTTAAGCCATGTAGCCTCTGGTTTTAAGTTAAGCTATTGCAAATATACACTTCAAGTTTGTTAAAAATTGGAGGCGATAGACTGTCAAAAACTTAGTTTTATTTAAATATTGTATAGCACAGATCTCCACAGTGAACTGATTTCGTCTTGGAGCATGTGAGATTGGGTCACATGACCACTGCAGGTTCACTCACCTATGTGGTGCATCCCTATCAGTGCTGTGGCCTGAGCAAACTCTAGGAAGGACATATGAAGCTGTCGTGTTACACTGTGATCAGAATTAGTTTCTGGAAAAAAAAAAAAAAATTAGTTTCTGTTGAGAATTTTGAAAGCACAAGTTCTGATTTGGGGCATAACCCAGTAGGTGTTTTAATTTCCCCCATTGTGTTTAAACTCTTAGAAGATAGGAATTATGAGTTTTACGCTTTTTCCTTACGCCAGTGTTTGGCAGGATACCTGGCAGCCAGCAAGTGTGTTTGAATGAGTTAACATTCCTGGTGGCTAGAAAGATCATAAGGTAAATGCATTCAAGGCAGAAAAAAAACAATCTCCTGGAATATCACAGTTAGTTTAAATTTGTTTATGAATTTGTTCCATTGCCTTGGGATCAGATAGCACAAAGACTCTAACATTACTTTCATGTAATGATACAATTCCTGACCTAATAGCTTTTTTTTCTTGAGCCTGATAGGAGGTATATATAGAATTTTTTTTTTTATGGTTGTCTGAACTATGGGGTTTAAAGAGGACTATTCAGCATCCAAATTAATTGTCATTTTTTATTTTCAGGATGTGGCTTTATTTCTCCAAGAATTTAATGCGCCTGACATATTTATGGGAGTATTGGCCAAATCCAAATGTCCTCGATTAAGAGTAAGTATGTGCATTTTTACAGCTGCCTCTTTGGAGCAGTACCAGCAGATAGTGCTAGATAGTCTTTCATTTTTCTCACTTTAATTTTCTTGCTGGCCACAAATCAGTCCTCAGACTTTTATTGAATATTGCTGGGCACTAGATGAGGTGCTGTTTACAATTATTAGAGTCGTAGGATTTTAGATATGGGTTGGACCAGGGAGATCAATACTTTCATTTAACAGCAGTGGGAAACAGGCATAACCGAAGTTATGTTCCTAATATGTGGCAGAACAGGAAATATTGCCCACACCTCCCATTTCTGTTGATTGCTTTTTTTTATTCATAAAATCCTCCACTGCTTAAAAACCTTCATTCTAAACTCAGCCCAACATTCAGAACTTTCCATAATCTGAATCTAATTCATCTTTTCAGCATAAAATCTGCCGTGCAGATGGTCCTTCTAATTTAGCAAGGCCTGTCTCCTCCTTGTCTCAGTAGCTTACTGTGATTATCACCATCTCCATGCCTCCCTTCCTACGCTCCATCCCTCTCAGGATTCATATTTGTTAGCCTAGGTGCTACTTTTCCTCTAAGCCTTCCCAAACAAGTAAGCTCTCAATGGTCATTGCTGATAGTAAACTCTCCAAAAGAATTATCTGCGCTTCTCATTTAGTCTTTATGTTGTGTGTGCAGTGGATTGTGTTTTTGTGTCATTTAGGTTGCCATGTGCTATGAGTATCATGGGTGATCAGTAAATATTAAGTAATTATACTTAATAACTGAAGTTATTATACTGAATAACTGAATTATACTGAATAACTGTTTACTAAGTATGGTTATTTGGTTTTACCACTCCGTGAGATAGGAATTTATCTTCACTTTATAAATAAATGAGCTGAGTCTCCAGTTAATTTGTCAAGGGTCATAAACTGGGAAAAAATGGAGCTGGGATTTGAGCCTAGCCGGCCTGACTTCAGTATAACCACTGAACTGTATCACCTCTCTTTCTCTGAAATTATGAAGTGGAGAATTATCTAGCATATTTTTACAAATTGAATGCTGAATTCAAATTTTTTTAGGACCAGTGTTCTATCTAAAATGGGGCTTGATGAACTGATGGACTACTTTTTTCTTCGGTTATTACATTGGTATAAAAATTTGACCGTTAATATGATTTTCTCCTGGATTTTTCTAACTTGAATACATTGACTCTTGATTAGTTCTTAAAGAAAATAAGTTTATGTCAGTAATGGCACCTTTCAGGAATTAGTCATATCATTATATATGTCTGTGAGCCATAGCGTGTCTGTAACAGTGATCCTCTGCCTTGGGCACGTGTTAGAATGGAACACGGGCTCTCAAACCTCAGCAGGTCCCAGAACCACTGATTTCTGGGTCCACCCCCGAGTTTCTGATCCATTAAGTTTGTGGTAGGATCGAGGCTATCTAACAAGTTCCCTGGTGATGCGTGTGTTCTGAACCAGAGCCCACATTTTGAGAAGTTTTGCCCTTGGGACCTTTGAAAAATCTTGAGTTAGGCCCTACTCAGATCAGGTGAAACAATCTCCGAATGTGAGACTCCACACGACTTTTAAAGTTCCCTCAGCTGAATGCGGCTAGCAGCCAAGATGAGAAACATGGTCTTCGTTTGGAAGTTCAGTCATTCTCCTCCCCCGCCTTTTTTTAAGATTTATTTATTTATTTATGATAGACATAGACAGAGAGAGAGAGAGAGAGAGAGAGAGAGGCAGAGACACAGGAGGAGGGAGAAGCAGGCTCCATGCTGGGAGCCCGACACGGGACTCGATCCTGGGACTCCAGGATCGTGCCCTGGGCCAAAGGCAGGCGCTAACTGCTGAGCCACCCAGGGATCCCCAGTCATTCTCCCTTTAATCTGTAAGGAAATGTCTGTGTGTCTCTGCAGCTTCTGTTCTCCTTGAATCTTTTCCCAGCATTTGACAGCCCTTGTTTTATTGAAACTTTCCCTTCCTGTAGCTTTGATGCCACCTCGCTCTCCTGGTCTCTGGCTTCGTCACTTACTTCTCTTGTCACTTTTATTGGCTTTTTTCTTTCTTCTTACACACTGAGTGTGGATTCTTTCTAAGGTGCAGACCCAAATCCCTTGTCCTCTTTAAATTCATTTCTTTAGTGAGCTCATCCGCTCTTTACACCTTTTAAGTTGGGAGTCTGTGGGATCAGAGCTGTGCCCTTCCTTCTGATAGCTGGTGGCACATGCATTCTCTACCTGCATGCTGCATTTTCCAGTCCACAGTGCTGTATGTCGGGACACAGTGATGAACACTCCTATCTGGTCATAAAAATTATTTGCTGTGGGGGCACCTGGGTGGCTCAGTTGGTTAAGCATCTGTCTTTGGCTCAGGTCATGATCCTGGGGTCCTGGGATGGAGCCCCGCATTAGGCTCCCTGCTCAGCGGGGAATTTGCTTCTCCCTCTCCCTCTGCCTGCCACTCTCCCTGCTTGTGCTCTCTCTCTCTCTTTCTCTGTCAAATAAATAAATAAAACCTTTAAAAGAAAAAAAGAATTACATGCTGTGTTTGGTAAGCAGTAGCCTCCCAGGCCCTATACTGGAGATTCTGATTCAGTAGCTCTGAGATGGGACCCAGAAAAATGTATTTTTAACCCCTTCTCTGCCCAAGTGATTCTTACGTTCCAGCGAGTTTGGAAATTAACTGCCTAACTGAGCTCCTTGTGTCCTTTCCTGCACTTTCTTTTCCAATTTTCCTGTCAGGGGGACCATAGCTCCAACTGGAGAAATGAAGAAACTTGAAACCGAGGAGTCAGGTTCAACTGCCTTCTCCCATCAGATGATTTTGCTTTCCCCTGAGTCCTTCTCAACTTCATCCCTTTCCATGCTTGCCATCACCACTGTCATCTTCGCACACCTTCATTTCCTGAGATGTGGTATGGCATAGCTGTTAAATGCTCAGGCTCTTCTGTTGCATAGTCAGAGATCCTGGCAGGTTGCTTAATTGCTCTGTGCTTTAGTCCCCTCTCATCCGAAAAATGGGGATGACAACAGTACTGCCTTATAAGTTATTATGTGAATAATAATACATGGAAAGTGCGTGGAATAGTGCCTGGGCCTAGTACATGCTAAGTAAAAATTGGCTCTTATTACTGAGGTTATTAACTTCCTGTAACATGTTTCACTATGCACTATGCATTTTGCTGCTGATGTAATCTTCCTAAAATAATATTGCAGTATGCTGCTGCCTCCTTTCTTGAGGATCTTTGTAGATCCACATAACCACCTAGATTAAATTTAATCTCTTCAGCATGGCATTCATGTCCCTTAATCCTGATCCTTTTTACCTGCTGTATTTATCTCATGCTATTCTTCAGGTGTGTGCAACAGCCAAGCTGCTTTCTTTAGGTTCAGTGTATTAGCCATGTGCATTATTCCCTTCCCATCTTTGCTGATGCTTTCCACTTGCCCAGATGTCTTTCTTCTTGTTTACTTGTCTGAATCCTACTAACCATTTAACACAGTTCATCTGTAAGATTTCTCCTTCCATAACCCATGCCTGCCTTTGATATTTCTTTTGCTTGTGTCTTTCATCCCTTGTCAAATGCTATAAACTTATCAAGATTAGGATGCAGGGAGTATACTTCTATATGCTACCTCGTCTTCTCTTCTGCCTCCATACTTGACTCAGTGAAATTTTTTTTCAAGTTGTTATTTTTGTTTGTGTCTTTTATCTTTGAGACATTGTGACCTATGACCTATGACATTTGATTTGGCAGGAAATCTGCGTGGGAATTTTAGGTAATATGGCCTGTTTCCAGGAGATATGTGTGTCCATCAGCAATGATAATAATCTTGGGTAAGTTTTACTATATAAGAATTATGTTTTTACAAAAATATTTCATATCTCTAAGGAAATCTGAATACATAGGAGATACAGAAACATTTTATGAAATATAGTACTTCCTTTTTCCTGTTTTATAGTCTCCAGGAACTTAATTATATATTGATGGTAGCTGGGGGCTTTCACAGTTTTTATGGGCATCATTGAGGATTTAGGCCTGTTTCTTTATTGGTAGCAAAGGATGAACCATCAGCAGGTGGTAAGCCTGGTAAGGTAAGATCAAAGGGGGGTCAAAAGCTTGGCAATGGGGCACCTGACCAGAATCCCAAATAATTTAGGCTCAGCGAATCCCAAGACTCAGAGAGCTAGAATCTGGAAAAACTAGACTTAGTGACCAGGGTTTCCCTGAGAACTCTTGACTAAGATCTCAGGATAGAGCTTGTTGACAAATTAGAAGATACAGATTGCCTCAGTGATTCAAAGGCTTTCATATTTTCGCTTGGACGCTAGTTCTTTTTACATGTGGGAAAGTTTTAGGCAGAGGGTTTTTTGGTGGAAGACCTACTGATTACTTTAAGAGATCTGAGAACACCCTGGAGTTATATGCTAAGTTTCACCAACCTGTTCATTTTCCAGTTCATGACTGTTAGTCAGAATTTCAGAGAAATTTATGCCCTCAGTAGATTAAGAAAAGTGTTCTGGGTGATTATTGTCAGCTAGGGTTGTGAGGGTTTATCACAGGATTTAAGTACCTGGGTCTCTAAAATAGAGATGATTACCTCTTCTAGGTGTAAAGTGACTTTGAGATCCTAGTTCAAGATGTTTTCAGTAATTCAGCAGTCATTCATGCAATAAATGACCTAGGATTATATTTTGTCTCTAGTGGTTCCTATCAAAAATCTAAGAATGAGTCATATTAAAATTAACATGGAGCAATTCACATTGGTGATGGAATATAAATTTGTTCAGCCATTTTAGAGCAGTTGGGCATTATTTTGTTAAGTTGGAAGATAGGCAATGCAGATGCTGTGATCAAGTGATCCCACTCATCTGTATGGTAAGATATACAGTGCACACATGTATCAGCCAAAAAGTGTTACAGGACATTGCTTGAAATGGCCCCAGTTAGAATCAACTCACATATCTATCAGTAAGTAGTAGGCTGGAAAAATAAATTGTTTTATATTCATATGGTGGAATGTTCTGCAGCAGTGAATCAAAAAATAATCCCCATGGGAAAATGTGGGTAGACCTTAAAAGACATGGTGTTGAGCAAAAGAACTAAGACTCAGAAGAATACATACAGTATAATTTTTTCACATAAAATTCAAAGCCAAAATATATGGAATAATTATAGAGTGAAACAAGGATATAATTGCTGGAAAAGTCCAGGTAGTAGTCATTTCTAGGTGGTAAAGAGAATTGTGATTTGGAAGGGACAAAGAAAAGCTATGGAGATGTAGCACTCTTCTGTTTTTTGTAAATATATGTTTATTTCATAATTATTCATTAAGTATTAATTTCTTGTATATATACTATATTTACAATGAAAATGTTGAAAAAAATTAAATGAAAATACTGCTTAGACATTTGAAGTGAGAGAAGTGATGTATATTGAATTAACTTCTTTATTTGTCTATAAGACAGGTATTATTGCACTGTTTGTATGATTCAGACCCTCCCACTCTTCTGGAAACAAGCCGGTATGCTTTCTTCTTTCAATGGATTCTGTATACTCACTTATACAGGAATCTGGGAGAATAAAGTTAATTCTTTATGGCATTTCCTTCTGTTTTTCAAACCTAGATACTCAGCTCGTGTTTATCTTCTAGGTTGTTGCTTACTTGTCTTTCTCAAACAGAAGTGGCCAGTGTCTGGGTTGAAAGAATCCGGGAATATCCAGCTATTTATGATAGCATTTGTTTCATTATGTCAAGTTCAACAAATGGTAAGTCACAATGTAATCTAGGAAAAATTTTTGGTTCTATTTAATATTTAGGAAACCATGTAACTATTTCTGGAGGTAGCTTTAAAAAAAGCATTGAGTCTAAGGTAAAGTATTTCTATTCAAGATATAAAATTTCTTCTTAAGCTGCGAGGATACTGATAAATCCTCATTTAAAAATGAAGGAAGACAAGCAAATTTAAACAAAGGAGATGAATAAATTGCCCTCTGAATTAGTAAAGTTTTGGCAAGATTTGGCTTTTTTGGAATAGCTTTAGGAATTTTCATTAGTCTTACTGCTTTTAAAATTTTGTGTCTCATTTCAATATTTGTTTTATTATCTGCAGTTGACTTACTGGTCAAGGTAGGGGAAGTTGTGGACAAGCTTTTTGATTTGGATGAGAAGCTAATGTTAGAATGGATTAGAAATGGGGCTGTTCAGCCTCAGGACCCACCCCAGGAAGACTCAGAAGAGCAGCCGGTGTTTAGGATTGTGCCCTGTGTACTTGAAGCTGCCAAACAAGTACGGTAAGTGAGCTCTTTTGTGAGATTATTCTTGGAAAATCCAATTGCTAGACATATCCTTAGATACAAGTTTCGGGTCCTAATGTTCCGTCAATCTTTGTCAGGTTGGATTCACTATTAATATTTGTGGTGACAGTGTATTTGCTCCTTTAAAAAATCATAATAGTTATAAAGTACTTACTATAATATTACTTAGCTATAGGCTATTTTCTAGCATATTATGGTTACAGTCTTAAAATTTTCTGCAGTTTTGTGTGATTTAAGTCAAATAGAAAAGAACTTGTTTTTTATCTTCCATTTTTCAGTTAACGTCAGACATCATTTGTTTTCTTTTATCTCCAAGCCTTTGCATATCATGTTTCTTTTACCTTAAATACTTCTGCAGGTCTATTCGTAAACATCATTTTTCTTAAGATACCTTTCCTGACTCTCCAAGCTTAATTAAGTCTGCTTGCCATGTGGTCCTCTAGCACCTTGGACTTCTCTTAGTATTACAGATTCATATCACTTTACCATAACTGTTCTTTAGTTCTCTTCTTTTCTTTAGACAATAAACTCCATGAAGATAGAAACAGTGTTTTACACCTGTTTCCCAGCCGCTAACATAGTGCCTGAAAATAGTAGGTACTTAGTATTTGCCGAACCATCTTTTTTTATTGTTTGCTTTCTTTTTCTTAATCATTTGAAGAACTAAGATTGTGAATTTCTAGGAATCCAAGCTGTTGATCACAAAAATTAGTATTCTCAGCTAGGGAGGTTGGGGAGTCCTGAAGTCGTGAGAACATTGTTACTGTTGATGCTTGCGGCAGTGGGGCTTTCACTCACTATATAAATGTTTTAGTCACTTTTCATTCTGATTATTCAACTATGCCAGAATGATGAAGTATCACCTAGAAGGTTTCTGTATTGTTGCTTTTGTGGGACAGGGTGAAAAAATTTTTTTACTTCTTTCTTGTGTGTGGATTATATTTCATAATTTTTTGTTGTTGTTGTTGTTTTTTGACTGTTTTCCCCATTAAAATGTAAGCTCTGGTGAGCACCAAGACTTTATCCTGTTCCCTGTTTTACCCTCAGTACCTGAGGGGAGTGACTAGTACAGAGTGGTAAGTATTTGTTGAATAAATGAATGATTTGCAGCCTCATAGAATTGTTGATTCAGTGCTTTTGCTTTTTGTATTTAGTTCTGAAAATCCAGAAGGGCTCGATGTTTACATGCATATCTTACAGCTGCTTACCACAGTGGATGATGGAATTCAAGCAATTGGTAAGATGTTTTATAGGAAAGCACCGGAGTTACTCATTGAGTTGTTTTCTGTTTTTATATTACCATTTTCTTTATCATTTTTTATTAAGTACAGTGTCCTGATACTGGAAAAGACACTTGGAATTTACTTTTTGACCTGGTCTGCCATGAATTTTGCCAGTCTGATGATCCACCCATCATACTTCAAGAACAGAAAACAGTGCTAGCCTCTGTTTATTCAGTGTTGTCTTCCATCTATGCATCACAGGCTCAACAGGAGTATCTAAAGATAGAAGAAGGCAAGTACCATTTTAGTTCACTGAAGTAAATTCTATTCTCGTCTGTCAGATTTTAAAGCCCAGGCTTGTGATTATTGTTCATGTGGTTGGTTGGTTGGTTGCTTGGTTTCTTTCTTTCTTAGTGCTTTTATTCCCCTGATTACAAAAATACTATATGCTCAATAAAAAAAATTTGTAAAATTTATAAAAGGAAGTGTAACACTTGTAATCCCACCATCCAGACCAGAAATAATTACTTTATACTGCTTTTTAGGCAAATTTTTTCATTTAGAAATATAATGGGAATATTTTGCTATGTAAACAAATGGCGTTTCACAGAGTGAGTTTTGGTTTTTTTTTTTTTTTTAAGACTACAGTTAAATCCAGGATCCATTTAGAATTTATTCAGGTGTTACATGTGAGGCATGGTTTCAGCTTTTTTCCCAGATGGCTACTCGGTTGTCTTAGCATCTCATTTAGTGAATAAACCAGCTTGTCCACACTGATTTGAAATTTTATCATTTGCTATGTTCTGAGTTTCCCTATATATTTTATTCCCTTCTATATTGCTGTATTCATGTATGGGTAGCCATGGTTTTAAAATATTTTAGTGTCAAGTAAGGCTAGTCTGCTTTCATCCTAATATTTCAGAATCTTTTTGACTATTATTGTTTAATATTGAATTTAATTAACAAGTTACGAAAACTAGAATCTTCCTGATATTTTTATTGAGATCACATTAAATTTATAGTATCCAAGAACAGGTTACACTTTTCCATTTGTTCAAGTTTTATTTTGTGTCTTCAGGAATGTTTTATGATTTTCTTCATATAAATCTTGCATATTTCTTATTAGGATTATTCCTAGTTATTTTATCTTTGGGGTTGCTATTGTCTATGACATCTTTTCTTTCCATTAATTGTTGCTGTTGGAATCTATGAACACAACTGATTTCTGTATATTAATTTTGCATCCATGAATTCTCTTGCTATATTTAATAGTTGTTTCAGTCATAACCTTGAGATTTATCTGATACAGCTTTGGATTTAAGTTAGATATGTTTTATCTTTTTTCTGCCTCTGATTTCTTTCTCTTATTTAATGGGTTGCCTTGTACCTCAGGTGTTAAATGCTAATGATAATAGAAAACATCCTTACCTTATTCCTAATTTTATTGGAAATGATTCTAGCATTTCACCATTACTCATGATATTGTTATTTACATTTTACCATATAAGGAAAAATTAATTTATTTCTACTTTATTAGAGTTTTTAATAAAAAGTGCATGTTGAGGAGCACTGTTACTGGGTATTATTCTGTATGGTGGCAAATTGAACACCAATAAAAAATAAATTTATTATTTAAAAAAATATTTACATTTAAATAAACCAGTATATGGCTTATGTATGTAGTTCTAACATTTAGGAAGGTGCATATTTTTGGTCTAATGGTTACCTTTATAATTATGACTGCTACAAAAATAGAATCATAAATTATAATTTAAAAATCATTAAAATCTAAAAAAATAAATAAAAATAATTTAAATCTAATAACTTTATATGTTCTCATTCATTTGGGGAATATAAATAATAGTGAAAGGGAATATAAGGGAGAAGAAATGTGTGGGAAATATCAGAAAGGGAGACAGAACATAAAGACTCCTAACTCTGGGAAACGAACTAGGGGTGGTGGAAGGGGAGGAGGGCAGGGGGTGGCGGTGAATGGGTGATGGGCACTGAGGGGGGCACTTGACGGGATGAGCACTGGGTGTTATTCTGTATGTTGGTAAATTGAACACCAATAAAAAATAAATTTATTATAAAAATCTAATAACTTAAAAGCTATATCTTTTTCTTATTTATTTTATTTTATTTTTTATTTTATGATAGTCATCACAGAGAGAGAGAGAGGGGCAGAGACACAGGCAGAGGGAGAAGCAGGCTCCATGCACCGGGAGCCTGATGTGGGATTCGATCCCGGGCCTCCAGGATCGCGCCCTGGGCCAAAGGCGGGCGCCAAACCGCTGCGCCACCCAGGGATCCCCAAAAGCTATATCTTAATGTTAATAATTCCTTATCAATTTTTCCTCATACTTTCAAATTACAAATTCAAGTCTCAGGGATGGCATTCCTGAATTATATTTTAAAATATCATTTTAAGTTTTTTCTTCGAGAGCAGTAATTTTGTGTAGGACCTCCTTTCCTCTCTTCCATAATTCTTTTTTCTTCATTTAAAAAAAAAACAAACCAAACCCTCTTTATTGTCCCTTCATTTTGCTCTTTTCTTTCTGACCACCATGTCCCTTTCTGTGTGTTGAACAGTGTCCACCCTCCTTTGTGCTGCTGCTAGTTTTGCCTTCATTTCGGTGGTGGCTTGAAGTTTTCTTTTAGTTTCTTCCTTGAGTTTTGCCAGCTCAGGTTTCCTCTCCTGTTGTCATTCATTTCTCAGTCTGACCTCTTCTGTATCTGCTTTGTACTTGATTACGTGTTGTTTTAAAAATCATGGCTCAATATTAATATCTGTAAACTTCATGTTAGCTTCTTTTGGTGAGTATTCTTCATCTTTTCTTTTTTCCCTTGTTCTTTCTTTTCTTTGTTCTTTTAAGTGTCTTTGTGTTGCTCCTATGCTGGTTTCCTTTTGCTTACTCACCTTTGAATGACTTGAGTTTTTCCTGGACTAGCCGTTTGCAGGAAGTTCACAGAGGAGAGTGGCTAAAGCTGTCTTCTAGGCTCCTAGGAGTTGGGTCTGTGAGTCTTCCAGCTCTTTTTACCAGGTGAGAGATGGCTGTGGTGAAGTCTTGCCTTTCCCCTTGCCATTTGCTTCCTGCAAATGTGGCTTGTCTATGGAATTAGTCATTTACCCCCTCTTAGTCTGTTTCTTATAATCCCCAGGGGAGCTCCAGCTGCTATCTTGCACGTTCCATTCCTGCTCTTGCAAACAAGGGATCCTGGATTTGCACCTCAGAGTATGTGCTTTACCTTAAAGAAATAGACTTTCCTGGCTCTTTCTGAGACGTACAGCCTCGGGCATCCTTTCATCACTTGCTCCTGCACCTTCTGCTTGATTGACACTATTTCCACTTACCTTGTGTTTGAGGTTTCTGCTATCTCCTAATTTGATCTATGCTGGCATTTGTTTTTTGTTGCTTATGTTCTTTTTTTTGTGGTGATTTCTGAAAGGAGAAGGGGAGGAAATGCTGACTTTGAGCCCAAATGCTCTTTTTAACCTCTTCGTATATATGCTCTTTCTGTTGAAAATCATTAGTTTTTATTTGCAATACTTGGAACACATCTTTCTTGATGTTATGAGTCTGGGTGTTTTTTAGTCCCACCACCACTCCCAACCCTCAACTCCCTGAAAATTTCTGTATAATTTTTATGATTGGTGGAGAAAGTGTGAAGATGCTCTTTGAACTCTAAGCCTCTAAATAACCCTCACCTACTCATCCTGCCCTAAGCCTTGAATAAGGGCTTTGCAGAGTTAGGGCTAGGGGTGAGAAAGAGAAAGATGGTATAGTGTAGATTGATGTGATCTACAGGAACAAAATGGAGTAAAGAACTGAGTGTTAGAGTCCAGAGTTAGTGACAACACAAGGGAGAGAGTGGGAATAAATCCAAGGGGAATATAGTAAAACAGCCCTACAGGCTGAGTGCTTTGAAGAGGTGACATTGAGTTGAGAAATAAGAGATATGATTTCCCTAGTTTTTTGGTTTCCTTAATTTTTTTTTAAAAAATGTCATTTTTCACATACAATAAATACCTAATCTGGAAGTGAAGTTAGATTATCTGGATGATAGATTAGATTAAATCTGGATTCAATGCTACGGAAAATCCTGCTTCCTGAATTTGTAATTGTGATGCAGAAATGGTAGGGTTAGAATCAGTGGTTGAATCAAAGTGAGATACCTTTTAACATGATCATGCTATAGCATACATTTGAGTCTGAGCTTTATTTTTACCTTTTCTGTTCAGTTTTTTAAATAGGCCCATTAAAATGACAATTCAGTTTTTTAAGAAATCATACTGTTTCTGAAATTTAACTTAAAGGAATATGTAAAAGCTTTAAGATGTTGATGATAAAGTTTAAAATTGAAAATCTTTCTCAGTATGGTCTCCAATGTCCATAGGACTTTTGCCCAGCTGTCTAAAAACTTGTCTTGTGTCCCCTTCTTTCCCCCTTGCTTCACTTGGCTTGAGCCACAATGGCTTTTTTGTTTCTCAGCCCATTTCCTTTCTGGGATTTTTCACTTATTGTTCTCCTGCCTAAAACATTTTCCTGGACTCTGCATTGAGGCTTCTCCTTTAGTACTGTCCTCACCTCAGAGAGCTTTCCTGCCAGCTGCTTTATGATATTCCCCTTTAATTTCCTTCATAGGTAGAATTCACTGAAGGCTGAGATGATCTGCTTTAGTCATTAGTTTGAGAATATGAAAATGTAAGCATCTTGCAGGCTGAGTTCTCAATGATCTTGTTTGCCATCATATCTCTGATACCTAACGTAAACTCTAGCGACTAATAAGCTGTTTAGCACTTTTGAATGAATCAATCAGTCAACAAAAGGAGAAATGGTCATATTTAACTGGCTAATCCTGTGCTTTTCAATATGTTTGTACATTAGATCTTCCTCTAATTGACAGCCTGATTCGTGTCTTACAAAACATGGAACATTGTCAGAAGAAACCAGAGAACTCGGCCGACTCTAACACGGAAGAAACGAAAAAGTCTGACTTGACCCAAGATGATTTCCACTTGAAAATCTTAAAGGATATTTCGTGTGAATTTCTTTCTAATATTTTTCAGGTTTTAACAAAGGTAGGAAAGACATATTGATGGTTTCTTCAGCAAAAGAAAGTATGGATTACTTAATGCTCCAAGTGTTATTATCACTGTATTTTTTTAATATAAAAGTAGTATAATGAGGCACCTGGATGGCTCAGTCAGTTAAGTATCTGCCTTCGGTTTAGGTCATGATCCTGGGGTCCTGGGATCGAGTCCTGCATTGGGCTCCCTGCTCATCGAGAAGTCTGCTCCTCCCTTTGCCATTCTGGCTTGTGCTCTCTCTTTCTCTCTCTCTCTCTCTTAAATAAAATCTTTAAAATAAATAATAAATTAAAAAATATTACATACATTTGGGAAAGTAGAGAAAGAAAAACGTTATAACTGTAACTTTATAATCGTAACTCAGCAACTTGATAGGGTTTGGTATGTTTATATATATGTTTTTCACACACTTATAATCCAGTATATAGAACTTTATAGACTGTTCTTTTCACTAAACATTATGTTATGAGCCCTTTTTCAGACTCTAAATTTACTGAAAGACCTTTCACTGTGACCAGTTTGTTTAATACCCAATTTGTCACACACACACACACACAAAAAAACACAACCACCAGTTTTCATAATTTACTACAAACATGTTTTGGGAAATATTCTTCCTGAATATGCTCAAGATTGTTCGCATATTCTTCCTTTGAGCATACTTTCTACCCATATATTTTAGAAAAATATTAATATAACTATGAAGAATATATTCATATTCATTGCATTTTTTTTTAATGAAGGATATTTCTTAAAAGATGTTTCTGTTATTCTGGTAATTTGGTGTTTTTGGTCAAGTATTCTGCTTTTCTAGATTTGGGTCAGTTACTTGAGTACAGATTTTCGGAAGTTAGATGACTGAACTTGGCACTATACAAGTAAAGATGGCTGAGGCCTAATGGCTACATATTGCCCCAATTGTTTACGTGAAAATGTTGGCTTTACAGGATCCTTATTATCAGGTATTATAATTTTTATGTCAAGTAAAGTTCAGTAGGTGAGAAATTGTGCCTTATTTTGATTTGCATTTTTTATTAAGTTGAATATCTTCCCATATATATGTGTGTGTGTGTGTGTGTGTGTATAGAATATATACACATAAAATACATGATAAAATATATACATATATATTTTAAATATTTTATTTATTAGAATGCACGTGATCAGGCGAACATGAGGGGGGGGAGGGGAAGGGAGGGCAAAGGGAGAGGGAGAAGCAGGCTCCCCGCTGAGCAGGGATTCCCTACACAGGGCTTAGTCCCAGGACCCTGGGATCATGACCTGAGTTGAAGGCAGATTTTTCATATATGGGCACTCCTCCATATATTTGTATATTATTTAAGTTTCTTACTTTATACATTTATCTATTTTGATTATTTACCTGAACTCTTTGGGCAATAATACTATCTTTTGCATATTCATTGCAAGTGTTTTTCCTGTTGTTTGCTGTCACCTTTGTGTGTCCTTTTTGTTTTTGAAGGGATGTTTATTTTTAAGTGACAGGAATATTGAAGGAAGGTTAACTGAGAATAAACCAGGGATATGTCATGAAAATTCTTATGTGCCATATCTAATGGAATATGGATTTAGTCTTGAGGATTGAGGAGCTACCAAAGGCTTTTGTTTTAAGGATCAAGTGAGATGATCTCTTTTGAAAGATTACTCTAAAAGCAAGAGAGAGGATTAGAGAGAGTTGAGACTGGAGGCCTGCAGACCAACCAACGGGCTCTTGTGGGTGGTAATCTTCAGGAGTAATCTGAAAAATAATGAGACCCCAAACCATGGAAGGGTGGATGGAAAGAAGGGATGGGATAAGGGAGATTCAGTAGAGTAGAATTAAACTCTTAGGGGGAGGGGTCAGCAGCAACAGAAGAGGAGGAAAAAAATCTTAGCTGTATCTCAGGTTACTGCTTTGTGCAGCTGGATGGGTGGCTGGTGGTCCCTTCCCTAAAATAAGGACTACAGTGGAACAGAGTTTGGGTTACATAAAGATGAATGATGCTGAGCTCAGTTTGGGACATTTGAAATGCCCATAGGATCAGTAGGGAATTACTGATATAAATCTACTGATTTGTATTTATTGATCAGATAAAACTTTAGAAATTTTCCTTTTTGAACATTAAATCTTTGTTTTAGGAGACTGTGGCTCGGGGACTAAAGGAAGGCCAGTTAAGCAAACAGAAATGTTCCTGTGCATTTCAAAATCTTCTTCCTTTTTATAGTCCAGTGGTGAGTATGAGTAAATGTATAGGTGGCTGAGTTGTAGAGAATTACTATATGTTTTTATGTAAGTACTTATTATCTCCTACCATTGTCAAAAAAGATTGTGTATACAATTCACATGATTTAATGCCATTGTCAGATAGATGATTGTTGGGTAATTCATGGGACTAGCCTAGTGATTCTAATTTTAAGAGGAAGGATCAATACTGAATTTATTGGACCTCTTGCCGTTATAAAGTAAATAGCATGTATATTAAGCAAAGATAAGATTCTTGGGTAGGAATGATAGTATGTTTTAGGGCTCTTGAAATTGTATCACATTTGCTACCATTAGAGGCAATTTGAAAGTAGGAACCTTTTTAGGAAAATGAAGTTTGGAATATGGTAGTGAGAGGAGCCTAAAGGACCCTAAAGTAATGGACCCTAAAGGAGAAACAATGTAAGTATAAATAGTAGTTCAAGAGTAAAACTAAATGAGAAGGGCTAGTTACTTCTTTGATGTTTTGAAGAACCTGGGAATGACTATTACTGCCATCTGGGGATCTATCAACATTTCTTTTCCTTTGGACTATTTAGAAACCACAGATAGAACATTTTTATCAACAATTGGTATCTTAAACCACCATTTCTTCTACTTATATTTATTTGGCTCTTTTGTTTGACTCACAGATAGAAGATTTTCTCAAAATTCTACATGAAGTTGATAAGACTCTTGCTGATGACCTGGAAGAAAGCTTCCCAAATTTGAAGGTTCAGACTTAAAACCTGAATTGAAGTTTCTTCTGCCCAATAAATGAACTTTGTTTCTTCACTGGCAGTTGAAATTGACCAATACCTAAAGCTTATTGGACCCTGATTGTATGATATTATACCCATGCCCTTCTCCCTGTCTTATCTCACTTTCATTCGGCTTTGGAACCTGGAGTTTTGCCTGTTGTCAAATTCAACCCCCTCCACACACAATTTTTTTCATATAGTTTTGTGTTATTTGTCCTCTTTAGGTAAAGAAAACAGAAATACAAGGTTATCATTGATGTTCTTTTTTAGATTGAGGCGTTGGTAAGGATTTTCTTCATACCTCTTAATTTGATTTTTACATGAGAATTTTGTATTTGTCTCCACTGCAAGTACATTCAGCTGTGCTAACAGAAAACCCTACTCTAAGAGCCTAATCTGATAGCTTTTATGTATCTAATGCAATAAGAAATCCAGAGGTGGGCAGTCTAGCCCTGATTTGTTGACTCAGGGATCCTGATTCCTTTTACTTCTCCATGTGGTCTGCATGTAGACTTTTGTGTTCATATTTACTGTCTTGTGGTTAAGGGGGCTGTAACATCTCTGGACCTTCCATCCACATTCAGGGAGGAAAAAGGAGAAAGAGGCAAAGGGGCCTTGTCCTAGCAAGTCTTTACCTTCATATTTGTAAAAGACAGCCCTCCTCACCCAGAACCATGTTGATGGCCATCCCTAATTGCAGCTATTTGAAATCAACCCCCCCCCCTTTTTTTTTCTTCTAGGGTCAATAGGTGAGAAAGGCACGAAGAGAAGGGAGTTATAAAAGGCTTTTTGATAGGCAATCTGTGATATATGCAAACACATCTTATCTTAGCCTTTTGTGATTATTGTGTCGATCAGATGCCAGATTGTTAGTAATAACTCAGAAATAGTTTTTAGTTTAGCTTTGTTACAGTTCAATTTTTTTCAATGTTGTAAATACGAAGATAGAAATATAACATTTTCATGAAGGCACATTAGCAGAATTCTCTATTTTCAGCATAATTCCAGTGGTTGAATTTCAGGAAATGATTTGCTTGAGGGAATTCAGATTTTTTTAAAATTAAGATTGAGGGAGTTTAAGAGCTTCTGATTCTGTACCAACTGTGCTATACACGATTTCCCTCACATAGTTTTATTATTTATGGTGCTTCTGAATGAAGTCTATTCAGAGATTCAACCAGGTATTCTTTAGGGAAGCATTCAGTTTGCATTATTCAGTTACTGAAAGAGTTTTTAATAGGTGTAAGAAAACATCAGTTATGAATAACAAACCCAGCTTTTTACCAGTCTTCAGGTCATTTTCTGGGTTATTTATGCTGATGTGACTACTATAATTTTGTGGGATGAGTTGAGCTTAGGATCCTCACTCTATCTTCCCAGCCTCCTCCTTTGCTTACAAAAAGCAAAGCCAGGTTTTAAAACCCCTCTTCTGGTATAGCCTGTTCGCAGTTTATTGTAGAATCTTTATGGCCTTAAAGTATTGGTCTTGTCTCACATTTTGTATTTTTTCCTTAAGTGAATTTTGCTGATAAAACACAGGATGTAGCATTATTGAGAGGAGGTGTACAATTTCTAGTTTGGAGATAGTTTTATTATTGAAAATGTCCCTACTGAAAAGAACTGAACTATAAAATTAAAATCTTACTTTTAGCTCTAACTGGTAGATTTACTCTGTATGTTCTTAATGTCTTCCATGCTGACCTTATTCTAGGCTGAATGAGACCATATTTCATGTGAGGTCTCAAAGGCACTGATGAAATCACTCCTGCCTGTGTAAGTGAACTAATGTGAGTTTGCTCCTTGGTGAGAGACTACACCAGGTGGAGCTGTCACACAAAGTAATTTTCTTTGCAGCAAATGAGGAAACCATGGGGAATCGTTTCCAAAGCTGTGATCCCCAAGCAGGGGTGAGGGAAGTTGTTTTTTTAGCATTTGAGATGAATATTCAGAAGGAGACCTTTATCATTGCAAGTAGAGGCGGGTATAAGGTCACACATGCATTCTTAGAAAATATGCCTATATATGTATCGTGTGTTATGTTATAAAGTTTGTGCTCCTTCTTGAGCAAAGATCTTAACATTATGATAAGGCAGAGGTAACTGTTGGACACTTTAATGGCCATCCACACAAGCATTGGCTTGGTGGTTGAACCCAAACTGGTCAAGGTTGTCTGGAGCTCAGTTCTCCTCCTGTTGTTAGTTTCTAAGAGATAAACTTAATAAATAGTTCCTGTAGGGTGAGCTCAGTGGATCTGCCAGTAACACCTGCTAGCCAGTCCTAAGAATTCCATTTTATCTCTTGAAATTTAGGATGAAGGATACAAATAACCCTGGAGTAATACTCCCAGGTTATTAGCCGTGTTTACTTCAGTGTACATATGCACTTCACATTTTGTTTTAGAAAGAGCATATTTTAAAAGGGAAGCACAAGGCCCCTGGGTGTCTGATGGAAAGAGTGCCACGAAGTGAGTAGTTTGCTGAGGTAGAACAAGGATATACTTGGGAAGGCTAGGGATGTTCAGGTTTTTCCTGTTTCCCATTTCTGCCTGGAACATGCTCTGTTACTTTTACTGATTGCTATTGTAACATTATGAGGTACTGTATATTTTGGTATGTTTGAAAACTTCCTAAATTTATAAATTACAAGTTTTTTAAAGAAACAAAACATGAGCAATGTTTGATCTTTTTTAATGCTATATAGTGTGATGAATTCACCCCCCAAATTTAGGGCTTGCATTAATGATGGTGATATTTTGAAATGCTGCTTTTTCCAGAAGCCTAAATATGAAACTTGGAATTATATGTATAAATGAAATTGAAACTTTTCCTATACTTTATTGCAGAGGAGGGGGAGAATGTACAAAATGAACTTGGGTTAACATTTATTAAATGTGTTGTTTTATTTCTAATCAAATTTGAGTTTGATTTTTGAAGTATCTAAACCACTTAAGATAGAACATGTAAGACATGTTCTCCTTCTATCCCTCCCCCTCCTTTAAAGATATTTTATCCCTTACGGTTCATGGGATGCAGCTAATTTTCTTGACTGATCCAACTTTCTAGATAAAAGACTTTTTCCACTCTGTCCTTAACATTTCCCATTGCTTTGGCTTTGGATTAGTTATCCTGGATAATTGAAATGTAAGTGTAGAAATGTAAGTTTAAAAGCCAGCTCTCAGCATATATTCTTTTGGTGATGAAACACATGCAGAAACCAACCATATTAAGACATTAAAAAACAACCTCTGTTTGGGATTCAGAAAATCTTAAATACATTTTGTGTTGATTACCATTTTCTGTTCTGTAGGACTGAGCTATAGGTGTTATGTCTGAAGTAACTGTGAATTTGAGTAAATTGAAGAAAAGGAATATTGGGGTTATAGATTAATTTGCCTGTTTTAACTAGTATTTAAAAAAAATCAATAGCCTCTCCCCTTTTTTTTTTTTTTTAAAGAAATAGGCCCAAGGGCACCTGCGTAGCTCAGTTGGTTAAGTGTTCACCTCTTGATGAGGTCATGATCTCTGAGTCATGGGATTGAGCCTCACATGAGACTCCATGCTCAGCGGAGAGTCTGCTTGAGATTTTCTCTCTCTCCCCCTGGGAGGAGTTGCACACATACTTTCTCTCTGTAAAATAAGTAAATCTTTAAGAAAAATAAAAGAAATAGATCCATATTAATTTAGGAGTGAACTGTATATTCGACTTGAGCTTATATTCTTTTACCACTTCCAATTCCATTCTTTCTGCTACTAGCAGAGGTTTTAAGAAAGAAATAGAGAACTACCCATCTTGAATTAGATCAGACTAATAGTTTTCTTTTTATTGCTGGTATGAGATTTAATCTAAGAACTGTTATTAAAAGTCATTTATGGAGAAATGATGTCTTGGATCTGCTTCAAAATAGGCTGGTGCAAGGGAAGAAAGTGGGCTAAGGAAGTGAATGAAATAAGATTGATCATGAATTGGAGTTGCTGAAGCTGGATGATGATTACATGGGGGAATTGCTATACTATTCTATTTTTCTCTATAGTTGAAGCTTACTATTTTTAAGTGTGGGTTTTTAAGAATGAGTTTATTTGGGAATAGCAGAGACTTGGAGTTTGGGACATACAAGCTACATCAAGGTGATAGGTAAGTCCTGCAATCAAAGGAGAGGAAAAGAAGGGTGTTTAATGGAAAAGAAGGAGGAAGTTGGGGGGGGTTGTTTTGTTTTATTTTGTTTAAAGATTTTATTTATTTATTCATTAGAGACATAGAGAGAGAGAGAGAGAGAGGCAGAGACACAGGCAAAGGAAGAAGCAGGCTCCATGCAGGGAGCCCGACGTGGGACTCGATCTCGGGTGTCCAGGATCACACCCGGGGCTGAAGGCGGCGCTAAACCGCTGAGCCACCCGGCTGCCCAGAGGGGTTGTTTTGAATGAGAATCCATGGAGAAAAGCAGGAATTTGGGGGTAATGATGGTTTTTCATTGGCTGACTTATCATGGATTTCTTGTAGAAGATTCAGTATGCACTTTTTTTCCTGTTGGGACCTGTAATAATCATTCTTTCCAACTCATGATTCTTCTGTAGGGATCTGTAATTGATGCTGTGATGAGGCTCCTTCTGGCCTCCCATTCCACTTTAGTGAGGTTTCCCTTTATTAATTTTCACAAAAGCAAGTAAACGCAGTTGTAAGCATGAATTTAATTATGAATGATGCTTGGTCCTTTTTTGTCTAATACTCAAACTATTGTATTACCATTGAATACTATTGAATTCAACACAGTTGAAACCAACACGATTACTTAATAGGATTACCATCATTATATAACCAATTATGTAAAAATTATTATGTTTACTTAATGGTTTTAGCTGACTCAACAAGGAGACTTTTGTCATAAGGTTCATGACTACTAACCAGATAGGAACTGATGTCATGTGTTTTAACAGCACAGTGGGGTATGTTTACTAATACAAGTATTGGTGGTCTTTAAAAGTATATTTTGTGGTAGAGGAGACCAGGGAAGAGAAACACGATCATAGGATTTTAGAGATGAACAGATTGTTAGAGATCAATGTCGAGTGCCAAGTCATTGAGTTTGTTAAGCCTACAATAACCTGGGACGACAATGTAGTCCTAAAGGCCAGGCCAGATCTAAAGCAGCAACCAAAGGAAACTAGGTAAGACTGGAAGTAGGAAAACACCTTGTGGTGGATGCTTCCAGCTTTTCACTCACCTCATCAGCCTGACTTCCTTGTATCTCTGTATAGAATGCAAAGTTTCCATTACTAAAATATTATGATACACCTTAGGTTAATATGCATAAAGTTAAATTTGCTTAAATCCATTTTTGTGCACCCAGGAAACATCTGTAACATAAAAGCTCAAGAGCCTCCATGGGTTTCTACTTAGTTTGCAAAGGCAGAGTTTGAGGTATTAGGCTACTCTTTATACCATGATTATCATGCTCATGTGACTCCCCTTTTTTTAACAGCTGTATTTTCCCTGGAGGTCCATGCCTGCAAGACAATAATTTAGCAGCAGCATGGAGTAGACCATTCTTATTTTCCATGTCACAGGGCCCTTGGCAAGGAACAAACTTCTGGAAAGGGCCATGCCACACTGAAACCAGACTTAGAAGAGAGAGGATCTGTACTTCAGGCAGTGTGGATCACTGACCAGCCTGTGGATTGGCTACTTTGGGCTAAGTGTGTACCCCTAATACAATGAGCTAAAGTTGAAATTAAAATGAACATGAGTGGCTGCACCATTTCACATTCCCACCAACAGTGCAAGAGGGTTCCCTTTTCTCCACATCCTCTCCAACATTTGTGGTTTCCTGCCTTGTTAATTTTCCCCGTTCTCACTGGTGTGAGGTGGTATCTCATTGTGGTTTTGATTTGTATTTCTGTGATGGTAAGTGATGCAGAGCATTTTCTCATGTGTGTGTTGGCCATGTCTATGTCTTCCTCGGTGAGATTTCTGTTCATGTCTTTTGCCCATTTCATGATTGGATTGTTTGTTTCTTTGCTGTTGAGTTTAATAATAAGTTCTTTATAGATCTTGGAAACTAGCCCTTTATCTGATACATTATTTGCAAATATCTTCTCCCATTCTGTAGGTTGTCTTTTAGTTTTGTTGACTGTATCCTTTGCTGTGCAAAAGCTTCTTATCTTGATGAAGTCCCAATAGTTCATTTTTGCTTTTGTTTCTTTTGCCATTGTGGATGTATCTTGCAAGAAGTTACTGTGGCCGAGTTCAAAAAGGTTGTTGCCTGTGTTCTCCTCTAGGATTTTGATGGAATCTTGTCTCACATTTAGATCTTTCATCCATTTTGAGTTTATCTTTGTGTATGGTGAAAGAGAGTGGTCTAGTTTCATTCTTCTGCATGTGAATGTCCAATTTTCCCAGCACCATTTATTGAAGAGACTGTCTTTCTTCCAGTGGATAGTCTTTTCTCCTTTATCGAATATTAGTTGGCCGTAAAGTTCAGGGTCCACTTCTCGGTTCTCTATTCTGTTCCATTGATCTATGTGTCTGTTTTTGTGCCAGTACCACACTGTCTTGATGACCACAGCTTTGTAGTACAACCTGTAGTACAATCTGGTGTTGTGATGCCCCCAGCTATGGTTTTCTTTCACTGTTGGTGGGAATGTGAACTGGTGCAGCCACTCTGGAAAACTGTGTGGAGGTTCCTCAAAGAGTTAAAAATAGACCTGCCCGGGATCCCTGAGTGGCGCAGCGGTTTGGTGCCTGCCTTTGGCCCGGGGCGCGATCCTGGAGACCCAGGATCGAATCCCACGTCGGGCTCCCGGTGCATGGAGCCTGCTTCTCCCTCTGCCTATGTCTCTGCCTCTCTCTCTCTCTCTCTGTGACTATCATAAATTAAAAAAAAAAAAAAAAATAGACCTGCCCTACGACCCAGCAATTGCACTGCTGGGGATTTACCCCAAAGATACAGATGCAATGAAACGCCAGGACACCTGCACCCCAATGTTTCTAGCAGCAATGTCCACTATAGCCAAACTGTGGAAGGAGCCTCGGTGTCCATCGAAAGATGAATGGATAAAGAAGTGGTCTATGTATACAATGGAATATTCCTCAGCCATTAGAAATGATAAATACCCACCATTTGCTTCGACGTGGATGGAACTGGAGGGTATTATGCTGAGTGAAATAAGTCAATAGGAGAAGGACAAACATTATATGGTCTCATTCATTTGGGGAATATAAATAATAGTGAAAGGGAATAGAGGGGAAGGGAGAAGAAATGGGTAGGAAATATCAGAAAGGGAGACAGAACATGGAAGACTCCTAACTCTGGGAAACGAACTAGGGGTAGTGGAAGGGAGGGAGGGCGGGGGGTGGGGGTGACTGGGTGGCGGGCACTGAGGGGGGCACTTGACAGGATGAGCACTGGGTGTTATTCTGTATGTTGGCAAATTGAACACCAATAAAAAAAATAAATTTATTATTAAAAAAATAAAATTCACAAAACAAAAATAAAGTAAAATGAACATGAGGATGCCTGGGTGGCTCAGTGGTTGAGTGTCTGCCTTTGGCTCAGGATGTGATCTTGGGGTCCTGGGATTGAGTCCCACATTGGGCTCCACATGGAGCCTGCTTCTCCCTCTGCCTATGTCTCTGCCTCTCTCTCTCTGTGTCTCATGAATAAATAAATAAACTCTTAAAAAATAAAATGAATGTGATACAACATTTGTCTAAAGATGCAGAATGGTGTAGTAGACACCACATATCTGGGAGAAATGATTACTATAATTGAGAGTTAACCGTGTGCAGGCACTCTGTGAAGATCTTCGCATATGCTATTGAATTCTGCAATAATCTTATAAGGTAGTTGTTACCATTTTACAGATGGAGAAATGAAGATTTAGAGTGGTTAGGTAATTTTGCCAAAATTACATAGACAGTAGGTAGCTGACCCAGGGTTTGAATCCAGGCCTGCCTAACCCTAGAGCATGTCCTTTTAACTGCTATATTATACTTGAATCTTCTCGGTAGACCTGGACCAGATAATGAAGAGTCTTACATACATAGGTGGAATAAACACCTGGGATAGCAGCCTATCTGTGTCCCCTTCTCTGAGAATTGTCCCTGAACGACCTGCATTCTTTCTCTGATTACAGCATATGGATTCCTGATCCAAGCTGGGCCAATCACACTGGTTCAGGAGCATTGGACTGTAAAGATCATATAACTTGAAAGGCTGAACATGCTCTTTGAGGGCAGCCAGTTAATATTTGTTGTCTACTATGAATCAGGCATTGTTCCAGACATTAGACAGCAGTGAGCAAAACAAGAATCTGCATATTAGAAATATTACACTGAACAAAGATAAAAATTTTGCCAGAGTTTGCATTCTAGGGTCCTTTGTAAGAGGTACAGGGGAAGGTCCTGGAGGGTCCGATAGAGGAAGTCATGCACCTTGTAGCAGATTCCATCGTTGTTCTCTATTCCCCTCTGTGTACCCATTTTCAATCCATGGTTTCTCAGTGGATAGAGTTTACCTCCCTGTTCTTGACTTTGAGCTTGGCCAAGTCACTTTGCTTTGGCCAATAGTATAGTAATGGAACTGATGTAAGCAGAGTACTTCAATGTACCATTCTTTGTATGTATATCTCATTTTCTTCATCTGTTTGTCAGTGGACATTTAGGTTTGACCCATGTCTTGGCTTTGTGAATAATGCTGCCTTGATGTGGGAGTGCAGGTCTCTCTTTGAGATCTTGATTTCAATTCCTTTGGATATATACTCAAATAAGATTGCTGGATCAATGGTAGTTTTATTATTATTTTTTTAAAGATTTATTTTAGAGAGAGTGCACGGGGGAGGGGCAGAGGGAGAGAGAGAATCTCTCAGACTCCGCGCTGAGCATGGAGCCCCTGATGCAGGGCAGAATCTCACAATCCTGAAATCACAACCTCAGCCAAAATCAAGACTCAGACATTTACCTAGGCACCCCTATTTTTTTTTTTTTGGAGGAACTTCATTATTTCCCTAGTGGCTGCAGCAGTTTACTTTGACAGTAACAGTATGCAAGTGTTCCCCTTTCTACACATCTTCACCAGAACTTGCAGATTATCTTAGTTTGTATTAATAATAGCCATCCTATAACTGCTATGAATTGATATCTCATTATCATTTTGGTTTGCATTTCCCTGATGATGAGTGAGGTTGAGCATCTTTTCATATACCTGTTGCTGGCTGTCTGTATGACTTTGGAAAAGTGTTCAATTCCTTGCCTAAATTTTTATTCAAGTTATTTGGATTTTTTGCTAATGAGTTGAAGACATTCCCCTGCATATTTGGATATTAATTCTTTGGATGTATTTTCTGACATTCTATAGGTTGCCTTTTCATTTTGTTAGTTGTTTCCTTTGTTTTTCAGAAGCTTTTAGTTTCATGTAGTTCCACTTACAAAGTTTTGCTCCTGTTGCCTATGCTCTTGGTATCTTTTCAAGAAGTGATTGCTAAGACCAATGTCAAGAGCCTTTTCCCCCATTTTCTTCATGGGGTTTTACCATTTCAGGTCTTACATTTACATTTTTATCCATTTTGAGCTAATTTTCTTTTCATTTTGAGCTAATTTTTATGTATGGTGTAAGATAAAGGACCAATTTCCCTCCTTTTTGTGGAGGGAACCCACAAGACCATTTATTGAAGAGACTATCCTATTCTTGGCACCACTGTTAAAGATCAGTTGACTCTGTATGTGTGGGTTCATTTCTGGGCTCTCTATTCAGTTCCATTGGTCTATGTGTCTGTTTCAAAACAATCCCATCTATGATAGCATCAAAAAAATAAAACATTTAAGAATAAGCTTAAGGGGATGAAAGACTTGTACACTGAAAACTGAAACACACAAAAAATTGGGCAGACACAAATAAGTGGAAAGACATCCCATGCTCATGTATTGGAAGAATTAACATTGTTAAAATGTTCATACTACCCAAAGTAACCTATAGATTCAATGCAATCCCTATTAAAATCCTAGTGGCATTTTTTTCCCCCACAGAAAGAAAAGAAATCCTAAAATTCAGGTGGAACCGTGAAAGACTCCAAATAGCCAAAGCAATTTGAGCTAAAGGAGTAAAGCTGGAAATACCACATTTTATGATTTTGAAATATAAAGCTTTTTAGGGTCTCATGAATGAGAAGAATCTGAAAATTCTACAACTACATTCATTTTTCACTAGGGATAAATTAAGTGAAGATATACCATACTTGATACTTCATTGCAGATATGATTTGTACTAGAACATCAAGAGCTCTTTAGCTACACAGCCTACTGTATAGGTTTTGCTGCCTCTAAATACCTTTTGTAATGAAATGGTTTTGAATTTACCTTGGAAATACCAGCTTCCTGTGTTCTACTGCAAAGGCTACAGCATATATTTGTAAAAACTTTTCTGCTCACTAGGACACCTTGTTAATTACATATTGAGCTTGGATCAATATTGGGGTTGTTGACGTGCAGGCTGTTTAGGAGTTGAAGGCTTACCCAGACCATCTGCCAAACCCTACCCATTGGAAATGCTTTTTTCCCTGTTACTGTAATGAAATCACTAAAATCATTTCCTGTTCCTGGTCCTTGTTCAGATCTTCTATCTTTTGTCAATAAGAGGATATTAAAATACTCCGGAAAGTCCACACATCCTTTTCATCCTGGTCTACAATGTAGCACATGGCTTTGTGTTTTAGTGCTGGAAATAATATATAATGATGTCAAGCCTATTGTAATAAAAAAAAAGGGGGGGCTGCTTATTAAACTCTTTCTCCAGCTGGTTTTCCTTTGACATCATGGAATCTGTTTATAATGACTTTTGACTTTTATGGGCTTTCCCCTTTACTATTCAGGGTTTATGTGATTACATGAGAAATTGAAATGTTTAGGGAACAGTCTCTTCATAGGACTGACTTTCCTGCTCAGTCAGGCCTATTGTGCATGCAGATTATAACAATGGGACAGTGGGAAGGGAAGACAAAGAGACTTTCTTTATTCTCCTGGAGGAGTTTGACTTCCTGAAGCATGGGCTTGCTTCAAGGAAGAAGTGTACATTGAAATGGTGGGTAGGTGGGTGGGCAAATGCATATTTATTATAGCCCTCAATTCAAGAAAGTGCATGTACGTGGTTTTGTTACAAGTCACTGAGTCAACACAGCAGGATCATACAGTTTTATTTGGAGTGGTCTCTGTTGACCCCATACCATTTGAGGAATTTGGCATCTCTGTAAATTCACCCTTCTTTTCAGACTGTATTTGGAAGGGTGATGGCATTTGTAAATCCATGAATGTGCTTTCTTCAAAGTGTGACTGGTATTGGACTTTTCCTTCTTGTACCCAGGAGCAAGCATTTTCTTGGCCAATCAGCAAGTTCTTCTGGAAGAAACAAATCCTTTAACTGCCCCTAGAGAAGTCTGTACTGTGTCACCACAGGGGGAAAAAAAATCTGATGTTGTAGACCCTGGAACAAAGTCCCTAATTTGAATTCTCTAAAATTTTTTAATGTTTGTTTTAGGTTTGGACGAACCAGGTAATGCCCTGTTTGTCCTAATCAGTTCTAGAAGTGACTTCAGTTTTTAAGATTTTAGTAGTCCATATTTAAAGTGATTTAGAGACTTGTTTCTCCAGATGCACCCTTTGCTTGTTTCCCACAGCAAGTGGTATCTGAATGGTTTTCAAAGATCCAGATTTCACATTTTCAGATGAACTTGAGTAATCTGAAAATCATAGAAGATTTTATTTTTCTTTTATTCTGTTTGGACATGTTTTTTTATTTATTATTTATGATAGTCACACACACACACAGAGAGAGAGAGAGAGAGAGAGAGAGAGAGGCAGAGACACAGGCAGAGGGAGAAGCAGGCTCCATGCACCGGGAGCCCGACGTGGGATTTGATCCCGGGTCTCCAGGATCGCGCCCTGGGCCAAAGGCAGGCACCAAACTGCTGCGCCACCCAGGGATCCCTGTTTGGACATGTTATAAAGTGGGTCTGCTGTCTCTTTAGAGCACTTGCATGAAAACACAATTTTTCACAACAATTTGTGAAGCCCTCAAGGATTACTTTATGTTTTAGGAAGTTGTATCCTGAACTCTTGTGGCCCCAAAGGAAACCAGGAGGATCATGCTGCAGAAGCCCTTTGGAGGAACGTGCCAATTGCTCCGTAACCGTGATTTGGCTCTCCTTTGATGGAGAGATTAATAGTTTCCATAATCATATCATCCTGGTTGCTCTGTGCCCAGTTTCCTCAGACTTGAAAGAAATGGAAATTAATTGAAAAGGAAAAAAATGTACCTCTTGCCTCCCCTCCAAAGCCTCTCATCTGGAGAAAGGATGAGAAAGAGATTCAAAAGTCTGTTGCCTGTGGAAGCCAAGATGTTTATTCTCTTTTGCAGTTCTGGAGGTAAAAATCCAGGAGAAAGCAGCTGGACAGCGGGCATGAAAATTAGGGCACAGCTGTGCGTATACAATTCCAAACGGAAGAAAAATATTTGGTAGTGGACCCAGTATATACTTGGAAAGTCATCCTATGAAGCTGTGAGCACCTGCTGCTGGAAGTAAGTGCTGAAGAAGCAGAAAAGGGATTTTGTAGCTCATGTGATTGTCATCAGACAAAATGGTCTGCTTCTATTTACAGAGAAGGTGCTACGAACTTACTTGTCACATCCTGGAGTTTGGGAAATATTTTCTTTGGTTAAAATCTATTCTTTCCTGGCTCTGAAATTCCTAAGCTCAATTCTTTCTTGCCCCCACCATCACTCTGACCAGTTCTCTCACTTGTATGCTAGTGCTGATTTCTGTAATGTTGCTCTTGAGCCTCAGAGGATTTCAGTGGGCAGAGGATTTGGTTGCCCATGGGAGAGTTGGGATATTAATAAACCATTGATCTCTTGTCATATCTTCAATCAGAGATGAACTTCCAACAGGTGATCACTAAGTGTTTTTTGAAGTTTATCGAACCAGTGAAATAGAGACTGAATTGTACATGAACACGTCTCACTCATTCACGCCACAGTATGTTGTGATTTGTTGAACTTGACATGTGTTAAGCACTGATTGGTTTGTGGGACTAAGAAGGTGACAATTCAAAATAGGAGCTAATTAATAGGTGTTCATTCCATTAGTCTCTGAAAGTCAAGGACCATGTCACTTCCCTTGAAGTGATGAACTCTTGTTACCAGACAGAGAGCCAGTTACAAATTCAAGTTCAGCCACTCAAAAATCATTACTCAAGAGACAAGTGATGGTGGGAAAGGAAAGATTGCTTTATCCAGGAAGCCAGCAACTTGGGAAGGTGGTGGACGAAGGTCTCAAAGCTCATCTTCCCCATCCAGAGGACGGCAGAGGGTTTTAAAGGGGAAGGCATGGGAAGTGGGAAAAGGGGCTATGTGCAGGAGAAGCAGGTGCCCAGGTGGTTACTTGTATGTCAGTGTGACCCTGAGCAGACTTACTGGCAGCAGCAGCAGCAGCTGTTTTTGAATGTAGTCAGGCTTTATCTTCTGGGAAAGTTTGGTCCTTTACTCCTCAAGGCCAGTGATCTGCACATCTCAAGGAAAGTAGGTCAGTTCTGCTACAGATCAAGAGACATGTTAGCATGCAAGGAGTGCATAAGCTTGAAGCAAGTTAGCCCTTAAGATGGATTGGGGTGCTGTTACACTTTCATTCCTGCAAGTTATCTGTGGAGATTTAGGACTTTTAATTCTTATATAAATACAAAAGGTAGATTGGTCCTTTTCTGGGTGGATGTCTCCCGGCAGTTTATATGCAGACCCGACAGCAAGCACCCTTCCAGCACTGGCCACCTTCAATGACAATTAAGGACAGAAGATAAATGTTTGCCCTCATTCCTCTTTGGGACCTTACAGGTATATCCCCTCTTAGGCTGCTCCCATTCCAGCCTAAGAGTTGGCCATATCCCACCTGCAGAGAGAAGCTCTGAGTTTTAGCTTTTCCATGCTGCCTGAATTCCCTAATGCAGTGTCAGTGCTGAATTGAGAGCTAGCAGACATACGAACAGGCCTGCCATACCAAGGCGTGATGATGTCAAGCAGAGGCTGGAGAGGAGAGGTAAGGGGTTGGGGGCTGGTCCAGGAGGCTAGAGCAATGATGTGTATATAAGAGACTCCAGGGTTTGGTACAGTTGGGAGCTAAAATGAAGCCCCATCACCTAGGGACCATTGTGGAGCCTGACCCAACCCAGAAGAGAAAATCTTGAGTTTATATTAGCTGTAGGACACAGTCTCAAACCATGGTGAAGTAGCCAGCACTCTAGAAGCTGAGGTCAGAATTGGAAAGAACACAATCCTTTTCACATCTACCATGAAGTCTCATAGTTAAACTCCTCTGGATACCATCTTAGGAAGAAGCTCTTTAAGACACTAATTTTTTTTTTAAAGACTGGACAATTCTTGAAGGTCCTATCAATTTCAATTGTTGAACCAGAGTAAATTTAAACTGAATTGGTTCTTTGGCTTATTAATTTCCCTACTACTAACAGATGGAGGCTCCAGAGAAATATAAGACTTGTTATGAACAAAATGAAGCTGTACTTTTTCACATCTGGATAACAGTATGAGTTGAACCTTGAGACCCTATTATGTGGGGAAAAGAGTCAAAGGGGATGGTAGTTACCAAAGTTTTAACAGATAAATGAGAATCTTTACAGACTTCTTTTGGTATTTCTACATCTGTTTCTGACAACATTCTATATTCCTCTATGTAGATTTATTTCCATGAAAACTATTTTTTCATTACATTTTAGGAGGCTGGAGGTTTGCTGACTGACTTTGTATTTAGAATCCTCAGGGACCACCTAATATATATGTCATGAAGCATCTTTTTCTTGGAGTAAACTCAGAATATCCTTTATAAGCTGGCACATCTAAAGGAAAAAAGAAATTGGAGAATTCCAAATCTAGTTTACAACCAGTCTCCAATGTAAAACAGGAGAGACTGCCTAACTCATTTCATTCCTATATTCAAATAGCATCAACTGATTCCCAGATATATGTCAGACACAGTGCCAAGGGCTGGGAATCCAGGGCTTGGAACATGGCAGTTGTTCCACAAATGTTAGTTGCCTAAGTGAATGAAAACTATTTCTATCCAGAGACAGAATTACCTGAAACTAATAAAGCTTAACCTTTAAACAGTGGTTCCCAAAGTTTAATGCCCATAGGAATCACCTAAGGGTCTTTAAAAAATGTTGATACCTGCCCTCCTGATACGTTCTAATTTAATTGGTACGGGGTGCAAACTGGGCATCAGGATTTTTAAACCTCCCCAAGTGGTTCTAATGTACAACAAAGTTTGAGAAGTACGTGAAGGCCCTCTAACTTGCTCAAGTCCCTTCCATAGCCCCTAGGAGGTGCCTGACAATTTCAGCTGTGAAATTTGGTATTCTTTTTCTTGAACAGGTCTCCCAAATGGAATAAGCTTCAGGTGGCACAAAACCTGGATCCGACCTTCTGTATCCTTGAGGAAGTCTTAGTCTAGTCAGCAGGTTACTTAGCCATCATGAGCTTTTCAGAGGTATGACTTGGCAGAAGGATGCAGATTAACAGTGCTCCTATGGCTATCACCACATAAAAGCTAAACTATTATAAGTAACACATGTTACTTTTTGTGGGTTTGTCCCTCTTGTGTTTTGGTCCATGACCTTGGCAGTGGATATTTGCAGTACTTTTGAAGGAACTCTAGTTTGGAGTAGAATTGGTTGCTACCAGTGTCAGGGTTTTGGGTTTTGGGGTTTTGTATTATGATTGGATTTCATGGTTAGCATGAGGTTTATAGCATTTCTAGCACCAGTGCTTTGCAAGAGACACACTGGTTCTTTTCTGTGTGTCCGGAGTTCTGTACCTCACCATCTCCCTGTCTTTCCTACGGGGAGTTGCCTGGTGATGCTTATGAGGCTGATTTAAAGCTCTACAAAATGTACTCAGTGATTTTATTACAGAGACAAACAATAACCATTTCTGCTGTATATGTGGGCCAGTTGGCAAACAAAATGGTCACATGTGGAATTTCTGCTTCTTTGCCTTGGGCCAGGTGAACATCCAGGAGTGTGTGTCCCTGACTCTCAATGGGATGAGCATGCACACAGCCTGAAGAGGAAAGAATGAAGCAGCTCGCTGTTCAGGAGCGTTTTGAAGTGTCTGTGAACTTGCTAAGTGGCCGTGTGAGCTGATTTACTCATATCATCTACAACGTACAGTCTACTCCTGGGTTCTTTGAGGCTTCCTTTTTTGGGCCCCTTAGGTGTATCAATGCCTACTTAGCAAGTCATATCCATGTTGTTTACACATCTGAGTCTCAGTGGTTTTGTTACCTTCCAAGGAAAAATTTACATAATACATAAGCCAGAGTCCTCAGTGATGACTAGAGGCAGATTAAAGGCATGGCTGCTTCTCTTTGTAAGGAAAGACTGGGGCTTTTTAAAATTAATTTCTGTCACAATGTGGAACCTATAAAGTCTTCTGTTATCTGACACCTAAGAAAAGGTGCCTCCAACTAAACCCAGGAGTAGCATTCCTTTTTTCTCCATATGGTTTTTTTTTTCTTGATTCTTCCAGATGGTCACATGTAGATTATTTGAGAATCTTCCTGATTATTGTAAAAACTTGGCCACACTACCATGAGCTCAGTTAGAAATACAAAGGAGGAAGAGGTTAATCAAGTTTTCTCATTTTCCCTGGTGTAGACTCAGGGATACCCTTTTGTAAAAGCTTCAGAGACCATTAATTAGACCAATGTGACTGGCTTTGCTTCCTTTGGCCCCAACAAATGCTGTTTGACTTGTAGGAGAAATGACTAGTTGCACTGAATGAGAGGGGTGATAATTCCTCTTTGAACAGTACAAAGCAAACATCAAGATAGCAGACATTGGGGGAACCAAGTGTGCCTGGACAGCAGGGCCCATTTCTCTATGCACAGTTGTTTTCAAATGCTGTAAGATAGTCTCCTTCCTCCTTGAACATCTGAACAATGAGCACTGCCTAATTATTTGGAATGCTCTGTATTTCCATAGTTAATGGTGTTTTCTCGCAGTTTGCTTTATTAATGTGAGCAGGAATGCTGCATTTACCATGTCTTTTATGAAAGTCCTACCTTCTGGACTTAGAATGCCCTGACTCTTCTAGATAGCATTTGGTCCTTCATAATTATCTCTTAATAACAGACAAGGGAGGCTTCTTGTGACTTAGAACCCAAAGTCAAAGAAGGCTAAAAACGTGAAGAAACTAAAAAAATCCTTTGGGCTCTGTAGTCCATTGCTTGAAATTTTGTGGTACATTGAAGTGAAAATTACCTGGGCTAAGTGAGACCTTGGACTCTGGTCCCCCTCCGTCACTCGATGTGACTTTAGGTAAGCTATAATACATAGCAAATAGAAGGCTTTGTCATGACCAGTACTGATTGGGCTGTTTTGCTCAGTGTGTTTGAAATGACCACAGGCCAACATTTCTTGGAGTAATATGATGAGACAAACTTATTCAAACAAAAAGTAGTGTTTCCAATTGTAATTTTTAAAAGCGTAATTGAAAATTGAAGTAGATTTGGAATGAAACTTGCATAAAGCTGTGGTAAACAGCTTTGAGTTGGACACAGCTCTTCCCGTAAAGCCATTCGGGTGTTATCAGAGATGAGTGCTCTCTGAAGGTGTCATGTTGTGAAGATTACTGTGCTTTTTGGAGGAAGATTTAGTAGATTTGGATCTTGAGGACTCAAAAGAGATTATGTCCTGGCCTGATCTGTCTCCTTCATCCCTTTGCCTCATTAGATTACTTTGCATTTGAACATGGGTGGAGTCCCATATGGTCTGTAACATCTGAGGTCTTGTAGAAACAGTCTCCGATTCAGACTCAGATACATACATGGGGCTTTGACCTTTCTGATTAAGGATTACAGTGAGCATTTTGTTTTATCATCACATTTTTCATTTCTCTCACATTTGTATTCATTCATTATTTCTCCACAAACATATATTGAATAATTACTTATTGAGTACCTTCTCTGTAACAGGCTCCTGTGTTGGATACCCGGCTCTAGGGACGAGCACAGTCCTTGCTCTTGAGGAGTTTATGGTAAAGGAGAGAAACAAGGAAACAAATAATTATAATCCATGGACAAGAGTAATCTCAGGAAGCATCCCCTCCTCCCCTGCCCTGTGATTTTGGTTTCTGGAGGATGGTTGAAGTTTGTTTCAGAGATCCCCTTTAATTAAATGACAAAATCTAAACTAAACACATATGGGAGTTCAACCAAGTTTCATCTTAGAAGTGGTAGCGTGGTGAGTAAAACAGCCCAGAGGAGACAGACCAGCTAGTTTCAGGTTCTTTTTATGCTATTTACAAGCTGTATAACTTTGGACAAGTCACTGAACTTTTTTTTTTTTAGAACAAATTTATGGAAATTTTATTGACAGATTAAAGAGCGTGGATTTTATTTTATTTTTAAAAATTTTCCCCACTTATAAAAAATTTATTTAAATGCAATTAACATATAATGTATTATTGGTTCCAGAGATAGAGGCCAGTGATTCACTCTTACATAACTCCCAGTGCTCATTACATCACGTGTCTTCCTTAATGCCTATCACCCAGTTACCCCATTCCCCACCCACATCCCCTCCAGCAACCCTCAGTTTCCTATGGTTAAGAGTCTTTTATGGTTGTCTCCCTCTCTGATTTCTTTTTTTTTTTTTTTTTAAAGATTTTATTTATTTATTCATGATAGTCACAGAGAGAGAGAGAGGCAGAGACACAGGCAGAGGGAGAAGCAGGCTCCATGCACCGGGAGCCCGATGTGGGATTCGATCCCGGGTCTCCAGGATCGCGCCCTGGGCCAAAGGCAGGCGCCAAACCGCTGCACCACCCAGGGATCCCTCCCTCTCTGATTTCATCTTATTTTATTTGTCACTGAACTGTTCTGAGTCTCAATTACTTTAAGGACCAAAGTAAACAATATCAATAAAAGTACTTTGTGAAATGGGAAGCATTATATAAATTTAAGAATTTTTTAGGGAAAAAAAAGTTTGTCACATGCACACACACACATACACTGAAGAATAAAAAGCACAACTTTTACTTTGGGCCTACTTTTTTTTTTTTTTTTTTACCCGAAAAAACATTCTTTTTTACTCTGAAAGGATTTTTTAATCATACACATAAGCCACATTGTGATATCCAAAATAGTTCTTCCTTTTACCTGTCTCCAGTCACAAGACAATTAGAAAGTATGCATTTTATGGCACTAGGGTGGCTTAGTCAATTAAGCATCTGCCTTCAGCTCAGGACATGATCCCAGTGTCCTGGGATCGAGTACTGCTTCAGGCTCCCTGCTCAGTGGTGAGTCTGCTTCTCTTTCTCTCTCTCTCTCTCTCTCTTAAATAAATAAAATCTTAAAAAAGAAAAAGAAATTATGCATTTTAGATCTTCAATTTGTTTAAAGCATGGTATTAAAATCCTTATAGATGAGCCTCAGAACAACTTTGCAGAGAATGATTTTCTCTGAGGGGTGCATACTGTTTGTACTTTAGTCTTACTGCATAAAAAAGAAAAGTTCTCCATACATTTTATACAGTATACACCCACATTTAATATATTCCTCAACAACTCAACACTAAAAAGTCAACATGTCCTTTGCCATCTTAGAAGTGTAACATCTTGGAATTGCAACTTTTAAAAGATAATTGTGCAGATCGTGAATGCTAGTGTGACTTTGCAAACTTTGATGAGGCATTCATATAACGATTTGGGGTTAAAACATATTAAAATAAATTTTCTTGTCTGTGGTGATATTCTTCTGTATTGGAGAGCCACAGGAAAGGGAAAAGTAAGGAAACTTGGCAATTAGTGAGTGCTTCTATGCTAGGACCAAATCTAGGGAATTTACATACATAATCATATATGAAACAAAAGCACCTGGCTAAGTTACAATTTTTTATTTTTCATAAGAATAAAAATTAAATATATGTAGGGTTATTAATATATGTAGGGTTATAAATATATGTAGGTTATAAATATATGTAGGGTTAAGCATTTTACATCAATTGTGGTGTGCACTAACTTAAAGTAGGATGGAGGAAAACAGGAGTTGCCCACAAGTAGGTTAACTGTTATGTCCAGAAACATCACTTTAAAACAAAACTGTACATTAGCACAATATTAAAATTACACATTTTAACTTTAACCTCTCCTGAACTTCCATGCATATAGCATAGTTGTAGGGGTGAAGATATTTATGGGATGAAAATAAAACGATGCCACAGGCTAATCTCAACTGCTTGCCAAACACCTCCCCAGAATGATCCTCATACAACTCAGAATCACAATCAGCATGTTCATGCTGAGTTAATCTTCCTCTTAAAAATCTTTTGTTCTTATTTTCACCCCTTAATTAATAGATTTCTGTCCATTAAGATGCTTAATTTAAAATTTAGGACCATCCTTTAAAATTTCCCTACCCAGATCTCCAATAAAATCTGGTTGGCACATTTTATATATTCTCTACTCCCTGTCTTATGCATTATTCTGTGTAACCCACGATCATCCTGGACATCTGCTTTCCTGGGAACCTTTCCTTTAGGTGTCATTACTTTTCTCCAGGATTATTAAGATGGCCCAGCTTGACAGCATTTTGCCTCTCTACCAGAGTTCATTCTTCATTTGCCAACTAATTTGCCCAAACCTTAGATTGATCACAGCCTTTTTTTGCCTTAAAACCTACTGTTTACAGAGAGAAATTTATCCAGTTGACCAAAGATTTTTAAGGCTAGCACAGTACACTCTTGCCATTCTTGCTACTTACATAATCTGACTACAACAGTCTCATGAGGGAAATAATGTCTCTGTTTTCTGGATGAAGAAAGGTTCAGAGAGGTTACAAAATTTGATCATGCAGTAAATGGATGAGTTGAAATCTGAATTGAAATATGACTATACAACCTATTTTCTTACCTAAAAATGCTTTTCCTATATTACATGAACATTGAACTGCCATCATACAAAATGCTATATAAGCTTTGTTATTTTCCCAAGGAGACACACGAAGGGACAAAGATAGCAAGTTTCCAGAACTGGAACACTTTTGGTCATACGAGTATTCTGAAGGTATAAATATTCATGCAATCTTTTGGAAAAAAATTTTTCAAGGATTTACTTCAAGAAAATAAAAAATTAATTCACAGGATAGAAGAAACTAACTTATGGGTCAGAACCCTTTCATTTCATAAAAAGGGAATCATTGCTTCAGGTGTGGCTGGTTCCAGATATTCAAACAATATCATTAGGTCCTGCTTTTTCTTTATTTTTCAGTAGCGCTCTTCTCCATGTTGGTATCACTCTCAATAAGTCTTTGCCACTGGATGACTTTCACTAGTTGTCATCCTTCAAGGTTAAAGATAAAAGAATCTCTCTTCTAAATTGTGAACAAGTTCTTGGGCCTGGTTCTCATTGGTCCAAATTAAATCATGCGGGGGATCCCTGGGTGGCTCAGTGGTTTGGTGCCTGCCTTCCGCCCAGGGTGAAATCCGGAGTCCCAGGATCCAGTTCCACATCGGGTTCCCTGCATGGAGCCTGCTTCTCCCTCTGCCTGTGTCTCTGCCTGTGTCTCTGCCTCTCTCTCTCTCTCTCTCTGTTTCTCATGAATAAATAAATAAAATCTTAAAAAATTAAATCATGTGACCACCATTGACTGCCCGCCTCCCTTAATCTGGCTAAACGCTAGCAATTCTCTGACAGACCAGTGTAGAGTCATGTGACTATTCTAAGAATGGGCGAGCAGAGATAGAATCAAGTACAAGCAAAGCAAGTGGACTGAGAGTGAGAGTCCAGAGGGAGTCCTAAGAGGAAATAGGTTCTGTTAACAGAGGAAGAGGAAATGGATCCACAACATCAGAAAGAATACTATTCTCTACAAGCAATGAACTAATAAACCAGGAAAATTGTTAGTTGAGATCAAATAATCGATGGTAATGTGGCATTTGATGCAATCATTAAACGTTAATGTGCTAAAAACAATTTGCAAATAAAATTCCAGGTGATTTCAATATATTTGAGGCTCAATAGAGATTTGTTGAATGAATGAGCGAGGTGTTATGTAAGGAAGTTTGAGATAGAGTGGGCAGGGGAGAAAAGAAACAAGAACATTCTAAATTCCTTGTCTTGTTAAGGAGAGAGGTTATAGATAATGATTAATCTTGGTATTGACAGGATCATATGCATTGTTTATTAAGCATTCAAGGAAATTACTACTGAAAAAGGAAAAAATGTGGAATTTCTAAACCACTAGATTACAAAAGGGAAAGGTGCAAAGAAAATTTGGTCAATATAGCAAAAATCCAGTTGCAAAAGGAAAAGAAATAATTCATGTTAAGACTAAATGTACCCATTATTCAAATCTGTTAAATCTCATTGTTAAAAGGTAAAGATTTTTCTGTTGAGACAAAATCAATTTTATGTTGTTTAAAGGAGGCAAAGGGGACAACACACAAAGAAAATGACAAAGGAAAACTAGGTAAGTGATAAAATAGAAGGCAGGAATAGAAAACTAAGAGTAGAATTCAAAGCAAAAGAATTTAAAGAGACACTTAGGTTATCTTCTAAGTGACACAACGAATATAATAGCATGTCTCTCTCAAAGGCTTGTTATGAGGATTCCAGTCCTTTGAAGCAGATGTGCCATTATATTTTCACTTTACAGAAAGAGAAACCAAGGCATGAACGAGTTAAGTAACTTGCCCCAGGTCACCCAGCTAAGTAAATGGCAGAAGCATTTGGCCTCACAGCCCATGGCTTAACTCCTATGCTCTAAATGCTCACCTTTATAGATTCTTTGCACCTTACAGTAAAAAATACTTGGTCTCTTAATATTTGGTTCTCATCTTCTTCCTAGGCTTATAGGAAGACTAGACTTGGCAGCTGTCTTGCAGTAAGGAGGGGCATTGTGATTCGCCTTAGCCAATGAAAGAAGCATTTAAGAGCTAACGTGCCACCTCACCACTCTATTTCCTCTCTGGTGACTGCCATAGGTTGAGATGATGGAGGCACAAGATGAAAGTCACCTGAATCCCTGAGTAACTGTCCACCTAGAGAAGCACATGGAGGGGAGCTGCCCTGCAGCGGCTCCCAGTGGGTATTGGACTTAGAGTAAGAGAGAAAGAACCCTTTATTGTGTCAGCATGATGCTCTACCCTGATTATTACATATCCCCAAATGAAGAATTCATATTCTCTTCAAATTTAATGGAATATGCACTGCAACGAGCTACAAAGAACATTCTCATTAATTTCCCTAAGTAGAAACCAGATAGGCACATTCTCTGACTCTGGTGCTCTAGTGTAATAAAGGGGGAAAAAATTAAGGTAGAAACTAGAAGAATGGAACCATGTGGAAACCTTTAAATAATGGATAATTTTCTAGGAAAATGTTCAATACTAAAATTACCTCAGAAAGAAGCAGAAAGCCTTAAAGGCTAATAATATTCACATTGGAAAAGTAGCAAAAGAACTACTCTTGTTTCTATCTCAAGACAACAGAAAATGGTGGGAAATTTCTGAATTATTCTACAGAGTTAACAAAACCCTGTTAAGCAAACTGGATTAGAACAGTCAAAGAAAAGAAAGCTACAGGCCAATTTTTCTATTAGTGTGGATGTAAAAACTCTAGACAAAATGCCAGCAAATAAAATTTAGCACTGTATTAAAAGATATATAATAATTATACACATTAAAAAAAAACCAGCATGACCAAAGCGAGTTTATCTTACAAATATAAACACTCATCTTACAAATATTTAATGTTAGGAAATCTTTTAATAGATTAATAGATTTAAAAAAAGAGCTATGTGATCATTTCAGTAAATGCCAATAATTCATTTGATAAAATTTAATGTGTATTTCTGAGAAAAACCTCTGTACAGTCTGAAATAAAACTTAACATACCTATAGCAAATATGATTCTTAATTAAGACATTAGAAACATTGCCAATAAAGTCTGGAACAAAACAGGATACTATCACTAAACATTGTTTTCATAGCCCTACCTGACACAGTAGGATGAAAAACAGATATAAAGTATAAATATTAAAAAGAAAAGAAAGGATAAAAAAATGCTATTATTTTATGCAACTTGTTGTTTTTCATTAATCATTTTCTTGTCAAATAAAACTCAGAAACAGAAACTGCATGAAATTAATGTGCATCTTATTGAATTATTAAAAAGCAATACTCCTATATCCTTCACCTAACTCAAGAAATAGAACTTTGCTAATCAACTAGAAGCCCATCCATATGCCCCCTCTCAGTTGTAACTCCTGCTTTCCCCCAAAACAAACCACCATGCTTTTATGATGATCACTTATTTGAAAGGCACTATTATTTTTTTTCAGTTGCCTTTTCAAATGATATGATTGTGTACCTGTGAAGTCAAGAGACTCACCTGACTGACCTGTTAGAACTAATGAGATCAGTAGGATGGACTTTGCTCCTACAGTTGTTCTCCCACTTTCTAAATCAATCCATTTCCTCTCCCTTACTGGATCATTCTTTCTTTAGTATTTCCTATTCTGGTGGGATCTTACCTCTGCTCATGTAAACTGGATTCCCTCTGTCCCACATCACTGATGATTAAATTGCTCTTATCAGGGTCCCAATGACTTCCCTGTTGCTGAATCCATGTTATATTTCTGCCCTCAACTTGAAACACTTAAAACACTTTCTCCTCTTGGCTTCTAGATACCATGTTCACCTGAGTTTTATCCCTTCCTGTTGTCCAGCCCTTCAGCCTCCTTTTCCTCTGTTTCCTAGCCTATGAATGTTGGCATGCCCCAGGGCCCAGTACTGAGCCTCTTTCTTGTCTCTTGATACATTTTCTCTGTAGGAAATTTCTCCTGGCCCTGTGATTTTATGTACTATCTTTATGTATGATCATTATACCAGTGACTTCCAAATTTATATCTCTGCTCATGATCTCTTTCTGAACTTTGGATTCCCATTGCTTAATGCCTACTTGACATTTTTGTTCAGATTGCTAGGAGGCATATCAAACCTAGCAAGTTGAAATCAAGACTTAATTTTCTCCACCTTACCAAACCTGCTCCCCTGCCACCCATCTGCATCTCAGTAAGTGCAACCACAATCTACCCAATTGCCAAGTAAAGAGCCTACAAACCATCCTTGAAACTCAGTTTCCATTACCAATCCTCCTACTCCTACCATCAGCTGATCCTATTGACTTGACCTCGGAAGAACATCCTCAGGTTGTAGGTTCTTCATTCTTTTCATCTGCACTACACCCATATCCAGCATCATATCTCAGCTGGGCCCCTTTAGTAGCCTTTCAGCCAGTCTCCCTGCTTCTACTCTTCTTGTGCCCCACACCCACAACTGATCTCTCCCTGTCCACCATAGAACTGGGAGGAGGGCAAACGGGGTAACTGGGGGACCCTCCAGCATAAAAGGTTGATTTGACTTTATTAAAACAGTTGTAATGTATAAGACATCTGAAATGAAGTTAAAGGCAAATGAAAGGCTTAGGTGATGGCGATGCATATAATAGTTACTATCCATGATATTTAGAGAGCTCCCACTTATCAATAAGAAAAAATAGCCCATGAAAGAATGAGCAGTGATAGGAAATTCACAAGTGAGCAAATGTCTGAAAAGATGCTCAGCTCACTAATAAGTAGAAAAATACTAATTAAAAATTAGATACTTGTCTTTGCTACTCAGATTGTCAAAATTAAGATTAATACCATCCATTCACTGTTGGTGGGATGAGGATGTTTTATATTCTTGGAAGTAAGGATGTAAGTTGGTATAATTTTTTGGAAGGCAGTCTGGTAGTATTGCACAAATGGAATATGTTCTACGAAAATGCTAGACTGCATATATGCACATGTATTTGAACATAGGTTCTATCATTCAGTTGCCATGAATTGAACAAATGCACTGAGAGACTACTACATGCCAGGCACTGGCATAGCCAACAGAGATTTAACAATAAAACCAACAAAAACAAAAATTTTTCCTTGTGGGAGATAGAAGTAAATGAAGTCACACAAACAGTAATAACTGTTGTTATAAGTGCTCTAGAGTAAAAGGGCAGGGTGTGAGAAAGGGGCAAATGGGGAGCCTAATTTAGACTGGGGGATAGTTTACTTCAGGGAAAGAATTGACCCTTAAGTGGAAACCTGAGTAAAGGGTGGGAGAAGTTAATCAGGTGAAGAGACAAGGCTGGGGGTATGAGCGTGGAGATCTTCAGGGTAAGCATATGAGGACCTGAAATGGGAAGGGGCTTTGCAGAGTGAAAAGGCAGTGGATGGAATGCAGTGGAGGAAGGGAGAGTGATAGGGTAATAAGCCAGAGAGGTGCCTGAGGGCCAGATTGGAGGCCTTTGGAGATGATGAAAAAGACTTTAAGGTTCTTCCTATGGCTTTTGGCCCGTGGATGCCGCTAGTAAGTCCTGTTAAAGTCTCCTCTCCTACCACTGTCATGTCTATGTCAGAATCTCCCAAAGAGCCTGAAAAGCTGCAGAAGTTCTCCATCAGAGGTTTGAGGTTTGAAACAACCAAGGAGAGTCTGAGGGGCCATTCTGAGCAATGGGGGAACGCTTGCAGACTGTGTGAATATGAGAGATCCAAACACCAAGTGCTCCAGAGGCTTTGGGTTTGTCACCTATGCCACTGTGGAGGAGGTGGAAGCAGCCTTGAAGGCAAGGCCACGCAAGGTGGATGGAAGAGTTGTGGAACCAAAGAGGGCTGTCTTAAGATTCTCATAGACCTGTTGGCCACTTAACCGTGAAAAAGATTTTTGTTGGTGGCATTACAGAAGACACCGAAGAACATCATCTAAGGGATTATTTTGAACAATATGGGAAAAATTGAAGTGATGGAGATCGTGACTGACCAAGGCAGAGACAGAAAGAGAGGCTTTACTTTTGTAACATTTGATGACCATAGCTCTATAGACAAGACTGTCATTCAAAACTACCATACTGTGAATGGCCACAACTGTGAAGTAAGGAGAGCCCTACCTAAGCAAGAGGTGGCTAGTCCTTCATCCAGTCAAAGAGGTCAAAGTAGTTCTGGAAACTTTGGTGGTGGTCATGGAGATGGTTTTGGTGGGAATGACAACTTTGATAGAGGAAACTTCGGTGGGTGAGGTGGCTTTGGTGGCAGGTGAGGTGGTAGTGGATATGGAGGCAGTGGAGATGGCTATAACAGACTTGGTAATGATGGAAGCAACTTTGGAGGTAGCAGAAACTGTAATGATTTTGGCAATTAAAACAGTCAGCCTTCAAATTGTAGACCCATGAAAGGAGGAAATTTTGGAGGCAGAATCACTGGCCTCTATAGTGGTGGAGGCCAATACTTAACCAAACCACAAAACCAAGGTGGCTATGGCAGTTCCAGCAGCAGCAGTAGCTATGACAGTGGCAGGAGATTTTAATTACTGCCAGGAAACAAAGCTTAGCAGGAGAAGAGAGCCAGAAAAGTGGCAGGGAAGCTATGGATTACAACAGATTTATGAACTCAGCCAAGCACAGAGATGAGCTGCTACAAAGAAGACATGTTTCAGACAATACTAATGTGTTTGGGCATAAAACTCAAGGACTGTATTTGTGACTAATTGAATAGCAGGTTATTTTAGCTTCTATTTAGCTTCTGTTCTGGAAAGTATAAAGCATTCCAACAAAATATTTTAATGTAGATTTTTCTTGTACCCATGCTGTTGATTGCTAAATGTAATAATCTGGTCATGACACTGAATAAATGTGTCTTTTAAAAAATAATAAATAAACTTCATCCTATGAATAATGGGGAGCCATTTTATGGTTATGGTCAGTATAGTAACATGATTGTTGTTTGCATTTGTAAAGTGTGGCAAAAATTATTGTGTAGACTCAACAATAGTTTTTGGCATATTTTAATAATGAGAATGGAGGAAGAAAAGGGAAAACCAGTGAGGATATAATTGCAGTATTTCAGAGACAAGGTGGTGGTGGATTGGACTGGCATAGTGGCAGAGGAGATGGAGAGGAGTGGATGAGTTCAAGTATATAGTAGAGGTAGAAGAGACCAAATTTGTTCATTTGTGGGATGAAGGAGATGAAAAAGAAGCATATGCAGGAAGGAAGGAGACTTGAGGCAGACAGGGAGATCATTTATCTTTTTTATTGAGGTGAAATTCACATAACATAAAATTAATCACTTTAAACTGAACAATTCAGTGCATTTGGTACATTGACAATGTTGTACAACCACTACTTCTATCTAGTCCAAAACATTTCCATCATCCCAAAATAAAACCTGTACCCATTAAACAGTTGCTTCTTGTCTCCCCTTCTTGCCCTTGCAGCCACCACACTGTGTTCTGTTTCTCTGGATTTGCCTATTCTGGATATTTCCTATAAATGGAATCATACAATATGTGACCTTTTGTGCCTTACTTTTTTTCAGGTAACATAACGTTTTCCAGGTTCATTCAGGTTTAGCATGGATTACTATTTCACAGTTTTTTATGGCTGAATATTTTTTAATATATATACCACAGTTTATCCATTTATCCACCGGTGGACATTTGGTTGGACTTTTGTTTCTACCTTTCAGCTATGATGATTAAATGGTGCTATGAACATTTGTGTATAGGAATTTGTTTAGAATCTGTTTTCAATTCTTTTGGGTGTATACCTAAATGTGGAATTATCAGGTCATATGTTAATTCTTTGTTTAGCTTTTTAAGTAATCACCAAACTGCTTTTCACAATGGCCGAATCATTTTATACTCCCACCAGCAGTGTGCAACTGTTCAAATCTCCCCACGTCCTCACCAACACTTGTTACTTTCTAACGTCTTCTTTTGGATATGCTAAAATGCCAGTGTGTTATGGAAGTGGAAATATAAAATGAGCTATTGGATATAAAGGTCTGGAGTTCAGAAGGAATGTTTGGCCTTGGAATAGTCAGCATACCAAGGGCATTTAAAAACATGAGAGAGGATGACATGGACAAGGAAAAGGTTATATAGATGGAGTGAAGAGGGCCTAGATGCTTGCTTAGAAGGACCTTGGGTATCTGGAGGGAAGACGAAGAGGAGCTGGCAAAGATCAAGGAGGACCAATTCAAAGATACCACCAAGGCAGCTTAGCAAATGAGAAACAGGAAGTTAGGATGTGTCCCCTCTCAAATATGTTCTGCTGAAGATCCAGGGAGTGCAATGAAGTTTTCTTCATTACCATCCATGGAACCAGTACTTTTAATATCTGAAAAGGCACATCTTAGGATCAGAAGACTCCTTGTCAAAGATTTTTCACAGATCTAGAAGATAGTACAAACAAAAGGAGAAAGACTATTTCCCATCTAGGTACCACTCAAAGCTTCTAATTTTGGTAATGAGGTGTCCATGTCTTAATCTTTGTAACCTATGAATTTATATGTTTCCCTTTCCTGGCAAATGGGACTTTGCAGATGTGATTAAATTAAGGATTTTGAGATGGGAAGATTATCCTGGATTATCTGGGTCGACAGAAAGTAATTACAAATGTCCTTACAAGAGATAGAGGGAGCAAGGCAGGTCAGAGACAGATTCAAAGATGTTACATTGCTTTTTTTGAAGATAGATGAAGGATTGAGACAAGGGAACTTTTTTTGAGGTGATGGAAATGTTCTACATTTTGATTGGTGGTTACACAACTGTACATGTTTGTCAAAACACACAGAACCATACATCTCGAAAGGGTGACTTTTACTGTATGTAAGTTATATATCAGTAAACTTAAATTTTAAGAAAATTGAAGAAAAATATTCTACACTATAATTCATTACATCTGTAGTCCTTTGAACTACAAAGTAGTTCATATACTAATGAACTAATGGACTAAGCACTCAACCAATAAATAACCTAGCCCAATTTGGGGGCTCCTGTGTCATGTCGTTCACATATTTTTTTTCTGCTAACATAGCATGCTCATCTGCTTGCAGCTTTAAAATTCCTTTAATTGGAAGCGCATTGAGCGCTTCTCTTCTAAAAAGTTAAACAGTTGTTCTTCCTCAAGAAACAAGGGAAGGCACCAAAAGAATGGTGAAGTGGGGATGGGCTATCTATCAAATAGCCCCCAAGCACAGAAATATGTGGGAGGTTGGGGAGCAGCGGGGTGCAGGAATTTCTGCTTTGGAGCCCCGGGAGAAGCAGAGGAGCCTATAGAAGGTCATTATGTCAACAGATGTCAACTTAGTGTGGAGGGAATTTCCAACCCTGGATTGTTTAATATTAGACTTACGTAGTTAGGGCTGGCCTGGCATTAGCTTAATTAAAACACGAGTCAGATTACAGCTAGAAGGCGAGGCGCAGGCTGGCGGGGACCGTCAGCACCAACGCCGAGGTCAGCGCCCGGGCCACGCTCCCGCCCGGCCCTTCTCATTGGCCCCTGCCCGGCCGCCTCGGGCGCCCATTGGTCCGCTGCGACTCCCGCTTCCTATAAAGAGGCGGGCCGCGCGGGTCGGCAGGTGGCTCCTTGCCGCCGGGACCGGGGACCACCGCCGCTGATTTGTGGGTGCTGGGCCAGCGTGGGGAGGGGGCAGGCTCACTCTCCCAGGAAGTAACCACCCGTGGAGATCTGGATCTGGGGAGTCCCAGCTGTACCCCTGCGAGGACTCTTCTTTCTTCCTACCCTCTTTGGGAAGAAAAGACACAATCTTTGAGGGCCTGCTGTGTAAGGACAGACTCTCTACACATCATCTGATTTCACCTTCACGACAGCCCCTGTAAGGTGGGTATTTCTTGCATTTTTACATTTCCCGGGAAGTTCTGAGTTGAACTCAAGTCTGTGTGACTCCTCTGTGTTAGCAAACAATAAATGCATTCTTCTTCCTTTCCTTCCTCTTGACCAAATAGCAACATCTCTTCTTTCCTTTTCCCAATAAGGGAACCGTCCCTTGGAGATCTCCAAAGAAAAGGGCATTTCAGATGCAAAGCCTCTTAGCATCACACCTACCTTTATCACCTGCACCCTAACCCAGTACAGGTCTGCAATTGACAAATAGTGATAGTAGTTCAGATCCAACCTTGCTACTGACATTTGGTTTTCAGTGGTTTAAAATTAATTCCCCATCCCCACTGATGTTCTAGTCTAGTTGGCTTGGGGGAAAAACTGAAGTTGAATTTTCGAATCTATCCAGTAAAAGTTTATGCCCATCAATTAATTCTCAAAGAAGGGTGGAATTCATTTATTTGTTTTATTTATTATTTTTAAAGACTTTATTTTTTTACTCATGAGAGACACACACAGAGAGAGGCAGAGACACAGGCAGAGGGAGAAGCAGGCTCCCTGCAAGGAGCCCAGGGTGGGACTCGATCCCGAATCCCAGAATCATGCCCTGGGCCAAAGGCAGACGCTCAACCGCTGAGCCATCCAGGCACCACATTTATTGTTTTAAAAGTAGATGTGAGCACAGCTTAAAGTAACCAGAGGTGTTTCTGCAAAGCCATAACCTGTGGTTTATGAATTTCAATACTAGAGTTCATATTAGCTTATCTTCAGGTGGGATGTGTCTTCTATTTTCATTTTCCTCACCAGTGCCTTTATTTCCTAGGAAAATGTTGTTCATGGGCACTGTTTTCTTTTCTATTTCATCTCCACTTTCATTCTCATTCCTTTCTCCCTGTCAGAAAAGAAAAACAAGATTCTATGGAAGATTCTCTCCATCCTCACCAGTCCTTCTCATGGCTTTTAGTTCTGTCTTCAAACAGCATCTGTGCTTTCAAAATATTTCAATTTGATAGTGCTTTGGGCTTCTTAGATTAGGTAAATTTAAATTATACTTGTTATTGACTAAACTTATGGGAGAGAAGAGTCAATGTAAACACCTTGACCTCTACTCTTTGTGTATAGTAAATATTTAATTAACGTATCCTTCACCCTTCTCTGCCCTAGCCCACTGATGAGATGTTGGTGGCAAAACTAGATCCATTCCAGAACCAGGGAAAGAGGAGAGAATTATGAAACCCAAAAGGATAGAGTGAAACCAGTCATGACTGTTACTACCTTTTAACAATGGCTCCTAGAGGAGCTTAAGGACCAATTTTGAAATGTGAAAGGAAATCTTTATATAGTTTTATACAAAGAGTTGCATTCTAAACTCTGAGAGATTGTTGAAGGATGAACTGTCAGGAGATCTGAAAATCTGTCAGTTTTCCCACTGACTGGCAAAAATCACCTTTATTTACTGTTCTCTGATCTTTGTTCCCAGTTGTTGAAATTTGCTTTCATTATGAAACATGGTGGTGGGCTAAGAAGTAGCTTAGATTTGCAGAATCCTTTTTCTTCAGCACATTGTAGTGACAATATCCAGGAAAATGGGGACTTAGTAAATATAGGTTGACTAGAGTCTTCATTTGTTTACAAATGAATTTCTAAATTATTCACTTGAGATTTGGAACTTAATATATTTTAGGGGTTTCATAGTAAATAAACTAATGAAACTGAAAATCACTTTAAGACAAAAGAATACTTACATTTCATGCCATAAAACTATATTTACATCTTTCAAAATGCTTAACAACCAGGGCAAGAAAAGTTCTTAGCCAGAGGATTTTAGAATGTCAATTTTATTACATTTAACATTTTATCTTTTTTTGAAGACAGGGAAATTCGGGATGCGCTTCCCATTTTTAGAGCTAGTATTTATTGAAGACTTCGTGTAAGTCAGCAACTGTTCTAATGGTTTTATACATTATATATATATATTATACATATAATCCTCCTTACAACCATGAGATTGGTGTCAGTTAGCCTCCCTCCAATTTTGCAAATAAGGACATTTACGCACATAGAAATTAAAACTTGTCTAGATGGGTTTGTAGATGAATTTGTTACTAGCAATTTGCCGTATGATTTTATACTTCTTATTGTTTGCGTCTGCACTCTATAGGACAAAATCAACCATACTCTGTGTGGAAAAAAAGTCTATGGCCTTTTAATGATAGTTAGATACATTTCTCCAAAGGTTTCACGTTTTAAAATATATTTTGAGAATGCATCCCTGAATTTTTAGCCCGAGAGCTACCAGTTCTGAATTTCCTGTATACTTTGTATACTGTATACTTTGTTTACCAAAGGATCAGTTTCTTTGAAGCTGAAAGTCTCTTTTAGAATCTCTTGTTTCTCATCCATAAATCCTTCCTGATCAGACTTATGGATGGGCCGGAAGCCATATCCATTTATCTTTATTTTTTTAAAGATCTATTTATTTATTCATTATAGACAGAGAGAGGCAGAAACACAGTAGGAGGGAGAAGCAGGCTCCATGCCAGGAGCCCGATGCAGGACTCGATCCTGGGACTCCAAAATCAGGTCCTGGGCCAAAGGCAGGCGCCAAACTGCTGAGCCACCCAGGGATCCCTCCATTTATCTTTAGGATATTCGTTACAGGGTGGAAAATGGTGGTTGGGGGGATGGTATGCTTCTCAGATATCATAGCTGGGATCTCAGCTTATTGGAAAGTCTGTTTCTCCCTCTTCCTCTCCCTCATACATAAGTCTGTGAATCAATTGGAGGCAAATTGTCTTGTTTTTAAATCTTTACTGCCTTAACGCTATGCTACTTTATTCACATGAATGTGCTTGGGTTGAAATTTCATTTATTTTACCATTATTAAAGTCAGGTCACAGAAAAATCCGGATTATTATTAAGCTTAATCAGTCTTTTGGTTTTATAGTATTTGGCATAAAGATTGTTTCAGCTACAGAGAATTAATTGACACAATTAAAAACATTTAAGCAGTTTTGATTTTAAACTCAGTGAATCAATAGGTATGGGTTAAACTTTGAATTATAGCTCTGTCTTTTTTTGATGCCCAAAATAGCTTTGTTTCTTCTGTGGGGGAAAACATCAGAATACTAAGCCACATCATGTGTTTTAAAATGTGTGAGAGGGGCGCCTGGGTGGCTCAGTTGGTTAAGCATCAGACTCTTGATTTCAGCTTAAGTCATGATCTCAGGGTTGTGGGATTGAGCCCCTTATTGGGCTCCATGCTGGGCATGGAGCCTGCTTAAGATTCCCTCTTGCCCTCTCTTAAACAAACAAACAACAAACAAACAAACAAACAAAGTGTGTGAGATAGTTTTGGATGTTGTGAGTTCCAGTGAATCGTTTTGGTAACTTTGTTATGTTAGAAAGGTTAAGTAACATACCCAAGGTCATATACTAATAAACATCAGACCAATAAACAGATATGTCTGACTTCACATTCCAAATATTTCCATACACTGTTTAGTAATATAAATAGGTGCCTGAGAAGATGCCAAGGTAGATGTCTAGTTCATCTTCTGAGAAGACAGCTTTCAACTAAATGCCAGGAATTTTATTCTACCTGTGGTGTTTCTGCACATAATCAAATACTCACTGAAACAGAACTATAACTACACCAGTGACCATTGCTATGAATGGGAGGTTTATGGTATGGCAATCTTGAACACTGAGGGGAATGGACTTAGGGAGGCCTGGGAAGGCTTCCGTGAGTCAGTGAAGTTTGAGTTGTGGGGGATTGGACCCAGTTTATCTGGCTTCAAGCCCAGAGCAGCATATTATTCCTGTTCTGGGTGGTACTGCTGCAGGCTTGGAGCAGTTAGTGCAAGCAGATGAAAGACAGTGGAATTGGTTATATCAACTTAAGTTGTTAAGGATTAATTCCACTGGAACTCCAACATGAAACTAGGCAATTAGGAAAATTAATAATGAAAAGAAAACCGGTAGGAATAAATCCTCAAAATGCTGTTTTCATTTTTATTTTTATTTTTTTTAATTTTTTATTGGTGTTCAATTTACTAACATACAGAATAACCCCCAGTGCCCGTCACCCATTGCTGTTTTCATTTTTAAATCCAGATCTTATTTCTCAAGCGTATTTTCTCTGTTGAAAGTTATATTCCACTTTCATCCCTCACAATATCCTTACCTCCCCCAACACGCACACACCAGAGTTGGATCCATAATCATATAACTCTTGTAGGCTAATGTTTAAAAGGCTTATTGGCCTTCCAGAGTCCACTGCCTGGAGGATTCCAAGTCAGAGAAGAAAGAAGATACTTATATGGAGCCAGAATTCTAGTGGCTAGCCATTATCCTTGTGGTCCCCATGTGTCCAGTGCTGCCCAGGCTCTTGAATTTATGAAATGAATAGAAGGTCTTGTTCTGAAGCGGTTTGATGCCTTGTTGAAAGACAAGACATGCATGAATAAAACATTCAAGACCCAGTATAATAAAGTGATGAAAGTGTAGGGGGAAAGTAAGCTTTTATAGAGGAAGAGTGCTCAGTTCAGGCCACAGTAGGAAGACTGCAAGAAGCCAGTGGGCATGACTCACACCCTGCAGGAATTGAATTAGGAAAAAAGAAAAAGGAAACCAGTAACATGCATTGTATGCCTATTATAGTCTAGGGTTGATAGGCAATGTTTTATCTTATGTTGGTCTCATTACAGTCTTGCAAAGCATATCTACAAATCCACATCTCACAGGTGAGGAAATTAGAACTCAGAGAGTGTTATCAAATATTGTCTTAAGTTTCAAATATTATCAAATATAGTCTATATTGCACAACTTCTTTTTTAGACCTCTCTATTTTCATACTTTGTTTTAGAGAACGACACCAAATTCATCATGATTGAAGACAATAAGGAAAACAAAGATAATTCCTTAGAAAGAGGAAGAGCGACTCTCATTTTTTCCTTGAAGAATGAAGTTGGTGGACTTATAAAAGCACTAAAAATCTTCCAGGTAAGCAGTCTGCATATTTTTGCATAATACTCTTCTCAAATGAGTCTCTAAAATTATATTTAAAATGTGAATTATTATAAATTCTTCAGAGATGCGTGGCAGAAATTTCTTAAGCAGTTTAGTTTCTAAAATATTGCTCGATTCTAACAAATGGGCAAGAGATACAAGCCATTTACAGAAGAGAAGATACAAATAGCTAATAAAGAAATAGGGAAAGAAAGATTCACTTTGTGGATTTCAGAAAAGCCAATTTTAATTAAATAGAATATTAAAAATTTAATATTATTTAATGACATTAATGATATATTTAATCATATTTTTAAGATATCAAAATAATAAAGATTCTACAGTTATACTGTTCCCTACCGTCAAAGCTTCAGTGCATTTGGGACTTAAATACACCTTTGGTGTGAGGATAAATTGGTATAATAGGGAAGGAAGCAATACGTATTAGTAGCCTTAAAATGTTCACATATTTTGACCCAGTAATTCCATTTCCATAAATCCATCTTTTAACTTTTTTTCTTGAGAGAGCGGTGTACGCATGCTGAGTGTGTGTGTATGGGAGAGGTAGAGGGAGAGGGAGAGGGAGAGAGAGAATCTCAAGCAGGCTCCCCACCTAGTGTGGAACCCATTGGTGGGGGGCGGGAGGTAGGATGGGAGGAAGGTGGGGGAAGCCTCAATCTCATGACTCTGAGATCATGACCTGAGTTGAAATTAAGAAATCAGACACTGACTGGACGGAGCCACCGAGGCACCCCTTCATAGCTCCTCATTTTTAAGTCTAATTTATTTTGTTAATCTTAGGGCAAAGGGTTGAGTTAATCATACACATCAAATTATGTGTAGGCTTATCATCATCAATTCATACAACCTCCTCCTGTTTTATTTCATTATTCTATTCAATCTCCATTTCTCTCTTCTGATAGACAGCTGCTCTGATATGTTTGATCTGTACATGGAATTATTTTTATGTGTACTTTAGAATATGTAGAGTTTTTGTGTGTGCATGTATTAGCAAATTATGTAATTTTTATTTAGGGTATCTTTTTTATTTTATTTTTTATTTTTTTATTATTTTTTTTTACTCAGCACTATGTTTTTAAGACCTACCCATACAGCTCTGTATCCATCTCATTTTACTTACCCTCAGCCTTTAGGAGGCAACTATTTCCAACCCTTTTAACTATATTTTCTATAATTTACTTCCATGTTTTTTTGTTTGTTTGTTTTGAAGATTTAAAGTAATGTCTACACTGAAGGTGGGGCTCAAACTGACAGCCTCGAGATCAAGAGTCCCATGCTTTACCAACTGAGCCAGTCAGGTGCCCCTACTTCTATGTTTACAAACAATATGCTTTTTATGCTATTTCATGATTTTTTGGTTTATGGATATTAGCTATTACCTAATGATTTCCTATAATGGAAGTAAAGACTTAGCTTTTTTGACACAGCTTCCTTTCCAGTGGCCCTCTCAACTTCCCTTCCTCCCATCTTCCCAATGTAGTTAGGTCCTAGATTTTGGCTATGCCAGTCTTTAGTGTGTTCATTCTTCAGATTATATATGTCTTACTCAAAGAAGATCCATGTTATCCATTATTCTGACTTCCTTTTTGGTAAATAGGATTACAATTTAGGGTTTAAAAGCATGGGCTATAGAGCAGGACAGCTTGAGTTTGAATTCCAGCTCTGATACCTTTTAGCTATGTGTCTTTGGGCAAACTGCTTAACTTCTCCGTGGCTATTTCTGTAATTGAAATACATGATAGGAAATGTCTCACTTATTACTTCTACTTTGTGTAAATTTTCCCGGATCTTCTTGACTAAATTTTTCTTCCAGATGGAATTTTAAATTATTTAGTTACATTTCCTCACCAAATTCCATCAAGATTTTGATTTTGATAGTATTCAATTTAGAGTAATTGAGGAAAAATTGACATTTTACATCTTTGTCTCCAAAAACGTAATTTAGCTTTATATTTATTCACGTCATCATTCAGAAAACATTTATGAATGCATTCTTAATGTAAATATTAACAAGAAATAGATTAAACTCTACTTTTAAAAAAGTTTAATTTTAATTCAAATATAGTTAATGCACAGTGTGATATGAGTTTCAGGTACAATATACTGATTCAACACTTTCATACATCACTCAGTGCTCATCACAACAAACGCACTCCTAATCCCCTTCATATATTTCACTCATCCCCCTGGCCCACTTCCCCTCTGTAGTTAAGAGTGTGTTTCTTGGTTTGTTTCTTTTTTTCCCCTTTGATTGCTTGTTTTATTTCTTAAATTCCACATGAGTGAGATCATATGGTATTTATCTTCCTCTGACTTATTTTGCTTAGCCTTATACTCTCTAGTTCTATCCATGTCGGTGCAAATGGCAAGATTTCATTATTTTTCTATGGCTGAATAATATTCTATTATAGGTATATACCACATTTTCTCTATCCATTCATCAATAAATGGAAACTTGGGCTACTTCCATAGTTTGGCTGTTATAAACAATGCTGCAGGAGGCATAGGGGTGTATGTAACCCGCTGAATTAGTGTTTTTATATCTTTTGTGTAAATACCTAGTAGTGCAATTGCTGGATTTTAGGGTAGTTCAATTTTTAACTTTTTGAGCAACCTCCATGCTGTTTTTCAGGGTGGCTACACCAGTTTGCATTTTCACCAACAATGCAAGGTTTCTTTTTCCCTCCACATCCTCTCCAACACTTGTTGTTTCTTGTGTTTTTGATACTAGCCATTCTGATAACTGTGAGGTGATATCTCATGTGGTTTTGATTTGCATTTCTCTGATGATGAGTGATATTAAATATCTTTTCATGTGTGTGTTGGCCATCTGGATGTCTTCTTTGGAGAAACGTCTGTTCATGTCTTCTGCCTATTTTAAAATTTGAATTATTTTATTTTTGGGGTGTTGAGTTCTATCAATTCTTTATATATTTTGGATACTTACTCTGTATCAGATGTGTCATTTGCAAATATCTTCTTCCATTCAGTAGGTTGCCTTTTAGTTTTTTTGGTTGTTTCCTTTGCTGTGCAGAAGAAGCTCTTTATTTTGATGTAGTCCCAATAGTTTATTTTTGCTTTTATTTCCCTTGCCTCAGGAGATATAGCTAGAAAAATATGTCAGAAACTCTCTTTTACTTCTGATCAACTCTAGTATATTTTGTAACTGGCTTTCTTCTATTGATTCCATGATAAAATCTGTGTTCCAGGATAAATCCTGCCTATTCCAATTTCCCAACATTTTAAATACTCTTTTTTTCCTGTTGGTTCATGTTCCTAATAATTCTTACTTATCTTTACCTTTGCATTTACAGCTCTGTCTGTTTGGAATCCTCCTTCTTCCCTTCTGCCTACTCTATCTATTCTTTAAGACTCATCTCAGTTCCTGTCTGCTGCATGGAAATGTCTACTTTCTCTAGCCCATAATGCTTTTTCCCAGAATATCTACTACACCTAAATACTTACTACTTGTATTTTCTCTTAGCCTTACATGTGTTAGCCAACTAGATTATAAGCTCCTTGTATGTCTTGCTTTTCATTTGTATGCTTCACAGCTCTTACCTGGCTACATAGGTATTCACCAAGTTAATTCAAATTGAACTTGTTAGTGTTGAAAATCAGCTATTCTAACCTTATTTTTTTTAGATATTGGGTAATTTGTTCTTATGTTTCATTATTATGCCACTGGTGCTGGTCCTCAGCTATCCAAATTGGTAAGGGAAGATATCCTCCTCCCACAGGTTTGCACATATGGCACCCAGCTTGGGCTGGCATGGGAAGAGAGCAGAAGAAGCAATCTGCTTCAGCTGGTTACTAAGTTTGTAGCTTAAGAGATTTGAGGTATTAAATACTCTGTTCAAGCTGTTCATCTAATTTTATTAAATGCATATTCGCAAAGGAAACTTTCCTTTCTAAAGGGCTGACATTAATATCACTTTTTAAAAAAGATGTTATTTATTTATTCATGGGAGACACACAGAGAGAGAGGCAGAGACATAGGCAGAGGGAGAAGCAGGCTCCCTGTGGGGAGCCGGATGTGGGACCCGATCCCAGGACCCCAGGATCATGACTTGAGCCAAAGGCAGACACTCAACCACTGAGCCACCCAGGTGCTCCTAATATCACTTTTTGAAAACACTTATTTATAAGAATTTTTGAAAGGTTCTTTTTATCTAGGAAATTTGGTATATTGATTTGAGGCCATTCATTTCTGGCAATTTGAGAGACTTCTAGTGGGTGTCATTTTATTAGTTTCTGGAGGGTGTGATAAATTTTTCAAAGTTTTTTGAGCAGTACTTAATATTTAAGGGGAATTATTTTGCTGTTGATAGCACTAAAAACAGCCTTCTTCTATTTTGACTATCACCATAAGCATAGAATTGATTTTTTAGTGGTAATGAAAGTAATGAGCTCAGAGACTATTACCTTTTCTGAAGTTTTCCTATGTATTTTTACTCTCTGCTTTACACAGGAGAAGCATGTGAACCTATTACATATTGAGTCCCGAAAATCAAAGAGAAGAAGCTCAGAATTTGAGATTTTTGTTGACTGTGATATCAACAGAGAACAATTGAATGATATTTTTCATCTGTTGAAGTCCCACACTAACGTTCTCTCTGTGAATCCACCAGATAATTTTACTGCGAAGGAAGATGGTAAGTTTGAAAAGTGAAAATCCCACTCAGAAGATTAAGTACATAATGTATGTCCAATATTATATTTATCTTGAAGGCACAGAAATAAAAATAAAACACAGTCTCTTCAAATTGGTTACAGCCTGATAGTGAAGGGAGCACAAAATGTAATTGCTCAAAATACTATCGAACAATTATAAAGTAACATTTTATCAAGTGTGAGAGAAGTGAAAGGGAAACCTTGGGTCTAAGAATTCAGAATAGTTAGAAATTACGTTTTCTCAGTTTCCAAATCATCAAGCATTTCTTAATTTCACAAACCTTCAATTTACAATCCCTGCATACTTAAAAATTACCACAAGGCTTAGCATCTGGCAGATATTAAATGAATATTCAAATTTGTTGAGAATATTGACAGTTGCTGACAACTATGATGTAAATACACTCTTTACACAGTCGTCCCTGTCCCCACTCCCACTAAAAGCAAATGAAAAGCAACAAAGCCTCCTAAGGTTTCAGATGAGTAAGATCTTCTGTTGTGAAAAAAATCCTTGTCATTTACTTGGCACAAAAGATAAAAGGATAATTCAACCACATTTTACATATGGTATGGAACATGCACAATATTGGGGTGTAATCAGGGCTGGTACACATCTGTTATGTATTTGTGTGGCTGTGTAAGTTATTAAAATACTAATATGCTTCCATTTCTGAGTGGCAGATAGCTGCTTCCCTGAGTCCCTTGAGCGTCCCACCATGCCTGAAGCCCATTTGCTCCAGATGCTACTCTAGGAGTCCCAGGCCCACCACAAACAACCAAAGGGTTAATATCTGGTGGAGCAGGAGCTTAGGATGCTGCTTGTATCTATTTTGAGTGATTGGTGCCTCTGTGGTATTTGTGGTTAAATCTCTTGACTATCACTTTTGGATATGTTAAAAAGAATATGAGAGCTAGAACAAGAAGGATTGAATTCTAGTCCTCTCTCTTCCAGTAGAAATGAATTGCCTTAGACAAATTACTTTACCTCTCTGAGCTTTGGTTACCCCATCTATAAAATGAAGAGTTTTTTTAGGGGCTAAATGGTTCAGTTGATATTTAGGGAACACCAACTTGTGTCAGTTATTTCTACTAAGAAACAGATATACAAATACATACATACATACATATATGTGTGTGTGTGTATATATATATATACATATATATATATATACAGATATAAACTGATATGTTTTAGAGAATCAGAAACACAGTGTCATAGGATCCCAGAGGACAGAGAATTAGCTCTACCTGCAGGGTCAGGGAAGGTCTTGTAGGAGGAGAAGGATATTCTCAGGAAAATTAGAAGGATGGGGTGGAGCAGGAAGTGGGAGTAGGATATAGGTATTCCAGGCAGGAGAACAACATGTGCAAAACCCCAGTGTTACAGGAGGGCTGCATGTCTGAGAGGAGGTGAGAGATCAAATTGGCAAAGACAAAATGATTTCTAAGATCATTTGCATCAACAAAAAGAAATGTTGAAAGTCCTTATTATAGTTGCACCTTGGTGTGCAAAGTTGTATACCTTACTCTGTTTTTTTAAAAGATAGTTAAATATGTAGCTTACAAATTTTTTGTACTTAAAATCTATTCCTGAAGTATAGCATTTCTTCAATACTAAGAAAATCAAGGCTCAAAAATGTTTTGAACTCAAAAATTTTGAATGAAATTTACTTATTAGAAATAGAGCAATTTATTTGTATAAATTTTGCCTCAAAGTACAAGCTAAAATTAAAAATTTTATCCAGATGTATTTATGAATTTCTTAATTTCTTTTTCCTTATTGCCTTCCTTTAAGATCATCTCTTCAACTGTTAGTGGTTTTGTATTTTGCAGGTATGGAAACTGTTCCTTGGTTTCCAATGAAGATTTCTGACCTGGACCATTGTGCCAACAGAGTTCTGATGTATGGATCTGAACTGGATGCAGATCATCCTGTAAATATTTTTAATAAATCTTTTCATGAAAATAATTTAAAGCAAACTAAAAATTAAGACAAATTATTTTCTTTTTTGGAGACTGCACTTATTCTAGACTAAACAGGATCTTGTTTTAATCTGGATTTCAGGAAGTCTCCATAGTCCTGGGGAATCCAGACTAACTGCCTGAAGCGCAGCTAACTTCACTGACTCTGAAACACCTGTCCTATGTCTGTCATTCCTATTAATAAGAGCTATTCCAAGAATTATGCTAAAATCAAGACAATATCTGCAGCAATTTTTGTTGAAGTGGGTATAGATTATTAGAAAGGAGGGTAAGGATAAGAAGGAGAAACACTTAACTACCCACGCTGTCCAGCATGACTAGTTTATTAGGAAGTTGAAATAGGATGTTGGATCCTTGGAAAATTATATGGGACATAGTACAGGCATGAGCTGGAGAATCAGTAAGCGCAGAGCATTAAGGTTGCTTGTGGAGTCTTATGGTCCTGGGAGGGTGGAGAAAAAGAGTGCAATTTTAGAGTCATATGCACCAGGACTTTGATCTGCCACTTAGTAGCTCTGTTCATTGCCCGTGTATCTTCTTAGACAGCCCTCAGCTGATGCACCCACATTGTTCTATAATATCTTAGTGAGCAATTTATTAATTCCAATTGCACTTGCTCTCAAGGCATTTGCAGCCTAGTTGGAAAGATAAAGCACACATCTGTAAATAAACATGAGATTAAATTGTGAAAAGTGCTAAGTAGCATGAACAAATTGCTTTGAGAGGCACGCAAGAAGGCAAACACTTCTAGTTGAAGAGATCAGAGAAAGGCAACATTTTAACTAGGCCTGAAAGGAGTTTGGCAGGAAAGAGATGGTGAGGAAGGATAGTTCATTGCAACATGAGCAAAGGTTCAAAGGCAAGAAAATCTGGAGCATGGTTATGGAGAGGTAACTAAATAACTATTTCTGCTCTACTACCAAGTGCTACTGATTTTTACCTCCTAAATATTGCTTAAATTTGTTCTTTATTTATTCCTATTACCACACCTTTAATTCACCCCCCAGCCTCCAGCTTAACACCTCCAACCCATCCTCCTCATAGTCCCTAGAAGGATCTAAAACCTTAGTATGGTCATTATCCCTTTTCTGCCTAAAGCTCACCAATGATACCTAGGTACCTATCTAAGAAAATTGAAAACATATATTCATGTAAAAACTTCTACACAGATGTTCATAGCAGCTTTGTTCATAATAACAAAAAAGTGGACACAACCTAGACATTCATCCATTGATTAATAGATAAAGTGTGATATGTCGATAAAATGGAATATTATGATAAAAAAATGTGAAATGTTGATACATGCATTCTACAACGTGGATGAACCTTGAAAACTGATTGTAAGAGAAGCTGGTTACAAAAGGCCATGTGTGTTATATGATTCCTTTTATACAAAATATCCAGAATACACGAATTCATAGAAACAGAAAGTAGATTAGTAGTTGTTGGGGGCTGGAGATGAAGGGAAATGGGGAGAATCCATGAATGAGTATGATGTTTCTTTTGGGGAGAAACATTTTCTGAAATTATAGTGGAGGTCATTGCATAAGCCCATGAGTGTACTAAAAATCACTACATTGTACACTTAAAAATTTTAGGCTGTGTGTATTATATCTCAATAAAGCATTTAAAAAAATCATCAATGGCTTCCCATTACCCAAAAACTGAAGTCCAAGCTATTTCAGACCTTTATTAGCAGACCTCAAGCCAATTTGCCCCATGCTCCTTGTTCTCTCCAAGCTCCAGCTCACATTTCCTTAGGTACATCATGTTGTCTTTCTTCACCGTCATCAGTACTGTCCTTTCTGTCCTTTCCCACCCAGCTATCCCCACTCCTTTTCTGAGACTTAGCTTGGGAGTCATCATTGGGAAATCTTCCCTGACTCCCCCCAACTGCCCTCTTTCACATACTGTGGATTAAGAGTTTCATTTTTGAGTTCCAGTGGCATCGTGGCATATCTCTAATAAGGCAATTGTCATACTGTTTCATAATAATTGGTTGATGTAAACTCCTTGGAGACTCAGATTGTGCTTTGTTCATATTTGTTTCTCTGGATTTTAGCACAAGGCCAGGTACTTGGTAGGGGTTTGTAAATCCGTGTTAGAGAGATGAGTCTCATTTTCTCTTTTCAAGTGTCTTCCCTTTCTTTCCTCTATAGCATTATTGGCTGTTTTCTCCTGGGCTTTGCTTTTTTGAAGTCTATTTTATCTATTTAAAAAAATTTTTTCTAGGTGTAAATTATTTTCTTTTTATTATCATTGTTTGCTTTTATAAATAGGACTATGTTTACAGTTTGTGATAAAATCTAAGGCTAGATTTAGTTGTCATGATTTCATGTTTTATTAATTACTATTTTATTGTTAATTACTATTACAGAGAATATAGCTGAAGATATACTCAAATGATTAAGAAAAAAAACTCACTTGGAAAAGAATTGTGCATTTAAGTAGGATGCTTTTCTTATTCCTTAAATCATTTTACTTTTGTACCCACTATGGGATTTTTGTATCTAGAGTATCTTTATTTCAGTAGCCACAATAGTATAAAGCTTTCATATAACATTGACTTTAAAAATGATCATGAGGGATGCCTGGGTGGCTCAGTGGTTGAGCGTCTGCCTTTGGCTTAAGTCGTGATTCTGGGATCCTGGGATGGAGTCCTGCGTGATTCCGGGATCCTGGGATGGAGTCCTGCATCGGGCTCCCCACAGGGAGCTTGCTTCTCCCTCTACCTATGTCTCTGCCTCCCTCTGTTTCTCTTATGAATAAATAAATAGAATCTTTAAAAAAAATCATGAATTTCTAGACAGTACTTGCTTAAAATAGCAATGATGTAGCCCTAAAGGGGTTATATCATAGCTCAAGTAATAATGAACTGTTCCCTAAATATCATTTGTCAAGTATTTTTTAGTATGAATATTTAAAAACTTTTCTTTAATTATCAGGGCTTCAAAGACAATGTCTACCGTAAAAGACGAAAGTATTTTGCAGACTTGGCTATGAACTATAAACAGTAAGTATATTATAAAAATAACTTATTCAGCTTTGAAATAATAGAATAAAAGAATAGAGCAAATTATGCTCATTTAGTAAATAAAAGGTAAGTGCTGCTGTTTATTGAATGCTAATTTAAAATAACTTCTCTTTGTCTCATTAGTGGAGACCCCATTCCCAAGGTTGAATTCACTGAAGAGGAGATTAAGACCTGGGGAACTGTGTTCCAAGAGCTCAACAAACTTTACCCAACCCATGCCTGCAGAGAGTATCTCAAAAACTTACCTTTGCTTTCTAAATATTGTGGATACCGGGAAGATAACATCCCACAATTGGAAGATGTCTCAAACTTTTTAAAAGGTAATGCATGAGTTAATCTTTTGTTAAGGGGAATGTTAACTCTGTAATCATGATAGAATTTTTAATGAAGGAATAAAGTTCAAGTGTAGGGGAGGTCAGAATTTTCCTTACTCTGTTCTGGAGTATTAGACCCAGTATTGGGCATTCCTTTGAAGAGGGGCAGTCATGATCTGGAGCAAGTGCATAGGAAAATGAGAGGATTATAAGGGGCTTGGAAAATGTATTATATAAATAAAATTTGAAAGACAGGGTGTTTAACCTGGAGATTTAAGGGACATTATAGCTTTATTTAAATACTAGATGATCATCTTGTGGAATAGAAGCAATACTATGTGACCCTAAGTAAATGATAATTGGATAGAAACTATAAGCTTTTAGCTCAAAATGGAGAAGATCTTGCTAAAAAAAAAAAAGCCATTTGAAGATGGAACAGGCTCATGGGATGGTTATTTCTGCATTCCTGGAGGTTTTCGTGCAAAAGCTCTACACCCACTTGTCGGGGATGTGGTAGAGGAGATTCAAGCTCTTTGGGGGAAGATTGGAATAAGTGGCCTCTGAAGCTCCTTTTCACAGTAAGACTCTGTAATTTTCCCAAGGAAGAATGTGCTAGTAGAAGCATCAACAAAGAGTAAGGAAGGACAGTGTTTTTCCTTTTCATTCCTCAGGCTTATTTGGTTTAGGCTTCCTTATTTCTTCTAGCTAGTATAGGAAGTAAAATGAGGAGTGATCTCCAGGGTTTATAATATGTAAGAAAAATAAATATCCCCTTTGATCTCAGCAGACTAGAACCTTAGGAACAAATAGAAGTTATGTTTCTCACTCAAAGGGAGTTTAGTTTATTTCCATCATGATCTGGAATTCCTTTCTTTGAATTTCTTATACAGACCATCATAAAAATCTACATGTCTATTCAACTCTATAATTATTAGTCAGTCATTATGCACAAAACTAATAAAAAACCAAGCAGGAAAAGGCACTATAGTTTTATAAGGGAAGAACTCATATATAAATGGTTCCTATAAAAACTAGATTTAAAAAAGTGATTAAGGATGACAGAGAACCAATGCACATGACCTCACGCACGGGTCTTACAAAGATGGGCAAGCATATGCTACAGAAGTTATCAAATTAAATTTGCTTGAGATTTGGAGGAAATATTTTGTTGTGGATACAAAGCTGAAAGCTGTTCACTTGGGGGTCTGGAGCGTGAGCTGGCTGCAGAACATGTTGGTAAATGTGTTTCAAGGGAAATTGTCAAAGAGGGAAATCAAACCTAAATGACAGTTCAAACAAAACACCAGTGGGAAGGAGTTCCCTGCACTGTCAAATATGGTGGCCCCTAGACACATGTGGTTGTTTAAAAAATTCACATTATGCTGAGTGAAATAAGTCAATCAGAGAAGGACAATCATCATATGGTTTCACTGATATGGGGAATATAAGAAATAGTGAAAGGGATTATAAGGGAAAGGAGGGAAACTGAGTGAGAAAAATTAGAGAGAGACAAACCATGAAAGACTCCTAACTCTGGGAAAACAAAGGGTTGCAGAAGGGGAGGTTGGTGGGGGGATGGGGTGACTAGGGTGATTGGGTGACAGGTACTAGGGAGGGCACTTGATGGGATGAGCACTAGGTGTTATACTCTATGTTGGCAAATTGAATTTAAATAAAAAAATTAAAAATTCACATTAATGTAAACCAAAATGTTAGTTTTCTAGCCACACTAGCCACATTTCAAGTGTTTAATAGCCACATGTGGTTAGTGGCTACCCCATTGTAACCTAGAGATAGAACATTTCCATTATTGTGGAGAGTTCTGTTGGACGATGAAGTCTAATCTATCAAAGTGGGAGAATCCGAGTATAAAAGCAACTGGGCGGAATTGGAAGAACAGAGGGCGAGGGTTTGAAATGAACAGCAAGAGTGGAGCTTATAGAGGCCCTCTGAGTTGTTGCTGCCCTGCCGGCAGGCCTCTTTTACAGAGTGCATGTAGTCTTAGCTGTTGGTGGATAGAAGAGCATCATCCGATTTAGATAGAATAAACTTTGCAAGAGGTAGTACTGGCTTAAAGTGGCATAAATTAGGAAGTGGTTCTGATCTATATTAATAGACCTTGTTAGTTTTTTCTTATTTTTTTTTTTTAAAGGAAGTAAGGTTGCCTAGGAGATATTCTAAACAGTTTGGGGAGACAGCAAGGTAGAATATAAGGAGAATTTTATCATCTACTGTGTAATTTTGGGCACATTATTGAGTCTCTGAGCCTCAGTTTTACAGTTGTCACAAGGAGAAGAATAAACTAGCTCAAATTGTATACATGAAAAGAGATGTGATATGTAAGGTCTAACTCAATGCCTGACCTACAGTAAGTGCTTAATAATGATTACTTCCCCTTTGTATACACATGATAAATTTAGTTTCCATGTTCTCCCTCAAACTGTTACTGGGACCCACTGGTGGTATTAAAATGTTGCAGTAAATGGTCTGTTTGGGTGAAGATTTTCTTCATTTTCTCCTTTGGTTTGCAGAGCGCACAGGTTTTTCCATCCGTCCCGTGGCTGGTTACTTATCACCAAGAGATTTCTTATCAGGTTTAGCCTTCCGAGTTTTTCACTGTACACAGTACGTGAGACACAGTTCAGACCCTCTCTATACCCCAGAGCCGTGAGTATTTCTGCTTTAGCATTCATTCATTAAATAGTTATTTGTCATAATGGTACTTCCTTCAGGCGTTTTGTGTGAAGATTAAATGAATGAACATGTGTAAAGCAACTAGAACAGTGCCTGGCACATAATACATGCTCCATGCTCTAGATATATTAGCCATTATCATTACCATTATTATTATTATTCTACTTCTTTCTTTATCATTACTATTATTAATTGACAACCTGTTACCTATTAGGTACCAGGTGCTATTCTAAGCATGAGGAGTATAAAAAAATCAGACAAAAATTTCTGCCTTCATAGAATTTTTATTCTAATGGGGGATAGAGATAATAAACAAGTATATATATATATATTAAGTATTTATATACACATATATACAAACACACACACACACATATATATGTAAAGCAGAGAAAGGGGAAAGAGGTGTATGTGAGAAGTGTTTCTGTTTTGAAAAGGGTGATCAGACAAGGAGTCACTGAGAAAGTGACATTTGAGCAGAGACCTGATTTGGTGGGGGGTGTGGGGGAGGACATGTCTATGGATATCTTATGTGTATATGTTTGTGAGTGGCCTTGGTTTTGAACCAAAATAGTTTCTTTACTAAATTGCTAGTGTCTTTTGTGGTCCATTTCCAGAGGAATACCACCTGAATAAAAGTGCAATCAGATTTTGGTTTGATTGAATTGTTGATCATGTATTTTTATGAGACATAAGCATCACAGGGTGACAAACTTGTACCTCTTTTTCAGAGATACTTGCCATGAACTCTTAGGTCATGTCCCCCTTTTGGCTGAACCTAGTTTTGCTCAATTCTCCCAAGAAATTGGCCTGGCTTCCCTTGGAGCTTCAGAGGAGGCTGTTCAAAAACTGGCAACGGTATAAATCAGAAAATAGCTGTATAGATTAGTAATTCTGATGGGGGGGAGATGTGAGTGTCAGTTTAAAAGTGCATATTCAAGACGATTGTTAGAAAATTTGTCTTTGCTCATATTATTTTAATTTAAATAATCTCAGTAGGATTAAATGAGGGCATAAAATTTTAAAGTTCATCAAAAGGAGACATGGGCTTTAAGAAAAGGTAGAGTTCAATAATGTTAATTGTTTGTAGATCTTTTTCCAGCAAAAACAATAGGTTCTTTGAAAACGATGCTAGAAATGTTTTTGAGCACTAGATACAAGACATCGTGCTGGAAATACAAAGATGAGTAAGGCCTGGTTCCTGCCTTCAAGGAATTTGTACACAACTTGAGGAAGCAGTCCTGTTAAAATGCGGTGAACTCTACAGAGAAGTTCAGGCAGAGTGTTCAGGGAGGGCAGAGAACTGCTTGGGGAAGGTTCCATGAAAGAACATCTGGACTAGCCCAGGGAAGATGCGTCATGTTTTCATCTGCCAGAAAGGCAGCAACATCTCAGGATGAGGGCACACAAGGAAAGACAAGGAGGTGCTTGTTGTATCTGGGGAAATGACAAGAAACCAAGTGTGTTAGGGTGGGGGAGGTAGTATGAAAAAGGCTAGATGATTAGAACAGTGCTTCTCAAATTATGATTTGGGGACCCCCTGGTGTTCCTGGAATCCTTGTACAGGGTCCTTGAGTGAAAGATCCACTCAGAGTGCAAAGTGGATTTCAGTATAAGAGCTAAAGTTCATTGATATGGTTTCAGATCCCACATGGTAGCTGAACTTTAAGAAATTGCCACTTAATGAGTTTTGATGTAGGGTCAAAAAAGAATATCCACAATTACCTGAAAAGGCTATCGCAACACATAGCCTTCTTCCAACTACTTAATCTGTGTGAGGCTGAATTTCTTCATATACTTTAACCAAAACAACATATTGCAATAGATTAAATATAGAAGCAGATATGAGAATCCATCTTGTTTTTCCAGCCAGACATTTGGGAACAACGTAAAACAATGCCTCTTTCCTGACCCTTTTTTGATTTGTGTAATATAGTTACTTTGCATTAAATTGTTGTGCTACCACAGCATAAATGGTTTATTACATTTTATGGTAACATAATTAGTAAACATATACATGTTTTCACTTTTGACTTTTACTGTAGTAAATATAGTGGGCTGTAACCCATATCAACAAAAGGTCCTTTGGGTCCTAAGTAATTTTTAAGAGCATATAGGAGTCTTGGGAATAACAGTTTGAGAAGTGCTAGTTTAGAAGAGGCCAGATTGTAGAAATACTTGGGAACTGGTCTGGGAATCTTGAACTTTATGCCAGGGCACTGTAGGTCAGTGACTCAGAGTTGCACTTTGTTTTAAATTGAGTTATTCAAGATGTGAAAGTAATATTAATGTCCTTTTGCAGTGCTACTTTTTTACTGTGGAGTTTGGTCTCTGTAAGCAAGACGGGCAGCTGCGAGTCTTTGGTGCTGGATTACTTTCTTCCATCAGTGAACTTAAAGTAAGAACCATAAATCTCTCTATGTAGCCATGTTCACTTAATATAATTGATACAACCTGCAAGAATTTTTGTATTTAAACAAGTGCATGCTGTGAGAAATGCTTGGTGAGCAGTAAACATTACTCAAGACAATTTTCTCTATTTCTCAGGTTTATAGGGCTACCCTAATTTTTTTTTATTTATATGTGGAATTTAATTACTTAATTTTTTCTTTTTAAATATGATTTTTTAAAATTTTTATTTATTTATGATAGTCACACAGAGAGAGAGAGGCAGAGACACAGGCAGAGAGAGAAGCAGGCTCCATGCACCGGGAGCCCGACGTGGGATCCGATCCCGGGTCTCCAGGATCGCGCCCTGTGCCAAAGGCAGGCGCCAAACCGCTGCGCCACCCAGGGATCCCCTAATTTTTTCTTTTTAAGTATAGTTGACACACTATAGACATTTTATTTATTTATTTATTTATTTATTTATTTATTTATTTATTTATTTATTTCTAAGAGATAGAGCACCAGCATGGGGAGGGATAGAGGGAGAGGGAGAGAACGAGAATCCCCAAGCAGACTCCCTGCTGAGTGTGGAGCCTGATTCGGGGCTTGACCCCAGGAGCCCAAGATCAGCCGTTTACCTGACTGGGCCACCCAGGTGCCCCAATATACATATCTTTGAAACAAAAAGTATTTTAAAACTTTTGCCTACAAAATCTTGCTGTTCCCTCACCACTTTTAGTGTGCTAGCAAAAACTTCTCCTAAATTCCATGGACTTCTTTGAGAATTATTATTTATCCAATTAAGGAATGAACTTATGTTTGTTGAGTAACAGATGCGTGTGAAATACTGTCCATGGTACTTCTTGCTTTTAGGAGTCTACCACCTGATGGTGGGTACAAGTCATGTACAGGAATAACTAGGGCAGGCTAGGAAGTAGCCATCATAATGCAGGAATATACATAAATAAAGATTGTTGGGTACCTCTTACATGGAAAGTATGTTAGAACAAAGCCATGGAGATGAATCTTGGTGAATAGCAAGCCGTTTGTCTTTCTGGTATATTGTAGGTTAAATAATGCTGTAGGAAATATGTTTGGAATTATAGGTTGGGGCCATTGCATTAGTACATTCAGTGGTGTGCTGATTCTGGTGGTTGTGTTTGGGATGCGAGCCATGAAATTAGATGGTATTCTTTGATTCACTGACTCTTTGTCTTCTAGCATTCACTTTCTGGACATGCCAAAGTAAAGCCCTTTGATCCTAAGATTACCTGCAAACAGGAGTGTCTCATCACAACTTTTCAGGATGTCTACTTTGTATCTGAAAGCTTTGAAGATGCAAAGGAGAAGATGAGGTAAAGCATATCTTTCTCATGACTTAACTTTCCTCTGCAAAAGATAGGTGCAGTAATGGTAACAAATCACAGAAGTAAGCAGCTGGATAATTAGAAGCCTATGAGGTACCTTCTGCCTAGAACATATCTCCCTTTCACAACAAATATTTAGAGTATGTTGTTTATGGTGATGTTTGGTGATTGCATATATGAATCAGATACATTGAGAAACTGGTTTCTTCCCATCAGAGTTTATAATCTATTAGGAAAAATAAGCTATATGCAAATTACTATATAATAGCATAGAAAGCCTTAGAGAGATACAGATGCAACTTTGTTCTCCATTTTATTTGGGAGCAATTTATTCCAGATGGGGGAACAGGGAAAACTTAATGGCATCTGAGAAAGCACTTCAAGGATAAATAGGATTTAGATATGTTAAGTTTTAGGTTAAGGGACAGCATAAAAAAGGTAAGGGAGGTGGAAAACTTTGAGTGTAATGCAATAGAGCTATGCTTTAACTATTTTTAACTATTTTAAATATTTTATTTAATTTTAAATATTTTATCTACTTATTTAGAGAGCACATGCAAATGTGGGGAGGGGCAAAGGGAGAGGGAGAGAGAATCTCAAGCAAACTCCACACTGAGCATGGAGCTTGATCTCACCACCCTGAGATGAGCCATTATCAAGAGTCAGGTGCTCAACCAACTGAGCCACCATGCGCCCTGCTATACTTTAACTATTAATCAGCTAAGTGTGGTGTTAAGAAAGGAGGACATTGGAGACAAAAACTACTCAGGAGATTTTTGTAATACTTCAGGTGAAAAGAAGAGCCTGGGCCAAGACAGAGGTAGTAGAGGAAAGGACTATAGAAGCAGAATCAAAAAAACATTTGATGGAAGAGGTCTGAGGTCACATTGTGAGATCATTGTGGGATGGATGGGGGTTTAAGACATGCTCCTTTGTCTTCCAGGGATTTTCTGTTACTTGGGGAGCTAGGCAAGGCACAGAGCCAAATAATAATACCAGCAGGGTTTCCTCTAGCCCAGATGACCCCTTTGTGCACACTTGAAGAAGAGGTTCCCTTCTGGGTAGACCAGGTGGATTGCAAGCTGCTTTTCAGTCCTTTCTCAGGTATAGTTGTCCTCAGCTGTGTTCCTAGGGGTCCTGAACACACCTGTTCTCTAAATGGGAGTTTCAAATGTTGACTTGATAAAGAGGGCAGGGCTTGGATGCATGAATAAAGGATAGAAGTTAGGTCATTTGAGAGAAGCCTGGAGAATGACATTGTAAACAGAAAGAATGTCTATGTGCAGAAGGCAGGACTGTTCTGGTCTGTTTCTGGGCATGTGTGCACAGGTGTATAGGTGTATAGGTGTATTTATGTAAATCATGGCTGAAGGGTCTGTCACTAGGTGGTCAAGTGCTGCCATTGTCTACTGATAAAGCTACTGTAGTTGGTCTCCTTACTGTAGCCAATTAAAGTCATCCACAGGATCTTCTCCTAGCAATGCAAGGGGTGGGGGAAATGCGTCTAGAACAATTTTAGGTATCCCGCCTGTGTAGGATTCCAGGGGATCTCTGCACATGCTACGTAGGGAAGTAGGTCAGATTGGTTGTGTGAACAGCTAATAAGGATTTGTCTTTCTTCTAGTGTATGAAATAAGTTTGCTGTTGCTCACTCAGTTTTCATCCTCTGCCTCCTAGAAATTGGTTGCCTCTTATTTGTTTTCTTAAATAGAGAATTTACCAAAACAATTAAGCGTCCGTTTGGAGTGAAGTATAATCCATATACACGGAGTATTCAGATCTTGAAAGACACCAAGAGCATAACCAGCGCCATGAGTGAGCTGCAGCATGATCTTGATGTTGTCAGTGATGCCCTTGCGAAGGTCAGCAGACAGCCAAGCATCTGATCCTGAGTGACCGTCAGTTCAGAGGCCTGTGGGCCAGCTCCTGCTTTTCTTGAAAACCTGGTTGTGGAGGGACAGCAGCCAAACAATATTCTCTGCTCCCATTCTTTAATTAGTTCTTTGGAAATTTGTACTTGGATACTCTATGCCACTACCGATTATCTTTTTGGTAACATCTTTAGTGAAATATGATTTATATATTGTACAATTCACCAACCACTCATTTTTTTTATAGAGAAGTTTTTCTGACCCCATGGATAGATCTAATACCAACTTGATTCTCTTTTCCCTAATCCTTCTTGAATAAAATGACCTTTACGATCACTTAAAATTCCTTGATGGGTATTATGGAGCTGACCCATATTGTTATCTAAGATCCTTTCATTTCTAAAGTATCTTACTTATCATTGGATTCGTGTCAAGTTTGATCACATTCACAGCCCTAAATTTAATAGAGGACCAGCTGTCTCCACTGCTAGCGTGGGTGGAAATATAGAAGCCTTTGCACATGAAGCATACCTTGTAAAGAGTGAGCAGTCTAGTTTCAAGTGTGGTATCTTATAAGGAAATACAAGTAGCCAAATCTGGAAAGGTTGATTGGGGGTACGATCAAGAGCAGGCTAAGGATTTGGTACTTTATTTGGTAGGCATTAGGGAGCCCCTTCCCAAGTGACCATCCTCCTTGAGTGAGACCTTTTCTTTTCTAAGCATTGCATGATGCTGGTTTTATTTTAGATTATCTGTTCTACTCATAGGGCCAAGGGGGTACTTGGGAGACCACACACAGGGTAATGTAATGGGATTTGTCCTCGGGTTAGCCGGAGATGGTATTGTCAAATGGAGAGTTCAGACTGAGACAGATGAGAGAAGCCAAAGTTAAAGTTGGAAAAGCACACTGAGCACTTCATTTCCAAGGTATAGGTGAGGTCATAAACAGGGAGGCAAAGTATAAGGGTAGAGGATGGGGAAACAGGTGAGGAAATGGGCTGTAAGAAAGGTTGAGAAGATCATTTTAGGTCTGACATTAATAATACAAGGGCTGCAAGGACTGGTTTTTATGTGCTGTTGGCTATGTAGTACAGTGAATGGGCCTGATAAGAGCAAGTGAAGCTGGATTCCTGAATACATGCTGAGTCTGTTGGATTTACTTCTTTCCTCCTATCCTCTCTTCAGTTTCTGGCTTTGCTCCTTGGTCCTCTTCTCTTTCTGCCACCTCTTCATGGGAAATGTCATCCACATCCATGACTTCAATTCTTTTTTAAGATTTATTTATTTATTTATTTTAGAAAATGGGGCGAGATGGAGGAGGGGCAAAGGGAGAGAGGGTTCTAAACAGACTACACGCTGAGTGTGGAGCCTGATTCAGGACTTGATCTCACACCCCTGAGTTCAGGACCTGAGCCAACACTGAGTTGGACTTGGTCCAATCGACTCTACCACCCAGGTACCCCCATGACTTCAATTCTTATTTTATATGACTCCCATATTTGCAGTTCTAACCTTGACATCTTTCTTGAACTTTTGCATCTTAAGTTCAGCTGCCTGCTGGATATTTTCCATCTAGATGTCTCATAAATCAGGTCCAATGTGGTACAACTTCTTGTGGTGCCATTCACATAGAATGAAATGGGTTTGGATAACATGAGAGACCTGCCAAGTATCTCAAACACAATAGATTAAAAAAAACAACAACCCACAAACAAAACCCTCAGAATCACCTGAATATTACACACCATCAGCTTCTTCTCCCAGTGATGTCATTTCTGTTAATGAGATATGAAGGGTCATTTTTTTCAGCCAATTTTTCATTCTTAATCAGCTACTTAAAGAACTGTGTCTTTACTTTTTTCACATTAATAGTCAAATTGGATACCATTTAACACATTTTATTTCAACAGACCATTAGCTCTTTTAATCCTTTTTAGACCTTAAAAGATATTATAAAAAACTTTATGTCATACAAGGAGATGGAATTCGGAGTAGTAATTCAGGCTATTTCAGAATTTTATATTACTTATAATTTTAGTTAAGTATAACTATTAATGTACCTTTGATAGTCATAGATCTAAGTCAGCTAATCTAAAATCATTTGAAATACTGATCAACTAGTTTATAGTTGGTGTATTTGGTTGCAAGGAAATTTATTGTAAGAAAACCATGATAGATGGTTAACAATAGCAAGTTATGCATACTGTATCTGTTATTTTCATATAATTTTGATCATGGTAAAGAGTCATAGTTATTGAATTTTAAAATTATGGTATTTAAAACCACTCTATGACTAAAGCACACTAAAATGAATGTTAAAGCACAATCATTATTATTCATAACTTCTGAATAATAGAAATGTTTAATGATTGATTTCAGTTCTTCTAACCCCTGGATTTGTGATATTTGGTAAATCAGGAGTCCAGAGAATCTGCGTGCATTTTAAGTATATATCTTCAAAGCATCTAAGAATGTGTTAATATTTACTCCAATATGAGAACAGAATTGAACCAAAAGTTTGGTTTATAGGGCAGCCCCAGTGTCTTATCAGTTTAGCGCTGCTTTCAACCTAGGGCGTGATCCTGGAGACCAGAGATCGAGTCCCACGCCGGGCTCTCTGCATGGAGCCTGCTTCTCCCTCTGCCTGTGTCTCTGTCTCTCTCTGTGTCTCTAACAAATAAATAAAATCTTAAAAAAAAAGTTTGGTTTATAATTCTTAATCAGTGACTTATTACTTAAGACTTAGATGGTATTTTCCTGACTTTTTTGAAGAAAACTCCAAAAGCTGGTTGTCAGAATGCCTATATTTCTTAATCAGCCTATTTTGTAATTCAGAGTTACATAATAGTAATGACACACAAGAACGTATACAACTGTACTTAATTTTTAAGTTGGCTTCCAAATTGAAAAATGAAAAAATCCTGGAGTTCTTTAAAGGCATACATAATAGAGTTCATATATTAATTTCTAGGAAATGAATAAAGATGCTATAGTCCATTTCAGTCTAGTCTTTTACTATGTAATATACAGTTATGATTTGTAAGTTTTTATTCAGCTGGGTGATGATAAATGAACACAAAATTCATCTTTTTAACAGGCATTTATTTTTTTGGCCAAACAAGTTAAAAACTGATTTATGGAGCACCTGGGTGACTTAGTCAGTTAAGCATCTGACTCTTGATTTCGGCTCAGGTCATGATCTCAGGGTGGTGAGATCCAGCCCTGAGCCAGGCATGGAGTCTGCTTAAGATTCTCTCTGCCCCTCCGCCCACCCCCTGCTGTCACTCTTTCAAAAGACAAAACCAAACAAAAAACCACCTTATTTAAATATATGTTAGCAATTTTATAAGTTCTCACATTTCTTGAAAAACCTGTGAATATGAGGTATAAGGGAAGCTGAACATACCTGGGGCCTAGTAACTACTTTTGGAATTTTTGATAAAGTCTCAATCTTGTGTTCCTCATCTTTGTAATGAGCTAAATCTATTTCATTGGGTTATTGGAGGAACTATGCTGCAAAAGGACATTGTAAAAAGAAATGTGTCCATATGTAAAGAATCATTACTATAATCACTGTCCTGATCTGGGATCCCCCATAGCTTCTGGATGAAGATGGCATGGGAAGATCTTAGTCTAGTTAGGGATTAGGCCAATTTGAAGCTGAGCATCAGTGTCTGTGAGGGCTGTTCTATTTCCAGTTCACCTCTATTCTCAGGGTGCAGTGCTTTAGGGATCCCAAAGGATTACCTATGGGTGTGTACTGGGGCTTCTTCTTGGGGACCCTGGATTACTACCTTTGTCCCCTCTTTCTGTCATTCTCTCCACCCCTATATGATTACTGAAAGAGCTGTTCAGCTTCTCAGTTTCTCAGCTGCAGCTGCCCAGTTTCTTAGCCTCCAAGTCACTGCTTGCTAATTAGCAAATACTTCAAGTGGAAAAGCAGTGCCAAATATAATCTCTCAGCTTCTATCTCTTGGCCCTTCAGGTTCTGGCCACTTTCATAGTTCTCCAATGACTTGAAACATATTTTTAAAATACTATCCACTGGCTTTTCTAGTTTTTGTGAGATGTTTGGTCTGCAGCTAGCTAATCTTTATCAAAGGAAGAAATCTGATTTTGGAGTAAATTATTTAACTTCTTTGAACCTCAGTTTTTCATCTATAAAATAAGATAATCTAATGGAAAACATTTCCTAACTTGTGTGGCACATAGATAGAGTCTATATGGATCCAAAGTACTTTATATTTTCTTCTTACTGGGAAACAAGGCATCTAAAAGTGATAGCATAAAATAGTTTAGCCTCATTCAAGAGCTGCAACTCAAACAGGCTGCTAATGGGAAGAGCTACATAGTGGCACGTACGTAGTTGAAGTAGTGGCAACAACTCAACACTTCCAAGAAATTGTATTAAAAGATATAATAATATAACTGTAAGTTAGCTGAAGTATAGATGTATGTGCATCCAAGGGGTAGAATTGGAGGACAACTGTACTCTTCCAGGTTCTCTCTCTATTGAGACTGACTCTGGGTATTTCCTCCTTGCCCCTTTGGCTGTAATCTCAGGTCCTAGCCTTGAATTTTCTGCTCATTCTCAGCCCTTACCTTCTAATTTTCTCTCTCTTGTTCCTCTGTGCCCACTCACTAGAATGCCTCTGGCTCCTCCACGGTTTGGGAACGGTGGTGGGGAGGAGAGACAATGAGTAGAAAGTTCTGTTTGGTCTGATACTGTTGTAAGTTGGCATCAGTGCTTTCTGTACTTGGTGAGTATTTAGTGCTGACTCATTCTCTGGGGGTGTTTTGGAGGAACTTCCCATCTTCTTATTTTTTGGGATCTCTTGATGTGACTGGGATGTCGAATTCCTCTCCCTCACTCTAGGAATATAGTGGTCAACTCCACTGGGGTGTCACTTCACCCTTCCAGAAATTTTACTGGACAGGGTCTAAGCCATCCTCTGGCCAAATTGCTGCGTGGGAGATACTCTGGGCATGAAAGACCTCTCCAAATGGATCTCTCTTTCTTTGCTCAGCTCTCTGGCCACAAGCCATTGAATTTCTCAGGATGAATCAACAGCCCGCTCAGGCCCCAGTCTGTAGAGATACATACATACCAAGCTCTCTAAGTGGTCTCCAGCAGCAAGCCTTTCCTGAGACATGAGATGGGTGGTGCTTACAGCCCATTGACAACGGTCCCCATATCCTATAAGAATTCTCTCAGCCTCTCCAACCCTTTTTTGTAGACTGGAAGTCATACCCTGGTTTCTAGACACCTCTTCCACAAGTTTGTATTTTTCTTAACATGGCCACGGATGTCCTCAAGATGCCCCAGGCTGGAGAGGGAAAAGTGAGGTGCTGCCCTCAAGTGGTCTTACAGGCAGAAACACCAAGGAATAGTTGGAGTGAAAGAACCGGAAAGAAAATAAAAGTCAGCTGTAATCCACCACCCTGAGTACAGGTGTTTGTGTTGTGTGTGGAAAATTACTATAATAGTCACTTTTATGTCATACACACTTCCCTTACTTAATATCTTCCAAAACATATTTTTTAGATAGCAGCCTAGTATTCCACTGTATGGCCATGCCACAATTTAAGCAATTTATTTTTGGACTCTCAGGGAATAAAGTTCTTTCCTATCACATACAATCCCATAATGAATACTTTGCGGAATAAGTCTTTGTGCACGGCTCTGATTATTTTCTTGTGACAAATGAACAGATGTGGAATCTACTGGGTAAATATCTATTTACCTATCTTCATGTTCCTAATACTCATTGCCACACTTTACTTCAGGAAAATTGTACTTACTTAGCTCTCACCAGCAGCGTTTGGGAGTGTGTGATAAAAGCCATTTTAGGGGATTCCTGGGTGGCTCAGCGGTTTAGCGCCTGCCTTTGGCCCAGGGCGTGATCCTGGAGTCAAGGGATCGAGTCCTGCCTCAGGCTGCGTGCAGGGAGCCTGTGTCTCTGCCCCCCCCGCCTCCCGTGTCTCATGAATGAATGAATGGAATCTTAAAAAAAAAAAAAAAAAAAAGAAAAGCCATTTTAAATGAAAACCTTTGTTGGGTGAAAATTACCCGGTATCGAAGATCAGAATCAGGGCAGGACCGTGCTCTGAGCGCCGAGGGTTAGGAGGCTGGCCCTGCAGGAATCCATGAGAACCAGCCTCCTCGGTTCAGTGTCCCGAGGAGTAAGTTCCTGCACACTCGCTTAGCCAGCTTTCTCAGATTTTGCAAAGGCGCCCCCAAAGCAGATCCAAGGGCAGCTCGGCTAAGACCCTGGGGCAGGACCCTTTCTACCCCGTCCGCTCTCAGCCTCAATTTCTCTCCCGACAACTGGTGATACAATCAATCTCCGCCCTGCCAGCCCCCCCCCGCCGGCAGTCGAGGGACTCCAAGGAGATAAAAAACGAGAAGGAGCGTAGTGCACTCGTATGTTACTAAAAATAGCGCGAGCCGCGGGAGGGAGGAGTACCCGGCACTGCAAGGCTGCGGGGGCGGAGGCGGGGACGCTCAGAGCGCGCCCGAGCCCGGCGCCGAGAGGAGGCTCCAGACACCCGCGCCCGCTCCCCTGGTCCTCCCCCTCCCCCTGCTCCGCCCCCGCCACCTGCAGACCGCGCCCCAGCGATGGCCCCGCCCCCACAGACCCCGCCCCCACGCAGACCCCTCCCCTGCTCCGCCCCCGCAGCCCGCTCCCCAGAGTCGGCCCCGCCCCCACGCAGACCCCGCCCAGCGCCAGCTCCACCCCCGTCACAGACCCCGCCCCCGTGCCGGCTCCAGCCAATCACTAACCCCTCCCGACAGGGGCCACGCCTTCGCCGCAGGCTCCGCCCCCGGACCCGCCCCTCCGGGTCCCTAACCCCGCCCCCCCCGGCCCGCCCCTCCGGGTCCCTAACCCCGCCCCCCCCGGCCCGCCCCTCCGGGTCCCTAACCCCGCCCCAGAGGGCCCCGCTTCGCCGCAGGCTCCGCCCCGGGCCCGCCCGCCCGATCCCTAACCCCGCCCCGCGGGCCCCGGCCCGACCCCTCCCGGAAGCGCCGGCCGAGCATCCCCACATGGAGCGCGAGCCGAGCGCCTCCGGGGCGGCCCCCGCGGCGGCCGCGCTCCTCGCCTGGGTACGTGACTCCGCCCGCGGGCCGGGCCTGGGGCTGAGGCGGCGCGGGGGGCGCTGCAGGCGGGCGGCCGCGGCGTGGGCGGCCTCGGGCTGGGCGGCGGGGCTCCCCGCGGGGCTCTGGGCTGCAGGGCCGAGGGCGGGGGCCTTGGCGGCCGAGGGTGGGAGGGGGGCTCCCCGGGTGCCGGGGGGCCTGCGGGCCGGCGGGGTCCGGACCCAGGGGGCTGCGGCGCGGCGGGAGGCATCTGCCTCCTGGGCGGAGCGTCCGGTTCCGCGAGAGACCCTGAGGCCCGGAGAGCGCCGGGCGCGGCGGCGTGGGGCATCGCCCGGTCCCGGAGCCCGGTGGGGCCACCTGTGCCGCTCCCCGCCCGGTGGCCCGGAGGATGCTGGCCCCTCCGCAGCCGCACCCCGGCCTGGCGGGGGCACCCTGGGAGGCGAGGCCTGCGGTGCTGGCGGGCCGTGCACAAGGCGCAGATCCTGCATGTTTGCTGATTTGCTTCCGTGGCCGCATCTTGCCTGTACTGGGGACGTGGGCGTCTGCGCCGGGGTTTGGCTGGTCCGAGGCCCCGAGACACGGGGTCATCTCTGTGTGTCCTGGCTAGGAGAGAACGGTCGCTGCCCACGAGTGTTCTGCAGGCGGGTGCGTGGCCCTAAGCAGACGGAGTGCCTTGTAGTTCTTCACCGCTCATATCACAACTGCAATAAAATGCAGAATTTGTTAATTGTCAGCCTCCTTGGCTAGAATGTAAGCGTCTTAAGGGTGGGTATTGTGCCTGTCTTGTTCATGGTGCCTCGCACGGATTGCACGGATTTGTTGACGAATGAATGAATAAGACCCTTTTGGGCTCCTAGCTACGTGCTGGTCTTTTGGGGAAAACACAAAAGTGAAAGACCCAGTGTAATACCTATATTACTATGTAATAAACCGATAGTACCTATATTACTAATACCTATAGCAACATGTATTGACTAGTCACAAAAGGTGATCATCAGCACCAGGCAGCACTTGTTGAATGTAAGGCTACAGACGAGCAGGAGGAAGGTGGTGGTGTGGCCTGAGGTCTTCTGGCTGTCTGAGTACCATCTTGCAGGTGACCCTTGAGCTGGGGGTGGATTTGGGAATTGAATGTGTACCTGGGGCGCCTGCTGGTTCTGGCTTTTCCCAGGTGGGAGACTGGGGTCTGCATGTCAGATATGGCCTTGTCAACAGCTCGGAGGCCTGATGGCCTTCCTGCTACACAATCTGCCTGGAGGAGGAGTGTATTCGTTTGCTAGGGCTGCCATAGAAAAATATGCCGCAGACTAGGAGGTCTTAAAAAATAGAATTTTATTTCCTTACAGTTCTGGAGGCCAGAAGAGCAAGGTGTCAGCAGGTTAACTTTCTTCTGAGGGCCTCTTCCTTTGGCCTGCAGATGGCTGCCTCCTCGCTCTGTCCTCATGTGGCTTTTTTCTCTGTGTGAGAGCATCCCCATGTCTCTTCTTATGTTGGATTAGAGCCCTAACTTTATGACCTCATTTAACTTTAATTATCTTTTAAGAGGCCCTGTCTCCAAATACAGACACATTCTGAGGTATTGGAGGCTGATAGGAGCAAAATTAATTCAACAAATTAATTTTAGAGGAGCACACTTCAGTCCAGAACAGGGAAATTTACCTCCTTAGTGTGTGTGTGTGATATGTCTAAATGGTTTGTAAGGAAAGGAGGCAAATATAGCTGTAACGTATTGTATTAAGTTTTCCTTTGTTTTGCTTTATCCTGGATTTTGGGCCTCTTGCTGCATTACAGAAATTGAGTGCCATAACTTGAGCCCCAAGCGCCCCTATCTCTCTCACTTTGTGGTCAGCAGTCTGCAGTCCTGCTAATGGGGCAGCCGCAGAGAGACCTCAGGGCTGACGGAGACACACTGTGCATGTGTACCCCACAGTGTGCACATCTTTCCTTTCATCTTTCCTAGGTAGGGCCTCATCAGATCTTATATTCATTCATGAGAGTCACTATAAAATATATATACACCTTCTCTGAGCCGGCACAGTTTCATATACAGGGAAGATGTTAGTGAACAAAACGAAGTTCCTGCCTCACTGAGTTTACTTTTTAGTAGGGGAGGTAGACAGTGAAGAATAAGCAAATGTCATGCCAGGGAGTGCTATGAAGAAAAAGCAGAAAAAAAGGGGGATAAAGTGATGAAGATGTTACTGTAGATGCAATTATATAGTTAGCCTCTTGCCGGGTCAGCTCTGAAGTTCACCATATATCCTTAGAGACCCAGTATACTATAGTGACAGGAACAGGGCATATCTGACTTATTGCCTTCCTAGCTAGGTGACTATGGGAAGTTCCTTAACCTCTCTGAGCCTTAGTTTCTTCATCTGTAAAACGAGAGCGATAATGTCCATCCCCTCTGTTGGAACGCCATGCCTTGGCGAAGCCCTCAGTAATTGGCAGCTAATACTGCCCCTGAAGGCCTCTGGGACCTGTGCCTCTGCTGTGGCTTGTTCTTCCAGCTTGGAGTCCTTGCAGCCCAGCACAGCTGTGAAATAGACCAGAGAGGCAGAAATTTGTATGTAGGGATGGATTTGGGGTAGTTATTTTTAAATCATTTTTCCTCATTCAGGTGCCTTAAAAAACAAACACGGTTGGACGGTTTGACTACTCATTTCTAGGAAGAACCGGCCAGGAGTAGTAGATACTTGGAGGAATTATAAGGATTTCTGATATCTAAAGATTCCCTGTGGGTCTACAATTCTTTATCTTCGATTTTGAATACAAAAAAACCTCTGAAAACCCAAAGCTGCCCTGACATAATGCTATTTATAGTCTTTGCCCACTTACTGTATTTGTTCTTCTTACTGCAGAAATAATAGCATTTTGCTTACGGGGATGCTGCTCCTGAACCTTGCAGCAGTGTATATGATTTATATACGGTATTACTTTTCTGAAGCCTATAAAATTCTGAATCTGAAATACATCTGGCTGCAAGGGTTTTGGATTAGACATTCTGGACCTTTATTTCATAATAACAAAGATGGACATATTGCCCACCAAGGGGAAATCTGTTCCCTTACAGGAATCTCACCACGTGAATCTTAGTGTCAGAGAACACTATACTTGGAAAGGCCCTCAGAGATCATTGCCAGCCTCCTTCGCTGCACAATGAAATAACAATGAGGTGCCCAGCTGGAGGCACAAGGCCCTCAGCCAACTTTGATTACAGAAGTCATTGCCAGTTTTCTCAATGAGGGCAGGAGGAGAAGGGACAAGGCCAGTGGCTTTCCCACCCACTTTCTTTCCATTTCCCCTCCTTACTTCTTTTCTTAGCCTCCCTAGAGAATAGCTTTTATCAGAAGGAACTCCCATACTGTCTCCCAAAGGTGACACAGGTGGGCGAGCATTGGAAAGAGAAGGCGAGGAGTATCTTTGGATAAGTAGTGGATACTAAGGGCTCTTCTCACATGGAAATTGTGGTGTTCTGGGAATGGAGCCCCATCGAAGTATGGGTTGCATATAAAAACCTCTTAAGAATGAGCTTATGAAATCTCTTCTGTTACAGGCTCTGAGAGGCATGTCAGGATGAGAAGGACAGGGACAGCTGAATGCATGGCGACAATTGTGGTTCCTGGACTCTTTCATCCTTGCCTTATTTTATCCCTAGGGTGCAAATAGCTACGGGCAACTTGGCCTTGGCCATAAGGAAGATGTACTTTTGCCCCAGCAACTGGATGACTTCTGTAAACCTGAGTGTATCAGGAGGATCACGGGAGGAGGGGGCCACTCTGCTGTTGTCACAGGTAACATCCTTCTGGTGTAGACGTTTCTTTTCTTTTTTTTTTAAAGATTTTATTTATTTATTCATGAGAGACACACAGAGAGAGGCAGAGACACAGGCAGAGGGAGAAGCAAGCTCCCTGTGGGGAGCCGCATGTGGGACTTGATCCCAGGACCCTGGGATCATGCCCTGAGCCAAAGGCAGACGCTCAAACACCGAGCCACCCAGGCGTCCCTGGACATTTCTTATTTAGACATTTCCCACTATCGTGTTATGTTGCCATTTTTCAGCCTTTTGTGTTTTTCAGAGGAAAACATATTTGTGAAAGAGCCAAGTTACCATTAGAGAATTCTAGGTTGTTGGAGTTGAAAGGCCTTCAGAGATCTTCTAGGCTCCCCACCCCCATTTATGCAAATGAGGCTCGGAGAAGAAAACCGGCTGCTTAAGGTTACAAGACACATTAGTGGCAGAGTTGCAACAAATATATGACATTTTATACCAATATTGCTATTTAACTTTTGAGTTTATAAGTCTTTGCAATTTGATTGAATATTCCTTGAGAGCAAACTTTGTGTTTTCCTTAATTTCCTTCGCAGTATCTATGATAGTACTTAACACGTACTGTAGGTGCCATGATATTGCAAAAGAGGGCATATTGCATCTTGGTTAAGAACATGAGTTCTGGAATCCACTGCCTGGGTTCAAATCCTGGTTCTATTATTAGCTGTGTGGCCTTGAGCATATTAATTCCTCTGTGCCAGTTTCCCCTCTGCTCCATGGGGGAAATAATGCTGGATGAAGAGAGTCAGTGAGTGGCAAGGCTGGATTATGACTGTCATGAGTCCTTGACACTTTTGCCTTTGTCGACCCCTTCCTCCATAAGGAAATACTAAGAATTCTGTTTACAACCGTGTTGATATAAAGATTAGTCTAACCCTGGCTAGATTTAGCATTGTATGTTCATTATTATCACATTTATTACTTTTCTTATTTTAAAAGAATGTAAAATTAAAACATTTTTGTGGGCCCCTAAAAGTATTGTGGGCCATAGGCACTGTACCTAAAGGATAAATCGGCCCCACAGATAAAGCTCTTACAATACCTGGTACATTCTAAATTCTAAATAAATGTCGGCTTTTCTTGTTATAGTGTATGCTCAATTTGGTGATTGGCCACTGATCTAGGACTTGGAGTGTCCCAGGTAGGTACTAGATTTGAGCACCTTGGGCCAGTGCACATTAACATCCGTGGCTTGTTAATATGAGTGGGAAGACTTGCTGGGTTTGTGACTGCAGCTAATTAATGAAATCTTTTTTCTCGCTTTGACAGCTGTAATTTCTTCTGTGTACACTATCACCAAAGCCTTTGCTTTCTGCAGATGGAGGAAGCCTTTTTGTTTGTGGCTTGAACAAAGATGGGCAACTGGGACTTGGTCACACAGAGGATGTTCTGTATTTTACCTCCTGCAGATCCCTCCTTGGCTGTCCTATCCAACAGGTGGCCTGTGGCTGGGATTTTACCATTATTCTCACAGGTGAGTTCACTTCTGGGTAAATCTTTATCACCGCAAAGGCATTGGGTGAGAAGAGCTTGATGGTGGTGATACTGATTAAGTGAAAGCCTCTTTATATGTAAACACACATAGAAATTTCTCTCTGGTTGTCAAGGAAGTCTGTAGGTGCCTTTTGCAAGAAGAGTTTGAACAGCAAAATTTTGAGCTGGTTTGAATGTGCCGAATCACAGAGACTGGGGAATAAACTAGATCACCTTTGGTAGCTACCCCTGTCCCAGAAATTCAGGATAGCTGTGTGCCTGGGCTAGCTGGTCAGTCTTACTGGCTAAGGGGGTTGCTCATGGAGGAATGTGTTGGGAAAGTATGAGGAAATCAGAGGTCGTACAACAGTAGTGGCAGGATTTCCCCAGTGAAGGATTTAAAAAAAATATATGATTGGCCAGAACTGTTTGGTCTTTGCAAAGCTAGATAGCAGAACAGAATGCAGAGGGATATGGCCAAAGGGTTAATAGGATACTGCTCTTGGGAGCAGCTAGCAATAGTTTCTTTTCGTCAGCTGACTTCTCCCTGGAAGTAGTTTTGCCCTGCCAAGCTTGCCATTCTCGATGGAAAAGACCATCTATAGTTTCTGACTAGATTCCCTCTTTGACGTAGACCTCTGGCAAGGGCATCTTATGGCCATATCCTTCCCCAGCATACCCTTGTGGATTCTCATGTGCAAAGCTCAGATTCCCAAACTTTTAGCACATGGCTTCAGTTATTGTTCCCTACCTATCCCTGTTGTTACCTTGTCTTTTATTTTCCATGCTCCCCATACTTCCTAGAAATATCATGCAGAACATTGTTCTCTGGTATAGCCCCTTTTGTCTATCTGATGAACTCTTATCCCTTCTTTAGAACCCTGCTCAGGCATCACCATCTCTTCTGTTAAGGGGTTCTGTGTAATTTAGTAGCTGAATTTAGTAGTAATAACTAAATAATAGCTGTCCTTTCTGAAGTGCTTTTCGTGGACTGTGTTGGGATTTTAGGGTGTCAGTGGATAACACCCTGTTTCCTGTTCACTTTTGGAACCTATTGTGGGAAAGGTGGAGAGCAGTCAGACAGCTGGAGATCACACTATTGGCTTTTCACTGGAAGACAGAGTTAATGGTCAGGCTAGGTGGTTCTACAACACTCCTCTGAGCCAGACTTACGCTGCAAGCACTAGGTTATTTCTGTAGGGGAAACACTCACTATGCATCAGTCCAGAGTACCTGAGAGGAAGGTGCCAAGCCACACATGGCCTGTTCCTTCTCCAAAACTCATCAATTTATTAGGTTATCCCTTTTCCCCTGGAAAGCAGTGAGCACGGGAAGGAGCAGGGAGAGAGGCCTGAAGTGTTAAAATAATGAAAATGATGATGCATGGAAATACGAAAAGTAGGGAGTATCTTCCCATCCCAGCCCCCCGGGCAGTGGGCTCATGTTCTACACACATAAGCTGCCATTAATTAGGTAGCGTGATGGAGAATATGTAAAACTAGCCCAGTGCCTCGTATTGTTATTCCTCGAAGAATAATAAAAGCAGGGACTGTGGTTTGAATGTGCTGAATTACAGGCCCCACTTCCTCCTTTCATTCCCTTTGCTCTTCCCATCTGTCAGCATTTACCCACTGGTCACAGATAACTTCTTAGATTATGATTTACGCATTTGAATTTTGCAGAAAGTGGTCAAGTTCTGTCATGTGGATCCAATTCCTTTGGCCAGTTAGGAGTTCCTCAAGGCCCTCGAAGATGTGTGGTTCCCCAGGCCATTGAGGTAAGGCCAGCACCTAATATGTAGCTGACCCACGTCCTATTAAAGCATTTCCCTCCCCAGAGTAGGAGACTGGCTGGGTCCCCCAAAACCCATGGGCTAGTCAGAATTTAAGTTGAAAAACCAAGATTCTTCTGGGAAAAATTAAGTTGGGGGGATGGAGGTTATGAGTGAAAAACCTCTGTTAGTCCTTATACACGTTATAAATTTTTGTGAAATAAAACAATGAAGGTAATATATATTACCAAGACATTAATGACATTTTAGAATTCTAAAATTAGGGATAATGGGAACTAGGTTAGAAATAAATCCAGATAGAAGGGACTCACCTAAAGACACTAAGCTCAGCAAACGGTAGGGCAGGAGTGCCTGATAAAAATGTGATGGGAATCACACAGGTAATTTAGAATTTTTTAATAGCACCATTTAAAGAGTAAAGAGAAAAATGTGAAATTAATTTTTAAAATAACAGGTTTATTGAGAAGTAATTCACATGCCATAGAATTTACCCTTTAAAAATGTATAATTCAGTGGTTTTTCATATATCATATAGACGTGCAGCCATCAGCATTATCTAATTTTAGAACATTCTCATCAGCAGGAAAGAAACTGTGTACCCAAAGGCAATTACTTCCTTTTCCGCCCTCGCCTGGCCCCTGACGACCAGTCATCTGTCTCTGGATCTGCCTGTTGTGGGCATTTCACATAAATGGAATCATACAATATGTGGCTTTTTGTGTCTGGCTTCTCTCATCTCACATGATGTTTTTAAGTTTCATTCACCTTGTGCGTAGGCAAAATTAATTTTAATGACTTTTAAGTTAATCCAATGTATTCAAACTATTATTATTTCATTTAATGTGTCACTAATGTTAACATTTCCTAATGAGATACTTTATGTTCTCTATTCCATACAAGTTGAACTCTGGTGTAGGTTTTCTACTCAGAGGGCGTCTCAGTTCAGCCGAGTCATCTAGTGACATTTCGCTTGTTCAGTAGCTCATGTAGCTCGTGGCTTCGGCCCGGACAGCACAGGTGCTAGACGGGACTCCTGGCCCTAGTTCAGAGCTCTTTCCACTGCCTCAAACTGAAAATACACACATTTTCGTGAAGTTTATATGGTAAATGGTCGTGATAGGACTGTGGAATTGTAAAAGAAATATACTGGGATCTAAAAATCAGTTTCAAAAAAAAAAAAATCAGTTTCACCACCTCAGCTGCTCACATCCAGCTAATTTTCTTAAACTCTGACTCAGAGTGGGAGATCTGTTTTCATGGAGAGGGGTTGGTCTGTTCCTGTCATGTTGCTGAATTATGATTGCTGCTCTGTGGGGTATTATTTGAGGTCATGATCTCTGTAGTGTTTTAGTGTGTGTGTGTGTGTTTAAAGATTTTATTTATTTATTCATGAGAGACACAGAGAGAGAGAGAGAGAGGGAGAGGCAGAGACATAGGCAGAGGGAGAAGCAGGCTCCATGCAGAGATCCTGATGTGGGACTCGATCCCTGGACTCCGGGATCACATTCTGAGCCAGAGGCAGACGCTCAACTGCTGAGCCACCCAGGTGTCCCTGTTTTAGTGTGTTTAGGCTGCTTAACAAAAATACCGTAGACTGGGGTGGCTTCAACAACAAACATTTATTTTTCATATTTCTGGAGGCTGGGAAGTTCAAGATCAAGGCATTGGCAGATTTGGTGTCTGGTGAGGACTTGCTTCCTTGTTCATAGACATTCATTTTGCTGGATGAAGGAGCTCTCTTAGGCCCCTTTTATAAGGTATTAATCCTTCATGAGGGCTCCATTCTCATGACCTAATCACCTCCAGAAGACCTCATTTCCAAATACTATCACATTGGGTAATAGGTTTCAATATATGAATTTCAGGGGAAAACAAACATTCAGTCTGTAGCACATGGTATGCACAGAAATCTAGACTCTATGGTCCCTGTTGTAGGAAGTGTTACAGTTGCCAAATAGATGGCTTTTTAAGAACTTACATAAGTTATAATTAATTTAGCTGAGGTCACATGATTAAAGAAGACAGAAGGGAACAATAGTTAAAATATGTTGGATGACAGAGTCAGGAGGTGAAAACATTTGTATCCTCTCCAGCAATGGGAGGAATGTGCCAGAATGAAATATAATATAAGTTCATTCATTTATTTAGTAACAACAACCATTGTATATGTGTTTAGGCCGTGGGGAAAGAGGTGAGTGCAATCCAGCCTTAGTCTTAGTGGTACGTGTTAGATATAGAAACACCTAAATGCATTGCCATGTTGAAACTGGTGGATACAGGGATAGCCTCAAAGGAGGGAATATTTAACTCATTCTAGAGGGAGGTGGAGTGAGATAGGCTTATGTTGAGTGTAGAAGTTTACCTGGCTTGAGAGAAGATGCATAGAGTAGGTATAAAAAGAACATTCCAGACAGAAGGGACTGTAAGGAAAGGTGTAGAAGCATAAAATATCAGGATTTCGGATATGGCGAGCAGTTTAGTATAATTGGAATAGAAGGAAATGGTAGAAGTGCCAGTGGGGAGGGGACAATCAGGGAGGTACTGTAGGGCAGATTGTAAGAACAGCGTGTTAGGAAGGCGCCAGAAGGGGTAATGTGGTGGGTGGAGTGAACAGGGCACCCTTGCTAATAATCTAGACAAGAGGTGAATTCTCATCCAGACTAAAGCAGTGGCAGTGGGGATGGAGAGGAAGGAATGGAAGTGAGATGAAGATATTGAAGAGATTGAATTTACATGTAAAACCCTTTAGTTTTTTTTTTTTTTTAAGAAAAAAATTTAAAGGATAATATGTTCAAATTGTATTAGTAGTAAGATTTGATCTTCCCCAAAGCTAATGTGATTGTGGGTTACATTAACAGAAGTATAGTCTCCAGAAGAAGGGAAGCCAGAGTCCTGTCCTTTTTTGTGCTAACCAGACTGCATCTGGGATGTTGTGTTCTGTTGGTTTAGTGCTTAGGTCTTGGGCATAAAGGAGAATCAGATCCTGCCCCTGCGGGTCCTAAAGTTTAGAAAGACACTGAGGATCTGTAAATAAACACGTGTGCTCAGGCTCCCTGGGGGCCGTGATTGATGTACACACAATCTCTTTAAAAGAGGGAGATTGAGGGATCCCTGGGTGGCGCAGCGGTTTGGTGCCTGCCTTTGGCCCAGGGCGCGATCCTGGAGACCCGGGATCGAATCCCACGTCGGGCTCCCGGTGCGTGGAGCCTGCTTCTCCCTCTGCCTGTGTCTCTGCCTCTCTCTCTTTCTCTCTCTGTGACTATCATAGATAAATAAAAAAATTAAAAAAAAAAAGGAGGGAGATTGAGTAACCAGAGCACACTTAGACCAGAGACACCAAGAAGGGGAGGGAATTTGAAACAATGTGATCACTGATTGAATTGGAGATGTTTGGCCTTGAGAAGAGATATGTGATAGTTATCTATTACTGTGTGTAATAAATTACCCTAAAATTTAGCAACTTTTGGGGCACCGTGGGTGGCTCAGTCAGTTAAGTGTCCAACTCTTGATTTCAGCTCAGGTCCTGATCTCAGGGTTGTGAGATTGAACCTGCATTGGGGTCTGTGCTGGGCATGGAGCCTGCTTGAGATTCTCTCTTTTCCTCTCCCTCTGTCCCTCCCTCCCCCTCACATGCATGCTCTCTTCCTCTCTCTCTCTCTCTAAAAAGAAAAAAAATTAGGAACTCTAAACAGTAAGCATTTGCTGTCTCAGTTTCTGAGGGTAACTGCTTATTAGCTGGCTCATGGGGTTCCAGGCAAGATGTTAGCTGGGACTGCATGCAGTCTGCTGATGGCTCTGGGCTGGGCTAGCAGATCTACTTCCATGCTCATCTGGCAGGAGGTTTCCATTCCTTGCCACATGGGCCTTTCTATAGGATTGTTCAGGCATGGCATCTGGCTTCCCCCAAGAGAGATTCGAGAGTGAGCTCAAGCTGGAAGCCTCAGTGCCTCTTATCACCTTGTCTCTAGGCCACTCATCACTTCTTTATCCTGGTCACTAGAAAGAAGTTACTAAGTCCAGCTCACATTCAGCCAGAGAGGAATTAGGCTCCACATCTTGTGGGGATGGGTGTCAAAGCATTTGAAGACTTAGTTTTATTTTTTTTTAAATTTATTTTTAATTTATTTTTTATTTTATTTATTATTTTTTTTTTGAGGACTTAGTTTTAAAGCCACCACGAGACATCTTAGAGAGGAAGGACATGACAACTGCCTTCACATATTGTGAAACATTGTGAGAAGCTATAGGCAGCTAGGTTTGGCTCCACATAAGGAGATAAATGGTGCAAAGATGGAATAGGCATCTGGGGATAGTGGGCCTATGTCAGTGGAAATAGCTGCTTGGCAGGGATTGGATGATGACTTACTGGGATGTTGTGGCAGGGTTCTGGCATTGGATGGGGCATGGACTAGATCAAAAGTCATCCAGTTAGAACCCTTAGTAAATAAAGTTTTGATGGAACACAGCCATGCCCATTCATTCACGTATTGTCTGTGGCTGCTTTTATGTTACAATGGCAGAACAGAGTACGATGACACAAACCAGATGGCCTGCAAAGTCTAAAATAGTTACTGTCTGGTCTTTATAGAAAACATTTGCCAACCACTGGACCCAATGACTTTGAAGGTTCCTTGCAGTCCTGAGACACATTGTGATATATTTATTTTAATTTTTTATTTTTAAAGATTTTATTTATTCATGAGAGAGAGGCAGAGACGTAGGCAGAGGGAGAAGCAGGCTCCTTCTGGGGAGCCTGATGCGGGACTCGATCCCAGAACCCCAGGATCACACAACCTGAGCCAAAGGCAGACACTCAACCACTGAGCCACCCAGGTGCCTGAATATGTTTATTTTTAAAAGATTTTTTTTCTTTTAGGGATACATATAGAGAGGTATTGAAGAATGGAAATGTTGGGGGTTGTGGACTCTAAACCCAGTCAGACATGCAATGAAGGCCATGCTGTATTGTGTCAGGGCATAAAGTATATACCATTTTGCAGGTGGATGATTCTAAGATCTCAGTCCTTTTCTTTGTTTTGGCAGCTCCTGAGAGAGAGGGTTGTTTGCGTTGCTGCTGGACTGAGGCATGCTTTGGCTGCGACAGGTGATCATTTTGCTTTTATTTTCACAATAGGCTCATAATAAGGAGAAACAGAGCTTTAGAGGAAATAAAATTTGAGGAGTAATTTAGAGGGTCCTGCTGTGCTGCATTTCTGGTTAAAAGAGGGGATATAGGGCCAAAGTCATTTGGGAAACCTTTGGCAGGTGGGGAGGAAGGAAATGAAGGTTTCTTGCTCATATTCTAGGCATGGTGCTAGATTCTCCTGATTTAATCAATACCTTATTTAATTCTGACAACCTCACAGTGAGGTGAGTTACATTTTTACATATGAAGAAACCGAGGGCCAGGGATACTAAAATGCTTGTCTGAGGTTGCACAGGGGATAGGATAGTAAAAGGTAAAGCTGGGAACAGAGTCTGGGATGGTCTAGTTTCTGAGGCTCACAGTCCTTGCTGTGAACTACAGTGCTTTCCTAGTGGATCTTAATGTTTATTAATTTAAAAACTTCAAATGAGCTCGTCTCCTGTACCATGAGAGGGTGGTGATGGACACGGGGTTGACCGCGTGCAGGAGGTTGTGGGTGGCACTTGGAGAGAGGTGGTGGCTTGCAGAAGAGCAGTGAGGCCTCTTCCTCTCCCTTGGTTGTCATCTTTCTGCTCCCACTCTCATGGGGTGAAGGGCAGCCCTAACTGGCTGCTGCAGCTCAGGCCCAAGCATTGATGAGTCCAGTAGTGGCCTGGGGAGGGTGGAAGAAACAAGGAAGAGTCTGGTGCAGCTCTGTACCGATGGTCACCTGGGGCTTAATGTTGCTCACATATTGAACAATTTTTTAAACTTTTCATTTTGAGATAATTGTAGATTCACATGCAGTTGTAAGAAATGAAATAGATCTCATGCATTCCTTTCCCAATTTCTCCCAATAGTAACGTTTTGTGAAACTGTAGTTAGTGTAGCAGCCCAGCCAGTCTTGATACGGTCAGGATTCGAACGGTTCCATCACTACAACTGTCTCACCTGTGGCTCTTTCATAGCACCCACTTTTATACACCCTTTTATATGCCTTTTATACATTCACTTCCTAGCTATTTCCACCCCTTCTTAGCTCCTAGCAACCGCTCTTCTGTTCTCCAACAATAGTGTCATTTCAAGAACATTATATAATGGTATCATACAGTATATAGCCTTTTGGCGTTGACTATTTTTGCTCAGCATGATTCCCTGGAGAGTCATCCAAGTTGTGAGTATTAATAATTTGTACCTTTTTATTGCTGAGTAGTAGTATTCCACAGTATAGATGTACCATTGAATTAGTCATCTCAGGCTCCCATAACAAAATATTACAAACTGGGTGGCTTAAACAATTTTCTCAACAGTTACGGAGGCTAGAAGTCCAAGATTAAGATGCCAGGAGCGTTGGTCTCTGATGAGTCCTCTCTTCCTGACGTGTAGATGGCTGCCTTCTTGCTGTGTCAATACAGGGCCTTTGCTCTGTGCACCCATGGAGACTGGGAGACATCTGGTTCTCTTCTTCTTTTTATAAAGACACCAGTTCTATCAGATTAAGGCCTCACTTTTAAGACCCATTTAACCTTTATTAGCTCCTTACAGGCTTCTTTCCAAATGCAATCACACTGGAGGTTAGGGGTTTAACATATGAATTTTTGGGGGCACAGTCCAGCCGACAAACAACACAGCTTGTCTAACCAGTCACCCATTGAGAGACATCTGGTTGTTTCCAGGTTTTGGCTATTAAGAATAAAGCTATAAACATTTGTGGACAAGTTTTTTTTTTATGTGAACATAAATTTTCATTTCTCTGGGATAGACGCCCAGGAGCATGATTGCTGAGTTGTATGGTAGTGATTACATTTTTATAAGCTGCTTCTCCTTTTAGAAATTAGCAGGACTGGAGAATTGCCTATTATTGGTTTAATTCCCCCTTTCCTACCAACTTTCTGTAATTACTAGTCTTATGTGTACATTTCTGTCCAGTTACAAAGTAGCAGAGTTTCCATTATGTGTTTGATTAACTTAATTGTAAGTCTTCCTCTCTCTTAGTTAATCTGTAAATATTTCTGCAGGCATCTCTAAAAGATAAGGACTCTTACTAAAAACATTACCAAAATGCTATCATCATACCTATAAAAAACTAACAATAAATCTATAATTCGATCAAGTATCCAGTCAGTATTTAAATTTTCTCAACCGTCTCAAAAATATATATTTTTAAACTGTTTGAGTCAGGATCTGAATTATGTCTACACTGCAAGTGGTGGATATAAATGTCGTCTCTCCTTTTAAAAATATTTATTAATTCCTTGTGATTTTTTTATTGTAATAAAATATGCATAACAAAATTTACCATCTTAACCACTTTTAAGTATACAGTACACTCATATTATCATGCAACCATTACCACCATCTATCTCTAGAACTCTTTTCCTCTTGTGGAACCACAAATAATAACTTCCCTTTCTCTGCCAGCCCGTGGCAACTAACCATTCTACTTTTGACTCTGTGATTTTACATACAGGTACCTCATATAAGCGAAATTGTACGGTATTTGTCCTTTTGTGGCTTATTTCACTTAGCATAATGTCCTTAAGGTCTATCCATGTTGAAGCATGTGTCAGAATTTTCTCCCTTTCTAAGGCTGAATAATATTTCATTGTTTGGATATACCACATTTTGCTTATCCATTCACCTGCTGGTAGACACTCAGGTTGCTGCCAGGTGTCAGGTGTTGTGAATAATGCCACCATGAACATGGGTGTGTACAAATATCACTTCGAGATCCTGCTTTCGGTTCTTTAGGATTTATACCCAAAAGTAGAATTGCTGGATCATAGAGTAATTCTATTTTTAATTTTTGGAGGAACTGCCGTACTGTTTTTCACAATGGCCATACCATTTTACATTTCTGCCAGTAGTGCACAAGGGTTCCAAGTAATGCCACATTCTTGCCAACATTTGTTATTTTCTTTCTTTCTTTTTTTTTTAATAGCAGTCATCTTAATGAGTGTGAAGTGGTATCACATTGTGGTTTTGTTTGCATTTCTTTAATAGTGATGTTGAGCATCTTTCACATGTGCTTTTTGGCCATCAGTATATTTTCTTTAGAGAAATGTCTCTTCAAGTCCTTTGCTCATTTTTGAATCAGGCTTTTTTGAATTGTTGAGTTTTACAAGTTCTTGTATATATTTTGAATGTTAATCCCTTGCCGGATATCACAAGATTCTTTTAATCTATAAATTTTTTTCCTCTTCTTTTTCCCCCTTTGCAATTTATTTGTGGAAGAGATGGTAAGTTTTATTTTATTTCAGCACTGTGTTTTGCTCACATTTTGCTAGTTGTCATCACTTATATTTCACAAAATGGGCTGGTCTGTTTACAGCCTAAAGGACCATTGGTTGCAGGATACTTCCAGAGGAGTGACTGTAGATTAAATATATAAAATGTCATCTATGCATTTGTATGAGGTCCAGAACATGGGCACCTGAATTAGATTCAGTGGATAGGAAAATAAAAGGCCATTCCACTGAAGGAGCGGCTATTAAGCTATCTTGCAGTCATAAATATGTATTTATTTGGTAATTAGGAATCACTGCATTTATCTTGGTATAGTAGAAAAGACATTGCATTAGACATTAGGACTGCTCCTGAGTCCTAGTATTTTTTCTGCTAATAGTTCCCTGTATGACCTTGGCAAATTGCATCATCTCTTCAAGCCCTCAGTTTTCTTGTCTACTAAATGTGAGGAATGGACTTGATAATCTTCAATGTTCTTTCTTGCTGGGTCTGGAGTTTGAGTTGTCCTTCTTAGGTTGTCATGAACAAGGTGTTGTTTCAGTAATTTGACTCTGAAAGAGTGTCCTGGAACTTTTTGGAGGGAGTTGTAGTACGTGAGAATTTTCTTTTGTATGCGGGAATCAGGGTCTTAGATTGTGCTGAAAATTGGACTTGCGATTGGCTTGGTGGCAGCCAAGTCATAGGGCCCCTTGAAGCACTGAGCTGCTCCCTAGCAGGCATGTTAACTGAGAATGCATTGGGAATCTCCCATAGAATGGGGCTCCAGGAGCAATCTGGCCTTAGTCCTGGTAAAACGTTTTCTTGTTTTCCTCTTCTCCATGGGAAGCAAGTGGCACTGTGTTCCAGTGGGGGACTGGTTTGGCATCATCTGGACGGCGGTTGTGCCCTGGGCAGACTCTCCCACCATTTTTGACAGCAAAGGAACCAAGCAGAGTGACAGGTAAGGCGCTTATTTCTTGAGTCCTATATTTATTCTTTGTTAAGAAATAGTGACACAGGCATGCAGAAAATGGGTAAATGGAGTTTACTCATTATACTGCTTTTGCTGTTTTCTTAATTCCTTTGTTTTAAGTCTCTGTATTGGTTGGCCTGTTAATCTGATTAGAATTTTTGTGGACCCAGTAAAAGTATGCCTCCTTGCTGCCAGAGTGGAACCTGTAGAGAGAGGTTGAGAGATAGATTGTCAGGTTAAGTGGAGATCAGGATGGTAGCTCTAGAACTGTTAAGAGTTAGTTTGGGAAAAAAAAAAAAAAAAAAAAAAGAGTTAGTTTGGGAGACATGACTTAGGTGTTTGGAAATAATGCGTAGCAACAGTGAGCCTCTAGATTCTGAATCCTGGGTTGGATTTACTCACCAGGCACTGTGGCAGCTGCATAGCGTTGGCCCTGCTGAGCTCACTGCATGGCTAGGAGCAGACAAGAAGGCACCCTCTCTGCAGGCGGGCACATCCGAAAGGGAGACCTTGGAAGGACTGTGCTTTGCAGGCCCAGTTCCTTCTCCCAAAAGGAGAGTAGGACTGAGTGAGGATGTAGAGTGAGGGGCTGGGAATGTTCTTATAGGGAAATCTCTACATGGGCACATGAGGAGCGGTTAGTGACTATCCTGCTTGTGGGTCTGTTGGTCTGTCTTTGTTGGCCATTTAGCCTATAGGGCTTTCTCTTCTATTTTTCGCTCTCAGGCTCAGTCTCTTTCAGCTCCTCTCTCTGCCTGCCTCTCCCTCTGCTCTATACTCTCCCTGTGGACACCCCCCTGTTCCCCATATAGCACCATATCTGCATCTCCTCTTCTTCCTTTCTTCCTCTCTTACTCTGTGGCCCAGCCTCCTGAAGGTTGGCTGTAGAAAATGCCTGCACAGCAAACCTCCCTTCTCCCCTAGGTGAGAACAAAGGAGGAATTTTTGAGGATGGGATAAGAAGTGGGGAAAGAAGGGAAGGGAAAGCCACGGTGGGAGTGATGCACAAGGTATTGGGATTGTTCTGACTTTCCTAAGTCCTGGAGGCACTCCCATTCATCTGAGGGTGAGGCTTGTCACCCTGAAGCCCAGGAGTGGAGTTGGGGAGGCTACTCTGAGAGAAGGAGAAGGGGGCATTAGATGCTGGACAGGCAGTCCACTGCACCTGACCTTGAACACATTCATAAAATAAATGCATACTTCCCAAACGTTTTTTTTCCTGCCTCCTCTAGGTATTCACTGCTCCCTGGGCATTTCCTGCTCTCTCATTCCTCTGTGTCTTCGGGCAAGCTCTCACCCCTGCCTGAGATGTCTCTCTTCCTGTTCCTTCTGGTAATCTTTATTCTGTCCTGATAATTTTTGAAGGCTTAGCTCAGATTCAGTTTTCTCAGGGAAGAGTCTTCTCTCTTCTGACTCCATTGCATTTTCTTCATGTTCACAGATAGCACAATGTCCTGTATTATGCATGTTTATATGTTTTCCCACATGCCAAAGACTGTGAGCTTATTAAGGGCAGGAACTGTATTTGCTTTCTGTTTCAGCACAAGACCTGTAATTGAAAGGAATCAGAAATGCTTTTATTTGATTTAAATGACCTTTTGGGGGTCTGTTTGGGGCCCAGCTTAGATTCTGAGTTGATTGGGGGAGTTTTCTGATGGGACATTAGAATAGATTGTGAGCTTCCTGCCCTCAGAGTCTTTCCCTTTTTTTTTTTCCTCCATCGTTACTTCCTCGCCACTGTTTCTGCAGCTGCAACCCTGGACGTCCTCTCCTCGCCTGCCCACAGGCCCCATGCTTCCTCTCTGGTGAATGTGTTGAAAATACCCCCTTTGTCCCTTTTCATTCCACAGGATACTCGAAGGTGTGAGAGAGCATTTTATTAAGATACTAATTAATAATTAAACAGAAGTGTCAGAGAGAGTTACAGGATAAGACTGCATTTCTCCACATGCTAGACCCAGTGACCACCGTTTCTAGCAGAGTTGGTTGAGATTATGACCTGTCAGCGAAGGCGGTATAATTAAGGGAGGAAAAGTGCTAGATTTGGAGATGGAGGGCTGGTTCAAATTCTTAGACCTGCCTGTGTGTTCTTTGGAGTCCTGGGTTTGCCTGCACGTGACGGTAGCTGAACGTGAGATGTTGTTGCTTCTGGGCCTGCTCATGGACACAGCTAGGGGATAGATGTGGCACACACATATTTACACATACGTACACCCATGTCTATATGTCTGTCTCTACTAGGAACTGACTTTACAATGGCTGCTCCAATTACAATCCAGGATCACATGGTTAATTTTAGCCTTCCACCTTTTCATGTCTGTACCTTTCCTCTCCTTCCTGATAGTGAGAAATCTGGCTCCTTTCTCCTCAGTATATTTTCTTGTTTGTTCAGTCCCTTGGTATGTATTCAGTCTTCCCAGCACATCATCCATCTTCCTGGCCAGTGCCACCGATTCTGACCTGCCTACTCTGGCTCCAAGTTTCTTTTGGGCCCTGGGGGCAGCCTGAGCCCCTTCTCCGCCCAATCTGTTCTACGTGATTGCAAAAAAAAAAAGTTTTTTTTTTTTTTTTGGTAGGCCTGGAGAATTCTAAAGCAACCTGTGTTCTTGCTGGCTCAGATCACTCCGCTTCATTGACAGGTAGGTACCAACAATTTGAGTCCCACACGCCATTCAGAGTTCTGCACATTTCTGCCTCACGGGGGTGGATACTGGGACATGGAGGGAAGAGCATGGACTAGGAGTCAGAATTTTGTTGCCACCCATGGGTCTCGTCTTAGGAATCATTTTACCTTCTGAGTCTGTTGCCTTCTCTCTCAAATACTCTATGGGTAGTTTTAAGAAGTAAATATGAAAATACATGTAAGGCATCCCCATGAAGGAAGCATAGGCTCATTTCCTTTCCTCTTACTTGTACAGTAGGGATAAAAGTATCCTCCTCCCAGGGTAGCTGTGATCACCAAGTCACACAGCCAACAGTTAGTTGGTGTAGCATATTGTGGTCTTATCCACCGGATCCATTTGATGTCTAATACAGCTGTCTGTTCTCTCCAGCTGTTTGCTCTCAGACTAACCTGTTCTATCTGGCCTGTCTTCCAGTGCATTTATCTACTTCTCTGCTCTGGCTGTATTCATCTACTCTTTATTTATCTATTTATCTTCATTTTTATTTACCTTTCATCTTTGTATCTTCTTATCTAATCTCTGTGTCTATACATCTTTCGAGTTCTGCACCTATTTTTCTAATCTATTTTGTATCTTTATGCATTTCTACAATCTAATTCATCTCTTTGATCCCTCCATCTCTGTCTAATCTGTTTTTCTCTCTCATGCTATCTCTCTCTCTTTTTGGTGATGCATCCTTCTATTCATTCGACACACCCTGCCAATACCTACAAACTTTCCAATGACAGTGCAGCATTTTCTTGGAATTGAAGGTTATCTCTTCCAAAGTGTCTCTTTCAAAGCCAAGATTGCCCAGATCCCTACCAGTATACTGAGACAAGAGCTCTGGGAGATTTATTTTGGTAACTGGAGCTGAACGCAGGACTTTTTTTTTAAGCAGAGGAGAATGACTTTCTTACATAGTGTTTTCAGTGTTTTATGTGAAAATTAAGGTGTGTACACAGCATGTATAAATTAACGGTGACACGCATTCTGCAACATCAAATGTGTAATATAATCCAACTGAGAAGCTGCCACTGTTTCCAGAATACAAGAGCCATAATGTGAGAGTTAAAATATGTTACAAACTCTAAACTACAGATAATTCATATTTAGACAAATTCAAAACAACCAACTAACAAAAGAAATACCTACTTTTAGCTTGTTTCTCATCTTAGGTAGACTTACATATATGTTAAAAGGGTTGAGTTGAAGTGAATGCCAGTTGTTAAGGATGCCCCCTAGGGTGAGAGGTGACTAGTTCATGCCCCACAGCCAGGAAGGTTTGAGGAAGACACTCTTTTCTGAGAATAAGAGTATAATAAGAGATGTTTCTATTCTGTCCTAATTAATTTGAAATGGCCAATATATGTAAATTTAGAGATTCTCTAATTGCTTGCTAATAATTTCTTCAAAAATCTTATAATTAGTGAAATTATTTATTACTTCATATGTGAAACTCTTCTATCATGCTATTTTTAAAACATAGATGTTGAATTTTTGTTTTATTGAGGGAGAATTCATATATAAAATTAACTCCTTTAAAGGGCATAATTTAATGATTTTTTTAGTATGTTCATAAAGGAAATTGGTTTTTGATATTTGAGTTAAAAATTGTCAAGATTAATATCTCTCTTTCTCGGTCCAGTTTAGTTCAAGCTGTTACACATCGGATTTTGTTTATTGCTCTTTAGACCTTTTCTCTGGAGTTGTGGTAGATTATATAACTATTTGGCATTGCAGCAAAATGTAATTTGGCTGCTGATGTAACAGTGTAATGATCCGCATGTGGAAGACAGTTTATCTTTGCAGAAAGATGGTTTAGACTTTCTAAGACAAATGAAGGCTTATTACCGAGTCGGGCTCACTGTCAATGGCATCTTGGTGGCTAACCGGTCCATTAAATGGGTTGAGACTTTGCTGAGGGACTTCTCCGCCCTCTTAAGGGATCTTCATACTTTGTACACTGTGGTGAAGTCCCTGGAGGTTGCCCTCTCTCAGGGCATGAAGTACACCAAATTCACATCATCAAACTGCAGAATGTCCATGCTACAAGGTCATCTGAGTGACAGAATGGCTCCACTGATTTACACTTCCTCTTCTTAGATCTAATGAGACAGGCCCAGAATGTGAACTGATACACCCAGTGTCAAAGACCCAAAGTCAGCTCTCGGACTTGAACCCCGAATCTTGGTTTGATGTCCTTTAATGATACTGTTTGGCTTTATACCAGACTGCCCTATGGCAAGCAATACTGGGAAGATTTTTGGGAGGTCACAAAATGCAGTGGAAGCAGAGGACTTGGCTTCTAGTTCCACTTGACTCCTTATTAGCCATGTGATCTTGAGAGTCATTTAACATCTTCAGGCCTTAATTAATTTATCCTCTAGAAGAATGCTGTCTAATAGAAATATAATGTGAGCCACATTTCAAAAAGTGAAAAGCAGGTAAATTTTAATAGTGTATTTTATTGAACCCAATATACCTGCAGTATTATTTCAACCAGTAATCAATATGAAAGTTGAGGAGCTGCGTGGTATTTTTTTTTTTTTTAATGCTAAGTCTTTGCAGTCTGTTGTGCTTTTCTTTGTTTTACAACGCATCTCAATTTGGACTGGTTACATTTCAAGTGTTCAGTAGCCACATGTGTGTGCTGTGTGATATGCAGTACAATGTGGAAAGGTAGGATGTTAGGGTTGGTTGGAAAAGCTCTTAGAGATCATTCAGGGAGTCACAAGCTGTAGGTTCATGGGCCAAATTGCACAGCTCATGGCTCCATTTGGTCTGGCTTCCATTCATTTGAACATGAATGCTGGTTAGAGAAGCATGTGCTGTGAGGCTTTCCACCGTGGCCCACGAAGCCTCTCTTGTGGCCAGTGTCATCAGTTACACTGTCTGCCCTTCTAGGCCATCCACCCTCCCTTCCAATTTGTAGCTGGTGAAACTAAGGCTTAGGGAGTGATTTGTCCAAGGTCAATAGCTAGTTAGCAGGTCCAGGAATAGAAGCCAGATTCATTTGACTCTGAATTTGCTCTCTTTATGTGAATTCACAATGTCAGTCATTTGCATTCGTGCTTATACCTCGGGAATGCCAGGAGGTTCAAATGAACTACCGTGCTGCATGGATGGGAGGTAGCAATGTTGCATGCTTCCTTTCTGCTAGGCGGGGCATTTTGTGAAATAATCTTAGATCTGGAAGGTTTAAGCTTAAATAATATGTATTTTAACCTGTTATTTTAAAAAGTTAATATAAACTTTTCATAACCAAAGGCAATGCAAGCATATACATTTTTAAAGATGGAGAAACATGTTTTTCTCATGGTAAATGTTCAATAAATATTTGTTGAATGAGTCAGTGAAAAAATAAACTCACACGTTCCTGTTCCTTGACAAACTACTAGGAACATTTGGCCTTGTTTCCTGTTTAGACATGAATTTTGTATCCTGCTCTGCTCTAGTGAACATTATAGCATAAGAATAATACAACTTCTCTTAACCACTTTTTTTTTTTTCAGATTTGTGTTATTTTCCATCATTTTGAACTAATGTTCCTTCACCTCTTTTGTTCCTCTTCTGTTTGTTTAAGATGCAGGAGAGCTGTATGTTTGGGGAAGCAACAAGCATGGGCAACTGGCTTCCTTGGCTGCTTTCCTTCCTAAGCCCCAGAAAATAGAAGCACATTGTTTTCAGAATGAAAAGGTCACTTCTGTCTGGAGTGGGTGGACACACCTGGTTGCTCAGACAGGTGAGAGAGCAGCAGAGAATTTGTGGTTGGTAAGAGCAGTGGGGCGGGGGTGGGGAATGGGATGGGGGGGGACAGCTGTCTAAACAGCTATGAATGCTCAGGACTAAGTAGGTGGGTTTTTACTATGAAAAGCTCTAAGGATTGGGACGGGGAGGACCTGAGTTCTGTAGTCAGCCAGATATGGAGCTTTCCTTTCTGGATCCAAGGTTTGCACCCAAAGAGTCAGGGCTAGGTTAGATGAACTCTTTTTGGCCTCGTGAATATATGATGTCTTGTGAAGGAATCCATTGTAGCAAGCATCACCCAGAAATTTGCCCAGGTTGTTGGGGCATCTTTTCCTTGTCATAGCTGAAGAGATGACTCTACTTGCATTTCCACCTGAGTCTAAAAGGCTTTAGAAACTTTTTAAAAAGATTTTATTTATTTATAAGAGACACACAGAGAGGCAGAGACACAGGCAGAGAGAGAAGCAGGCTCCCTGTGGGAAGCCTGATGTGAGACTCGATCCCAGGACCCCGGGATCAGACCTGAGCCAAAGGCAGATGCTCAACTGCTGAGCCACCAAGGTGCCCCAGCCTTGAGAAACTTAAAGATTAATATTTTAAGATTGAGGCAAGAGCATTATTTTGAATCATGATTGACATGATATTTTGATTTAAATTTCCACTAACCCTAACAAACCACATACATTGATTCAGACATCCTATATTTTCCCTCAGATGTTACCTTATTGTGCTACACTATCCAGCTTTTGGCATCTTTATCTTTTCTTGAGTCTTTATATATTTCTCATCTTTCCCTTAGGGCAAGTTTTCTTTTGTGGTCTTTGTATTGCTGATTTTTTCCCCTGGGTTTGTATTTTTATGGCCTCTTCTTGCCTGCCTTCCTAGAGCTCCTGCTGACTTATGTAGAATTTCCCAGAGAGACTATTTTATTTTATTTTTTTAGATTTGTTTGTTAATTTGACAGAGAGACCACAAGCAGGGGGAGTGGCAGGCAGAGGAAGAAACAGGCTTCCCAAGGAGCTTGATCCCAGGACCCCAGGGTCATGACCTAAGGCAGATACTTAACTGACTGAGCTACCCAGGCACCCCCCCCCCCCTCCGCCAAACAGGCCATTTGTAATTCTTGAGATCTATTATCATGTCCCAGCCTCTTGAACATCAGGAGTTCTCAGGAGTCCCTTTGCCTGCCCTTGGCCTGCTTGTTAGCTACACAGGGATCTCCAGGCTCCCAAATACCTACTGGTGACTGTTAGTTATTCCAGTGCCTTGTGGCTTTTGTAGGTTTTCAGGTCAGCTTCAGTTATCCCTAGGAAGTCACACGCACGACACACTGGAACACAGACACTTAGGAGTATTCATGCCTGTGATGCTTTTAATTGTTTTTTTTTTTTTAACATTTTTTATGACCATTTTGGAACAGAGGCCTGTAATAACAAAGATACAAAGTAAACTTTCCATATCGACCACTTCAGAGATTGCTCTAAAGGGCAAAATCATGCATGACTTTCCTCAAAGAGATGGAGACTACTAGAAAATGGTGACGGCCTACAAAAACTTCTTTTTAAAGATTTTATTTATTTATTTGAGAGAGAGCATGAGCAGGGATAGGGGCAGGATAGGGCTCCCTGCTGAGCAAGGAGCCTGCTGCAGGGCTCAGTCTGAGATCATGACCTGAGCTGAAGGTAACTGAGCCACTCAGGCGCCCCTACAAAAACTTTTCTTAAGAAGACTCATTGAGTATAGTAGTTGTGTATTTGTATAATTGTTCACATTTGCCTTTTACCCTAGACAGTGAGCTCTGTGAGGGAGAGCACCATGTTAGTCTTACTTCTCTATCTTCACTTTTTAGTGAAAAGAGAGTAAATATCTTCAAATACAGTGAGTCAGGGTGGACAGTGAGGATTTTTTTTTTTTTAAGATTTTATTTATTCATTCATGAAAGACAGAGAGGGGGATCCCTGGGTGGCTCAGCGGTTTAGCGCCTGCCTTTGGCCCAGGGCGCAATCCTGGAGTCCCGGGATCGAGTCCTGCATTGGGCTCCTGGCATGGAGACTGCTTCTCCCTCCTCCTGTGTCTCTGCCTCTCTCTCTCTCTCTCTCTCTCTATGTCTATCATAAATAAATAAATAAATATTAAAAAAAAAGATTAAAAAAAAAAGAGAGGGAGAGGCAGAGACACAGGCAGAGGGAGAAGCAGGCTCCATGCAGAGAGCCCAACGTGGGACTCGATCCCGGGTCTCCAGGATCAGGCCCTGGGCTGAAGGCAGGCGCTAAACCGCTGAGCCACCCGGGCTGCCCAACAGTGAGGATTTTTGACCTCTTTCCTCACTCTCACTGGCCCATGAACAGAAGGCTTCAATTAATCTCTTTGTATTCACGAGTCCAAGCAAATCAGTTATTGTGTATTGGGAACCTGTTGAGCAGTGTGGTGAGTGTTGGAGCAGACCTGGGCTGTGCCCTCCCTGGAATGTGTAGATAGGCCTGAGTCTAAGAATATAAACATGGAAGACTTTACCATCCATTCAGCCATCTGTCCGTCTATCATACAAATGGTGAGAGTCTATTTATGTACCACGCCTTGTACTAGCTATATACATCCTACTCCCAGGGAGCCCCCTGTCTCCTGGGGGAGACTGACCTGTTACCCAACTTTGGTACATTGCCATGGGAGATAGCAACAGTGGAGCTAAGTACAGTGTGCAGAAGTAGCACAGGAGGTGGCAGTGGTGTGAGTAACTGGGTGTTAACAGGTGGGTGTTTCGTGGCTAGTCAGTCTTCAAAGAACTACCGTGTGGTAGAGTACACTTACTACCAAATGGCAGTGAGTTTGGTTGAGTCTTCAGTAAACCCTTTAACTAGTTAGGTAGCCGAGTAACGAAAGGCAAGGTGCTGCTTCTTGGGTGCTAGCTTTGTAGCATCATAACCCACACTGCTTTCCACATCTGGACCAAAGCCCAGCCCTCGGGGTGGGAGGTTGGAACCCACGGCCCTGACACTGTCTGAGTCACCCCAGCTGCTCGAGAGCTCCGCTTCACATCACCACCTCCACTTGACAGCAGGATTTTTTGGTAATGTTTCAGCTGTTTAATTAACTTGTTAATTGAGATCTCTTGTTTATGTACTCTGTCACTTTCCCCTTTCTCCATCGTTCCAGAATGGTTGTAAGCTGGGATGTCTGAGTGTCCTGGCTGTTGTACTGAATTTGGGTAAATGGGAGTCTCCTGCTATTTGATTCACCAATTTTGTGCTCTTTCTAGCGTCAGTGGAAGCTTTTGCCCTGGCCCAGTGTCGCTGAGAGGAAACACCCAGGGCTTCCAGTTTAATCAGACTCAGCTGCTCATATTAACAGGAATAAGATTTGCTCAAAGGGTCAGGAGTAGCTCATTAGTGGAACAAGGAGTTATTTGACTCCGGTTGCTTCTACAAGCTCCAGTGGTGAATTGCTCCTGGGACTTACCTGGAGGCCACATCAGCACAGAGCCTGCCCTCAGTCTCAGTCTGGAAGGCATTAATTGTGTGATATTGATTAAAAGGAGGATTTATGAACACTGGCCATGTGTCTATCTGGTTAGATGGGATGGGATGGGGTGGGTTAGGAGAAGAGAGAGGGGGGTGGACTCTGCTTTTCCCCTTCTGCACAGCCCCTACTCTAGTGCTTCTCAACTGCAGGTGATTCTGTGCCCCCGGGTTTGATGGCAAGGTCTGGAGTTGCATTTGGCTGGCACAGCTGGGGGGTGCTACTGGCATCTAGGCAGTAGAGGCCACAGATGCTGTACAACATCCTGTGATGTGCAGGACAGTCCCCCATAACAAGGCAACACCTAGCCCCAGATGTTCGTCTTACCACCATTGAGATATGCTGTCCAAGACTGACATGCATTCCCCGGTGGTAGGTGCTTACTTGGGCAGTTTACGTGGTGGCAGGGTAACTTCACAGCTCATCTGTATGGGAATCTTGGGATGCAGTCTTTGCCTCCCCCTCCGGGAGTCTGGTGCCTGCCTGCAGTGTCTGCGATGGAAAAATACTTTTCTCTGTTAGTCAGAGGCACTTGGAAAGAGTCCAAGAGAACCTGTTCTAATCTGGGAAAGTTGGCAAGGATACCTGTGTCTCAGGATGGAGGAGCTGCATTCTAGAAACCTTTCTGAAGCTGCTTAATGTCCCTGATCATTGTTCTCAGGAACTTCGCGGGACTCCTGGGTGACTTTATCCAGGCTCAGTGACCTGCAGCCATCTCATCTGAGAGTCCTGATTTCCTGGCCTGAGATGCTTCTAGTGAGGTCTGGGTGGCAGATGTGAGGTCTAGCGTGGCAACCTTGGTCAAGTCACTCTACCTGTCTAGGCCTCAACTTCCTCATCTCTCAAGTAGGATATTAAAACCTGCCTGCATTCTACGTTGGGCTGCCACGAGGGTTAAATGAGTGAATCTGTGTGAAAGATCCCAGCTAACTGTAAAATGCTGTCCACACCTAAGTGAAGGGTGCCTGCAGATGGGATATGTGCGTATGTTAAGGGGTGAGCAAGAATTTTAGTCAGTAGGGTCTGTGCGGAGCTTGAGACATACCAGCTTTCCCTCCAAGGGCTTATGAGCCGGCCAGAGACGCTCAATGACCAGCTCTGTGAGGGAAAGTTGCCTAAAGTTTTTCATTTACACACAGGCCAGGAAGTGGCTTTTTCATTTTGTCAACAGTTAGGAAGGCCTTCGTGGCCTTAAGAGTTTTCCTGTGAAAATCTCTGATCACAGTATTGCTCCTTCTCGGTACACATCCCAGTTTATAGTTGTATACATCCGTGTGTTTTCTTCTTTAATGCCTAGACTGTGAAAGCAGCGTCTGTTGGCTCGTGGCTCTGTCCCCAGCACCTGGCATAGGCCTGGCACATCATAAATGGTTAGTAACTAAAGTTGCGGAATGAATGAATAAAGGGCAAGGTAAAAAGCAAGGTGGGCTTTGAAGTCAGACAGGCCTGCGTTTCTGGATCTTAGCTCTGTCAGCCTCCTGATTCTGTGGCTGTGGTCAGCCCCAGCTCTCTCCACCTCCGTTGCCACCACCGTGGGGCAGGCTCCTGAAACGTCTTATTTGGGTCCTGCAGTGGTCTCCGACTTTCTCATCTTCCTATGCTCCTTCCCCACAACTACTTGGTCTCCATACCTCAGCTAGAAGGTCTTTACAAACCCACTGTGTCACATTCCAGTGGCTTCCCAACATTCTTATGGTGAAAACATACTCCTCAGTGGTCCCCCGAGGCCCTGTGTGGTCTGCCCTCTGCCTCCCTTGCCAGCCCCATTCCGTACCATGCCAGCTCTTGCTTTTTCAGCCGATCTCCACTCTGGCCTTTACATGGTACCTTGAATGCGTTATGTAATTCCCACCCACTTTGTACCTCATGTTCCCTCTATTTGGCACACTTATCCCTGCGCTCTCTCTTCATTTTGACTTAGTTAACGTACTTTTTTTTTTTTTCACACCGCAACTTAGTCATTGCCTCCCCAGGGAGGCCTTCCCTTGACGTCCCTGACTAATCACTTTTCCCTTTATCTGTCTCATAGCACTACAACTTCTCCTTTGTGCTGTTTTTTGTAGAATTTTTTGACTGGCTCCTCCTCCCACTAGACCATGAGCCTTATAAGGGTCGGAGCTACATTGCTTTCACTCAGCATTATGTCCCCAGTGCTTGGCAAAGTACTTGGCACATATGAGGTTGGTACTCAATACACGTTGGACAAATGAATAAATGAGCTTACTTTCTCATTAGGAAAATGGGTAAATATTGCTGACCTTATGTGAGGATTAAATGAGATGATGTCTTAAAGCTTCCGGTATCCATGAGGACTGGGCTTGTGTCTTGATTCAGTACACATTAGCTTCCTCTGCTCTTGGAAATTCTGGAGCTCTCTGGAGGTCATGTGCCCCATGTCTTCCTCCGGCAGAGGTCTCTGTGGGGCTGATTTGCATGTCTCTGGACAGGTAACAGGTTGATTCAGGACTCTCCTGGAGAATGCAGAAAGATCGATGCTTACAAATGCTAAGTGCTGGTTGTTGGTAATTTATTAGAATCTCAAGCAAAATGATTTATACAAGATCCTGACCCTAATGTAGGGTTGGTCAGAGTGTCTAGAATCTGGTTGCTTTTGGCATCCTGAAAGCTTTCCCTGCGCTACGCAGTATCCCAAAGTAGTCTTGTGGTCTCACAGAGGCTATGGACTGAGAAAGTGAGCCCAAATACAGAGTTCTTGACATTCTTCACTTCAGTGTCACTTAAGAAAGTTCCAGAGACTAGAATGTTGTAGAGAATCAGAGAAGAAGACACTTTCTCACCTTGCAGGTGAGAAAACTAGAAGAGGAGAGAATGTGATTTATGGTAGCACTTAAGCTGGAAATCCAGTTCTACTTTTCAGTAAATTTTTTTTCCCTCCCATCACAGTCCTCTGGGCTCTTGGTTATATCCTTTTATAATTGAGATATGTTTTATTCTTTTGTTTCTTTAAAATGGGGAATTGTGTGACACACGTGGAAGGGACCAACTAACTCTTAGCCACTCTCCTTTCTTCAAGTGTCACTGACCAAGAAATATTGTATTTGATGTCCAAACATAAGTGAAATCCAAGCCCAGCCATTGATTCACACTATTTTTTTTGAGTTTATAAATATGTCTAATGCTGATTTTTCTGTTTTGGGGCCAAGATCCTTTTTAGGATAGGGTGACAGTGTGTTACTCCATCTTCTTTGGGACCATATATCATGAAACCTCAACCAAGCTCAGGGAGATTCTGACCTCATGGGCTCTATTTAAAGCAGATACTTTGGAATTCATGATGTTTGTGCTTTAGAACTCTGAAAACCCAATGGTTGAAAGTCAAAGTGAGCCCAAAGGACTATTTTGAAATGAATAGCTTTGCTTGTTATTAAAGGCATTAGTTTTTTAATCCAAGAATTTTTAGAATGTTTGGAATGGATGAGAACTTTGAGCTCATCTGTCCTGCAGTTTAGAGGTGGGGAGACTGAGGACTAAGAAGATGCCATGAGTGAAGGAGGGAGGGCAGAGCTCAGGTCTCAAGGCTCTCAGTGCAGTGCTCTTTTCACCTTGTCATATTCTCTCCAGAGATGAGGAGATGTGGATGACTTCACTAATCCAACCTAGGGACCCGAACCAGGAATAGTAGTTTCTTCTGTACACGAAGTTCTGCTTCACTGATTCTTTACCTGAAATGTGTAGTCATAGATCCCCTTAATGGATTTGCGTGTGGAATAGAAAGTAGGAGATGGTGCCAGGAGCAAGGGTCAGGAGGCGATTCCAGGATTCACAGAAGTAGATACATTTCTGTTTATGGTAAGACAATAGGAATCATAGCTCTTATGGACCACTTTTATCACTATAAAGTGCTTTCCTATCCATTTTCTAATGTGAAGCTGGCAAAATGGGTGTTATCGACAAGTCCATAATTAGTTAGCTGCATCGCTCTGGCTTATTAGACGCAGAACTAAAACTTGAACCTGGTCTTTTGTCCCTAAACCTGCTCTAATTCCAAGTATGTATCTCAGAATGCTCTAGGTCATTAACTAAACTTCTTTTGCTCTTCAGAGAAGCATCTTTCTCCAATTTCTGCCAGTGATCCTTCTAAGCAATAAGGAAGAAAATTCTTAGTTATCCTTGATCCTTCGGCAGGTATTTGTGGAATGCTTACCTATATGTGTGTAGCACTGCGCTACAGAATATGGGGAACATAAAATCCAGAATCACTTCAGGAAGCTTGTGGTTGGATGAAAAAAATGAAATATTTAGTAGAAGAATAAAGAAGAATGTGGAGAGTAAGAAGAGTGCCCGAGACCCTGAAGACTCTAGGGCTTCAGGGAAAGGAAAGGTCCATGTGGGCGAGGGTGGTCAGGGGAGGGTATGAAATCCTTCGGGAAGGTCACATTTTAAGGGTGGAGAGTTTGGCATTTGGTTCTGTTGCTTTCTTCTTGTCCTCTGGCAAGACACAAAACTCTCTGGTCCCTTTCTTCCCATCTGGGCAATAGGAGGTTGTGGACATATTTATCTCTAGAGACCATTCCAGCTCTGAAATTCTATCCTACATTAAAATAAAACTGGCTTAAGGAAATAATTACAGACGTATTGGAAGATTAAATATAACACCATTCATTGCAGCCTAATTTGCAAGAATTGCATGGACACAAGAGAGAGTGTAGGGGGATTGGTTAAAATAAATTATGATACAACTGTATGTTAGCATATATAGTCATTAGAGTTTTCAGAAGGATATTTAATGACAGGAATATGCTCATGATATAGTAAGTGAAAACAGTAGATTATAATAAATTACTACGCTATAACTTCCAACTTTTTTTTTAAAGGATGTTTGAGTAGGAAAGACTAGAAGGAAACATACCAGAATTTTATCTCTGATTGGTGGGATCATGTGAGGCTTTTATTTTCTTTTATATTTTTATGTTGGATAGTTTGTAGTCTGATTATACCCCCCATAAATGTTAAGGTTAATGAATAAAATTTCTTGCCCCTCCGTCAGGGAACTAGCCTCTTCACCACCCATTCCAGGGTCTGTGTCCTTGACACTTCACTTCCACGGGCTTCACTTGGGAGGTCTCATGGAAGAGAGGCAAGAGACTGTAGACGGAGACAGGAACTCAGAGATCTATTTTTGGCTTAGTCATGAGTCAGCTTTGTGACCTCAGACAAGTCCCTTCTGAACAACCCTGAGCCTTGGTTTCCTCATCAGAAGAGGGGGGTTGGAGGTCACAAGAGGTCCTTTGAGCTCCAAAGTGATACTTGCTCCTATAGACAGAATTTCTCCACTGTCGTGGAACTGACCCAAGGCTTATTGGTTTCTGGTATCCTTGCTTTCCTTCCTGCTCCTCTGCACTGGGTGCAAGCCCGTCTTTCCCGTTTAGAGTTCAGGGTGGGATTGAATAGTTTGTTGGTAGGGCTTGGAGCGGAGAGGGTGTAGTGACAGCATTACGCCACTAGAGGGGAGCCTTGTTTGCTCACTTCCCCTTTGCCACTGCCCTATGTGGTGCAGGTGAAGAATAGCCTTGATTTGCCCTGATTGGGTTTCATATTCTAGAATTTCAGAATTAAAAGGACTTTGAGGATCATCTAGTGGAACGCCCATTATGCTGCAGATATGAGATAATAGAGGGCAGAAAAGGCAAGTGACCTATTTAAAGCCACGCAGTGTGTTTTCTCAGGGTCTGCACTATAGGGTTTGGGAGAAGCTGCAGACAGAGCCCAGAGTGTGGTCAGCGGAGTCCACAAAATGTGGACAGTTCCCACAATTGTGTAGGAATTTGAGAGGTCTGCCTGGATGTGCCTTGACTGAGCTGCTCTGGCCAGGCGCTGGAGATAGAGAAGAAACGACATACCTCTACCCCGAGGTGCTCGTGTCTGGTGGGAGAAGCTCATGCAGACTCATGGTGCTACCCCAGCGTGCCTTCCTCATCCGCAGGTGGCATGCGTGGCCTGGGATCTGCGCTGGGTGGTGACTCGGAGGCTGGCCTACAGAAGGCCTGCAGGTGTCCTCATGACTGGTGCCCTCTGAGGTTAGGCGATGGATACCTCGGGCACCTCCAGTTTGTCATTTCCCGTGCATTTCTTCAAGCAGCGCTCATATGTTCCCGTGTCCTGCCTTAGCGTTGCTTGAAGTTTGCAAGGAATCCTGACAGTTTGTTTCCCACTGTCAAAAGGCTTTGTTTCCTTGGTCCCGGGCTGACTTTATTTTTGGTTTGCAGGGTGCCCATCAGCATTGTGGTAAAGTGGAACTGTGGGCTGGTCCGGGAGCCAGGCAGCTGTGACATCTTGGATAGCTCCTTCCTCTCTTTGGGCAGCGAGGTCAGGCTCTCAGCTGCGGTGGTGTCATCTCTGCTAGAGAGATGAAGTGCTGGCATTATTTTTGGTTTATATGTTTGGCAATGAATACCCATCGATCTGTGGTCCATGGAAGTGTGGTGGGTGTGTCCCGCTGAAGCAGAAGCAAGATTTCATGCTCTGAAGTAGGATTGTTCAAATAAGCCACTTGCAGAGGGGCCTGGGCAGAGCCAAGTGCGGCTAGGCCTGGAGGGCCACCAGATGGCAGCAGTAGGCAGGCAGACCGCCTTGGGGTGCGATGAGTAGGGCCAGCATCCAGAGTCAGAATTAGCAAGGTCAGAGCTGGAAGGACCCCTAGAGGTCACCCAGGCCCTCTATTTATGGATGGGAGAACTCAGGCCCAGGGAAGGAAGAGGTTACCTAAGGTCTTGCTGTGAGTTAATACCGATTGTCTCCTTGCTCAAGAGAAGAACTGAGATCGTTTTTGGCCTCTAGCTGGCTGCCCCCCAGGAGAGCCAGGAGACAAGGGCCCGGGCCCTGGGCCAGTGAGCCAGAGGTGAGGAGGGAAGAGGACAGCATTTGAGTGTCCGCCTGGATCCTGGTTTCTTTGAGCATCTGGTCCTAATGATTTTCACCCTTGCACCTGCAGTAAGGGCACTGCCCGGTGTCTTTTCTGCTCCCGCCTGTCTGCGCAGCTCTCCTCTGGGTCAGGGCCCTCTCATGAGGCTGGGCCATCATGGGATCTTCCTCAACGGTCATCTCACAGCCACCACACCCAACAGACGGGCTGGCCCATGGCCTTATACTGCAGTAAGACATGAGTTAGTTGGTCGGACAAAAAGGGTGCTCATGCAGGGCAGGGAACCAGTCTTTGCCAAGCACCTACCCTAGATGCACTGTCAGATGCTGCCACTTAAATACTCCTTATAGCTTCACTTCCTTTGCATCCCGAGTGAGGAAATTAAGGCTCAGAGAGGCTGAGTGGAGTATCCAAAGTAACACAGCTAGTTAAGCAGAGCAAACGCTCGGACCATGCTCTGTTTGATGTCTGAGGTCATACTCCTTTTGTTCCATCATGCTACCTCCCCTCGACGCGACTGTGCTGGAGATGTGGCAGGTGACTCTCAGGCTGCAGAGCAGGGAGGAGCAAATACCATTCTCTCTTCCTGGGAGTGTGTGTGGGGGGTAGGCTGCTGGGGAGGAGGCCTTAGAAGCAGTGCAGGGTGGGGTGGGGAGCAGTCGGGGGAGGTTCGGGTGGCAGCTGGCCAGGGGACATCGCGTACCTCTGCTCTCTGTGCTCCGGCACTTCCCTGTGCCCCACGAAGCTGTGGCCACGCTTGGGTGCTTTCTGCCCACTGTCACCTCACGTAGAGGCCCTCGCTGTCTCCCCACATGAAAATAGCCACCGCCACCCTCTCAGCATGCTCTTCTCCCTGCCCGGCTTTATTTTTCACGATAGCAGTTGTCACTGCCTGAAACCATGGTATCTCTGTTTGTTTACTTAGCTGTTGTCACTGTCTCCTCAGCAGACGAGAGCCCTACCAAGTGAGAGACTTGTTCTGTTTTATTCACCTCTGCATCTCCCTGGGCACGGAGGAGAGGCTCGGAGAGCGTGAACGGCAGGGAGTGGCTGCAGCTTTGGGACGTGGAGGCCGTGCTGTGCCCGTGGCTGTGCTCAGGAGACCCAGCCTGTGGCCCTGCTGCTCCCCGCCTTCTCGAGGGGCCCGGAGCAGGGAGCCTTGGCTCCCCGAGCCTGACAGCGAAGCCCAGTGCCACGTGGCTCTAGGGCCGGCTTTGACCCCGTGGGTCCATGGGGCTTCACCGTGGGTCCTCGGTTTCCCCATCTGTCCTCAGTGGGTGGAAACACCAGCCACGCTGCAAGCTCACCAGATGGTCTGGGGAAGGGCCCAGCGGTCCCCGGCGGGGGGCTCGGATCCCATTCAAGGAATCCTTCTCCTCTTTCCTGGTGGGGATTGATGTGTTCCAGGAGCTCTCTAAAAGTGAGCAGTAATTTCACCATAATTTTTAGGTTCTTGACAGATGGCACTGTGCTTGCCCTTTCTCGGGGGACCTGGCCTGTCTCACGGGAGCTCTCAATAATAGTGACAGCCAGTGCCTTAAAGTGCTCTCGGACATGTGCCAAGATGAAAGTGGCCCATTTTGAGGAACCTTGGGTCAGCTTTTTCCTAACCTGAGAGTGACTTTTCACTGTGGGAGGAAGCCTGATGTGGCCAAAAAGAGCCTGAAGAGCCGGGTTCAAGCTCTGTTTGGCTGCTTGTTGACCATGTGCTCTTAGGCCAGTCATTTAACCTTTCTGGGCCTGAATTTCCTCGTCTGTTAAATGAGAGAATCATAATCTCTAAGTTGTCTGCCTTACAGGGACATATTATGTCATTCACTCATTCACACATTCCTTCCTTCACTCCTTCACTCTATCATTCAATGAATATTTGTTGAATAGCAGAGGTGAGGGGAGGGCATTCCAGGCGGGAGGAATAGTGGAAACAAAGGTATAGGAGTGGGAGGGGCCCCTTGGCGTATTTTGCTTAGCTAGGGGCCGGAGAGAAGCAGAAGGGACTGGAATCATTCAGGTGCAATAGGCCTGGGTCTTTATTCAGATGTTACGTGTGAGCAGTGGGAGGAGCAGCTAAGGTTTCCTTGGGGGGGGCGGGGTGACCCATAAGAACAATGAAGGAAAGGCCGTGCCTCAGAGTAGCTCTTGCAGCTCCTTTGCTGCAGCCTCACGCCTGCCTTCTGCTTCAGGCCTCACGTGTGTGGCTGGTTTGTAGGTTCTTTGGCCCTATGCCTCATGAGCTAGGTGACCCCTGGAATGCACACGATTGCTAGGGGCTGGAGTTACCTGGCTCATTGGTCTGCCTTCTGGGGAGCTGTCTCCGGCCAGGTGGAAGGTCGCTTGGGAAGCCAACATTTCTCAACGGCCCAACAATGAGCAGCTTGGGGCTTCTCCCACACTTCCCTGAGGAGATGGAGGTGTGCAGGGAAGGGCCGCTCACATTTACCAGAGACACACTGTGTGCCAGGCGTTTTGCCAGGGCGTTACAAAATCATCTATTTACAGAGTTTGCCGAGTAAGGCTCACGCCCGGTTCACGTGGGACCTCCTGGAAGGTTAAGAGATGAGGGCTCACCCTACCTAGTTACTGGGCCTTCCTCTGCTCCGTGTGCAGTGGGGGGCCAACAGCACCACCACGTCAGCTTGAGGCCACAGTGAGGATCACAGAAGATTCTGGATGTGAAAGCACTTTGTGACCTGGAAATTGCTGTGTGCACAGGCAGGGAGGCAGAGTAGGACCACCTCCCAGTGAGAGTATTTGAGGTTTGCTTGGATCCTTCCATCCTGATGGAAGGTTCCAGCCTTTGGTTTCTCCTCTCCTTGCACTTTCCTCCAGCCAGCCCCAGAGTCAGTGCTTCTCGTCACCCCTTCTTCCCTTTAAACCCACAAATATGAAGGACTGTTCTCTCTCTCCCTCTCTTTTTTTTTTCTTTTTTTAAGAAAATTAACCCTGTGGTACAGTATTAACATCAAATTGAACTTCCTTTTTTCCATTTTGGTAAAAACAATAATAAGTCACAGAATTTTAATGCTGGAAGGGACCATCTTCTCTTTATTTGAAATGTTGGAAAACAAGCCCGGGGAGACAGTTATGCAGCTAATGGATGCAGAGCCAGGATTGGAACCCAGTGGGACCCTCGCCTGGGGCCTCTTCACTGCCCCATATCGCCCCTTTTAAGGGAGGCTTCAAGTGCTTCGTCGCCTTTATGGAGGAAGAATCCAGCTTAATAAATTTCATTACACCAGCCCCTTTATGTAACAGGGCTGTTTCCGGGTCCTGGCAGATGGTCCATAGTAACAGTGCTTTGCTGATTTGGTTGGAGCTGATCCTATGAAATGAAAAATCCTGTGTAGCAGATGCCTTTCCCAGTCCCTGGCCATGGAAAAGTCAGCCTCTCCAGGGAAGGCACTGTAGCTTTGGTTACTTAACGTCTCTGGTGTGACTAGAGGGGAATGCCACCGGAGGAGACTTAAACCATGTCAGGTTTTCACAGAAGGTCACGTTGGTGACTTAGAGTTTCTTGGCAGGTGGGGTGCTGGTAAAGGGTGTTTCTTCTGGTGCCGGAGGGACAGATGGAAGCAGGGAGCAGAGTGGGAGGGAGATGAGCAGATGTGGAAAGAAAGGACAGGCTGTCCTACCATGGATCTGGCCTGCTGGACCTTCACACATAGGAGGCCATGCGCTTCCAGATGAGCAACTTGAATATAACTGCATTGTTTGTCACACACATCAGCCTTGACAGTGGACTTTGATCTCAAGGGACAGTGGACCCTTCCACCGAATTGCTGGGCCTCCATGTCTCCCAATTATCTTGCCTTTCCTGGTGGGTGCTTGATCATAATGGGTTCTCCTCAGTGGCCTCCGATGGTGATGCTCATTACTGACACTGCTTGATGCAAGTGGCAAATCCCCAAGCCACTGTCTGTGAGGTGGGCGTCACTTCCCTGGGCCTCTCCTGACCTTGTCCTGCTGCTCAGCTATCGCCCTCAGAGGATCCTCACACATCGGGGGCGGAGAGTGCTTCCCTGTTGGCGAGTGTAGCTCTGTTAGGACCCCAGCAAGTCTTTTATGTTCACCTGTCATGAAGAGCCTGGGAGAGTTTCCTGGGGGTGGGGTCAGAGGGAATTTGAGAGGTACCAGCCTAAGTCATGCTCTAGACACTCTCACTGGTTGAGCATACACTGGTGTCCCTGGATGGCCCCCGCCGCCACCAATCCTTGCTGCTGCCCCTGGTGAGTTATTTGTCCGCTGTAAGAATTGGGTGGCAACCTTTGTCTCCCCCGTTTGAAGATGTTAATCCGGGCTTCTCATTAACCAACCACAAGCCAGTCTCTCTTGGAGTGCAGGTAGTATTTCTGAAAGGCTTGTGGGATCTCTTGGGGTTTCAGAGCTGGAGCCCTGGCTTCCTCCAGTAACAGCTTTAACGCCATGGTGAGCCTGGTGGGATTCATGGCCCAGGTTATGGTGTGTCCCCAGTCCTGCTCCTGCAGGGCCTCAGGGTGGTCTGCAGGGGGAGCTGTGTGCCCGCAGCCCAGTGCTGGGATCTCACTGGCCTCCAGCGTGCCTCTGTGCAGGCCGGCGTGCTTGGGAACTGCGGCTTTCCTCGGCAAACCAGCCTCTCAGGTCTCATTCCCAGCTCCAGCCTCCGGCTTGGGCATCGTGAGTCATCAGTGGCAGCAACAGAAAACGCGGCCCCGCCAACAGCTGGGTGCAGCGCCTGGCCTTTCTCCTCTTCTTTTTTGGTAACTTCATACAGATGGAAGCTGCTGCTCACCTTTTGTAATGGACAGTGACTGAAAGTGGAGCCCAGGGCTAGGGCGGCAGGTCTGGGTAAGGAGAGGAGGAGCCTGAGGAGGTAGGGCAGGGCTGTGTGTCTTTCTGTCACCCAGCCCTGGGCCTCCCAGGAAGTCATCCCAGGGAGAAAGGCAGTGAGGGACTGTGTGGGCCTCACCTGTCTCTCTCTTTCTCTGCCAAGGAGCCCAGAAATCTTTAGCTCATGTAGGTCGAGGTAGGAGCTGTGAGACGTTGACTGGTACTTCTCTCAGAACCCGTGGACAGGATGTAGTCGAAGTCAGGGTGGCCCGGGTTCGAGGCTTGCTTTGCTTCTAACTCGCTTGTTTACCCTGGGGAAGTAAGTCACTTTGCTTACTGGGCCCCACTTTTCCCAGCCAGAAGCCGATGGTTAGAGTGCTCTGAGATCCTTTCCTGCTGTGAGCCAGTCTGTAACGAATGTAAAGAATTTTGAGCCTTGTTCCCATGATCATCTTGAACATTTGAAACCTGTAGCTACTTCTCCAGATGAACAGTGCTCACTGCATGAGGACATAGGTACGATTCCTACCCGCTCAGAACTTACAGGCTGTCTTCCTCTTTCCCCACGAGGCAGTGCAGAGTCTGCTGGGAAGCAGGAAAGTGGGGTTCTGGTTCTGGCTCTGCCAAAACACATCGTGTGTCCTTGGGCAAATCATTCTCCTCCTTCAGCGTCATTTTCATTTTCTGTAAAGTCGAGGGATTAGACTCGCTTCTTGGCTTCACCCCCCCACCCCGTTCCCCTGTCCCCACCTCCACTTTTGAGCCTCCTACCAGCTCTTCTGCAGGGTGTGATTCTTAGCTGCAGAAGCCCTGGGGTATAGTTTCCTTTCTCACTGGGAGGGAGAGAAGCAAGATTATTTTTTTAATTACGCAGCTAAGATTAGGCTGCAATCTGCATTTTAAAATGTTATTAATAAGAGTCTAAAAGTGTGTGAAGAAGCTCTGGAGTTTGAATGTGACACAAGCTGGGAAACATCTGCAGAGCCCCCAGCCTCCACTGGAGAGTTTCCTCCAGGCGCCAAGCGAGTGCTAGGTGTGATCATCAGCCTGGTGTAGGCCTGGACCCCTGGCGGAGCAGGGAACCCAGGCAATCAGCCAGAGCAGCCCCCTGAGAGCAGGGGCTCACGGCCCAGCCTCTCCTGCTGGTTCTTTGCAATCTGGCTTTAGACAAAGAATGATGGTCATAATATTACTAACACCTCTGTTAGAGTTGACAACAGTACTTTGTCTCCCTTACCTTTCATCACCGTCCTGAGAGGGAGATGGAGCAAGTTTCATTGCCCCTGTGTGAATTAGCTGAGTTCTCAAAGATTCTTCCATTAAGCAAGGTGCTGTGTGACAGAGGAAACGCCCCAGATGGGAAGTCAGGGGTTGGGTGCTGGGCCTGGGCCTCCACTGCTCTCTCTGGCTCTGCCTGGCCCCCCTTTCCCTACTTATGCTCTCTGTAGCACTTAGAGTCATTTGCCAGAGCTTATGTTTTATATGATTTTTCATCAATTGCCTGTATTCCCCCTCCCATACCCCCAACCCTGCTTGAATATAAGCTCCATGAAGGAAGAGAGTTCTGTAGCCTTTAGTACCTGGGACAGCACCTGGTATATAGAGAGGGGGCAGTGATGATAGGTTGTATATTGTGAATACCTGGCTCTGCTTCTAAGTAGTCAGTGTGACTTAGAGAAGTTATTTTCTTCAGTTTTATCTTCTCTTTGGGGAGTTGGATGGGATGGTGTCTGATGTCCTTGGTGGTGTACAAAAATCTACAGTAAGAGTGATGCCTAGACCTCTTTCAGTGAACATCAAGCACCTGCTCTGGTTCAGGCCCTGTGCTAGGTGCTGTGAGGAATGCAGAGGATAAGAAAGATCATTGCTTTTCACCTCTTAGTGGGTGTGAAGGTTAATTTTATGTGTTGCCCTGGCTGGGCCATGAGGTGCCCAGATATTTGGTAAACATTATTTTGAGTAGTTCTGTGAGGATGTTTTCTGGTGAGATTAACATTTACATCATAGACAGTAGAGATGGCCCTCCCTAATATGAGTGGGCCTCATCCAATCAATTGAGGGCCCCAATAGAACAAAAAAAAGGCCCTTCCCCAAGTAAGAGGGAATTCTCCTGCCTCATGGCTTTCTGGGACGTCAGCTCTTTCTGCTTGACGGCCTTTGAACTGAGACATTGGCTCTACAGATTTTGGATTTGCCAGACCCCTCCATAATCATGTGAGCCAATTCCATATAAATCTCTCTGTGTATATCTTATTCGTTCTGTTTCTCTGGAGAACCTAGGTTAATACAGAGGGCAACGTAAGACCTGTCATCAAATAATCTTGCATTTGGTGGCATAGAATAGTTGTTGAAACAAAGGTACAAGCATCATGACAGTGGCTTCTAAAGGAAGGGATGTCAGAAGACAGTGGGATGCTTTAGGGAGACAGTGACATCTGAGTCACTGAAGGGTGAGAAGTTCTGTAGGTAGGGCCAGCATCATGGGCTCACCAGCACTGTGGGCTGGGGCCCAGAATGACCCTAAGGCATGGGAGGGGCAGGTGAGGTATGCCCTTGACAAGAGAGCAACCGTCCAGCATTGAGAGAACACAGGTGCTTACAGGGAGGGACCATGTGGAAGGCCAAGGAACTATTTAAGCAAACCAGGACCCAGTTTGGGAGAAGAAACCATTCCTCCCTGCTCTTGTCTGCGTGGTATAGATAGTCCTGTATCTGGTCTGGGGCCTCCTCAGGGTACAGTCTGCCTTGACTTCTATTACCAGTGGTCCCCATTTGACAGCTAATAGAGTCAGTGATGAAAAAATGGAGTAGCTGTGTGGAATGCCTGGCATATTGTGGGGTTCTGATCTTTGGCACGTAGGCCAAGGATGAAGCTTTTGCAGTCACTCAGCAGCCAGGCTCTTTGTGTCCCTGTGACCTTGAACAACCTCTAGAAGTCCTTGGAAATGTTCCCTTTTGAAGAGGTAGTGTGACCCAGTGAAAAGCAGTGTGTCCTCTGCAGGGCAGTGACTGGGGGCACCAGGTCTGGTGCCAGGCCTCCGGATTCTGTCCAAGCTCCGTCCACTGACAGCTGCAGGACTCTGAGACCTGACCTCTTGAGCTTGAGACCTAACCTCTCCTGTGCTTTAGTTTTCCCACCTGTAAATTGAGGCTTAAAATAACGCCTGCTCTTGAGGCGTTTCTGTGGGCTAAATGGGATAATCCATGGAGAGTTTAGCATAAAATAAGTGCCCTCAAAATATTAGCTACTATTTTTATCATCATCTTTATAGCTTTGCAGCATACTAGCTGTGTGATCTTGAGCAAGTCACTCAACTTCTGTGATCTGTTTCTTATCTGTAAGAGGGGGTTCACACCAATCATTCAGGGCTGACTAAAGTAGGTAATTTAATGGCAGTGCCTAAAGTAGAGTTTTACACAGAGTCAGCTCTCAGTGGAATTCTCCCCCGGCCCTTGCCTTTTGTTCATTTTCTTTGCAAGCTGCTTCTCCCCTTTTCAGCTGGGCAGCCCATGTTTGAATTTTATTCCTGCATTAACTTCAAAAATTCCAAACCTTTTTATTGGAAATATTGTCCATGATACAACTTTAGAGACTAAAGAAATTTTACTAAGAAATAACAGGATGTATAATCAATTCAAATCTTCATTTAAATTGTTAACTATTTGAGTGATTTTTTTTTAATCTTTTTTTTTTTTTTTTTTTTTTAGAGAAAGAGAGAGTAATGCACAAGCTAGGGGGAGGGGCAAAGGTAGAGGGATAACCAGGCTCCCCACTGAGCAGGGAGCCCAGCACAGGGCTCCATCCCAGGGCCCCAGGATCATGACCTGTGCCAAAGGCAGATGCTTAACCAACTGAGCCACCCAGGTGCCCCATGAGTGATCTTTGATATTAAAGTGGATGTTTTATTTTAGGATGCCGGTCAGACTAAATATTCCAAAGATGCCAATAAAATTGTATTGTGTGCCACTCATTTTGACAGTGAAGATTTTTAGACATCGTTGTTGAAGTGTAGATCAGGAATGTCTCAGAGACCATTTAACCCAGTCCTCTTATTTTATGGATAGAGAGAGTGGGCCCTTGGGGGAGAAGGGATCTGCTCAAGATCATGTTGCCTAAAAGAGAAGCCAGGAATAGGATCCAGATCTTCTGAGTCTTGGGTTTAAGTTTCCTCTCCCTTCTCCACTGCTCTCTTCTTTTCCCCTAACTTCATTTGTTGGTATGGCATGGTACTTCAGAATCCTCTGATTTGTCAGATACTAGGGTCTTACAAAACTCCAGAATTCCAAGATGGAGCCTTCAGTGCTTTTCCCCATCTTTGCTTGTCCCTGGAAACGTTGACCCTATGACATTGGTTGGTGGGAGTTGGCTGAGAAGATCTGACAAATTGGTAGACACTGTGGGTGGACGCTGGAAATCCTTGATGAGGCTGTGGAATTCAGCTGGGAGAATGAGAGTACCCATGGCTAACATTTACTATGAAGTATCACATACTTTTTACAAAAGTATCCTCACAACAAACTTATACGTAGATGTTATTATTCCCATTTTATAAATGTTGAGTAATTTGCTCAAGATTATGGAACCAGTGAATGATAAAATTCAGAAGTTAATTTCATTTGTTTATTCAGGCAACAAATATTCATTGAGTACCTGCTTTGTGCTGGGCATTATTCCAGGGTTCCGAGATGAGAAAAACCAGACCATCCCCAAAGTCATAGAGCTCACTCTCTGGAAGGGAGACTGACACTAAGCAAAAGTCTTCCTGATGAGTATACATTTATAAATTTGAGACAAGCGCCTTGAGATGAGGGACGTGTTTCTCCAAGATAGTTACATGGAGGAACCTGGTCTAGGCCAAGGGCTCAGCAGAGTTGAGGATGTAGCAGGAGTTGACTAGGTTAAGGGGCCTGGGGTGGTGGAGACAGCCTGGGATGACGGCGGTGGCGCGGTGGCCCCTGGAGGAGCTGCGCAGCACATTCGTGCACATTCACAGCCTGCTGTGACTGCTTCCGGCACCTGTGCTCTGAGCTCTCTTCCCGCTCTCCTTCCATGGGAAGAGTAAGCTGGGGGATGCCAGTTAGTTCCGCATTTGCCAGTCTTTGGTTATTGTCATCAGTACCTTTTTATAAAATCCTTGTCCATGTGGCAGAACAAAGGATGAGTTACAGAAATCAGGTTCTTACACTTCACTGACTTAGAATTAATAACCTGCAAGTAACTGGTGTTTGTCAGCAGATGAATTAAAAATGTCAGAAACTCCCAGCTAGAGAGTAGCTCACTTCTTACCCGTGTGTGCCCTAGGAGGCTTCGTAGCACCCTGGAATATGCTACGAGAGGGACTGAGGGGCTGTCTGGCCTTTTCTCTGCCTTGACCTAGGGGTGTTTTTTTTTGTTTGTTTGTTTAAGATTTTGCTTATTCATGAGAGACATGCAGAGACATTGGCAGAGGGAGAAGCAGCCTCCCTGCAGTGACCCGATATGGGACTTGATCCCAGGACCCTGAGATCATGACCTGAGCCAAAGGCAGATGCTCAACCACTGAGCCACCCAGGTTCCCCTAGGGGTGTTCTTTTAATGACATCTATCTCTGTTTGTGACTCCCTTTGGGACATTCACTGATACTCTGTTCCTTTTTGGGACATTCTCTTAAGAAAGAGTGAATGTTCCTTTTATTACACTGTAATCCATCTTGCTCTCATTATCAGGACCCCTTTCCCTGGAATGGGGTAGAAATTCCCCTTCCCCAAAGAGCTTAGATATTGCTGGAGTGGCTTCTTACCTGCTGTTACCGCCATTCCAGAGCCCTCAGATGGTTGCTGGAGGAAGCTGCCTCCTTGAATATTAATTAGCCTCCCAGCCTCCTGACCTCCTTCTGCCCTGCCAGGGCTTTGCACAAAATTGTCTTCTCTTCATTTACTTCCTCTTTTTTTTTTTTAAGACTGTATTTATTCATTTGAGAGAGTGTGAACATGCAGGTGAGGGTAAGGGCAGAGGGAGAGGGAGAAGCAAGCAGACTCCTTGCTGAGCAGGGAGGGCACAAGGCTTGGTCCCAGGACCCTGAGATCATGACCTGAGCGGAAGAGAGATGCTTAACTGACTGAGCCACCCAGGTGCCCCACTTACTCTTTATTTATATTTGACTCTTTGATGTTTGCAAAAGGCCTCAGAAGAGTTAAATCATTTGGTAATGAAATACTACTTCATGATTCCCATTGATGGAACCACAGATCTGGCATTTTTGCCCTTTTGTCTATTTCATTTAATGGTACCATCACCTTCCCACCAACCTTGAAATCCTGAGATCTCAGAGTGGGGCTCATCCCCTCCTGTTCCCTTTCTCTGACATCTGATGCCTTGCAAATTCTTAACTTGTTTCCCCGCTGTGACTTCAACCTTAGGTTCAGCCCCAATCTGTCTTAGGCTTGTGTAATTGTAGTGGCTTCCTTCCTTCTCTTTCGCTTGCTACTGCTGTGCCTTTGGATAAGTGTCTAGTTCCTTGTGCATTAAATGGGGCTGGGAAGAATGACACACAGGATACCACATAGAGAATGCTTAGACTAGTACATAGCACACAGTTGGTGCAACACAAGTTAGCTATGAGTATTCTTATTACTGGTCCCTCCACCTTTGCCAGATGCTCTGTCCCCGAACTCTCCTCTGATTAGGCCCCACTCCTGCTCCCCGTCTGCAGTCTCCCCATGGTCTAGTTAGCAGCAGTTCCCAAAGTGAGCATGAGTTGAATTGCCAGGGTATGGAGGGAACAAATTATGACTCCTTTTATGTGTTTCTATCTCATTCTTTTATTTTTTATTTTTTTTAAAGATTTTATTTATTTATGAGAATGCACAGAGAGGAGAGAGAGAGAGGCAGAGACGCAGGCAGAGGGAGAAGCAGGCTCCATGCACCGGGAGCCCGATGTGGGATTCGATCCCGGGTCTCCAGGATCGCGCCCTGGGCCAAAGGCAGGTGCCAAACCGCTGCGCCACCCAGGGATCCCTCATTCTTTTAAATTTTCTACTTTGTGAGTATATTTTACAGTGTATGCTTTTTTTTTTTCAGATTTTATTTATTCATTCATGAGAGACACACAGAGAGAGAGAGAGAGAGAGAGGGAGAGAGAGAGAGAGAGAGGCAGAGGGAGAAGCAGGCTCCATGCAGGGAGCCTGACTTGGGACTCGATCCTGGTACCCCAGGATCAGGCCCTGGGCTGAAGGCAGCGCTAAACTGCTGAGCCACCTGGGCTGCCCTACAGTGTATACTTTCAAATAAGGATATATTTATAATTTGTATATAACATCTACTTTAATAAATAGATGAATATATATGTATATATAGGTATATATGTGTGGATATATATATATATATATATGTATGGTGTGTGTATGTTTGTCAATTTTTTATATATACATCAATTTTTATATAAAAAATATTTTACTAATGAGAGTGCAAGCCAGCAAGTTTGGACTGGTTTGGCAGGTGAGATCCAGACCCTGAGCCTGACATTTCCCTGTGGTAACCCCAGACTGCAGTCCTGACTCGTCTTGCAGTCCCTCTTCCTCGTGACCTTTGCTCTCTTCTTGTGCCTTTTGGTTTCTGTCATCGTTCATCCCCTCTTCCCACTCCTAGAACGTTTTCCCTCATCCTTGCATTTTCTTTTCCTTTCTAGAAGTTCACCTGAAATATCCCTTGTTCCATCAAGCCTGCCGGGACAGTTCCATCTTGAAATCCTCCAGGTTCCTTAGGCATGCTCGGTCCGTGCTACTCACTTGGTGCCTGTTGTTTTCTGTGTTGTGTTGGGTTCTTTTGCCGCCCATACTTACCGTCTTGGCTCCATAGTGATTTGATGTCAATTTGCACATGGACGTGCCTTGAAATAATATTTCATTTGCTGACTTTATTTTGTACCGTTGGTCCTTTTTCTCATTTATCTGAAGATACCTACCTACAGTTTTTAGATGACATTAATGTATGTATCTTTTATCACTGTAATATGTAATTCTTGACTATGGAAAAAAATTCATTTGTTACATTCGTGCCCTGAATCTCCTTGGATTTGACAGCATGCTTCTGCTGGAGACGTATTTTTGTCTACAGTGCATGAGTGAACATTTTTTGTATGCGGAGTCATTGTTTTCTTTTTACTTCAGGTGACCTAAAATCATCATCCTTGTGTTAAATGCCTTTATTTCAGCACTTATCGTCCTGTGTTTTTTAAGGCTTCCTGGGAAGTGAGCTGGTACACAGAACATACCTGTTTGATCTGGACTTTCCCCTTCCTCAAACACTATAAAAATTGAGATTAGCTGGGCAGTCATTGAAGCTACCAGTGGTCTTGGAGTCAGAAAACGAAGGTTTTAATCTTGATTCTACCATCTACTGGTTGTTGGGTTTTGACCAAGTCCTCTAACCTCATCTGTGAAATAAGTGTAGTAATCTATACTATGTGGAATTAGTTTGAGGATTAACTGAGATAGTGGCTCTGAATATGCTGGGCACCTAGGAAGTGACAGAGAAGTATTTAAAAGAAGAGGAACAGTAAGAATCTACTTTGTCTTCTATGAGCCTTCTGATGCAGGGTATATTTGGGGGACAAACAGACAGCTTCGGAGAGTGCACCTACCTGACTGAGCAGCTTCAGAGAGTGCACCTACCTGATTGAGCAGCTTCGGAGAGTGCACCTACCTGATTTAGGCTGGGGAATGAAGGCTGGACATCTAGTCAGCCTGGTTTTTGGGCTTGTCTCTAATAGAATAGCTGTGGCCTCCTCAGGGAACATGAGAATTAATTAGTTAATCTTTGTAAAGTGCTTTGAAGGTGAAAAGTGCTATGTAAGTAGAATGGCTGAATTGCTATTGGAGATGGAATCATGGCGGCACCATATCCTGGCAGTCTTGCGTGCCTTGGACATCAATAATCAATAGGAGAGACGATTCTAAGATGTTTTACTTGATAAGAAAGGATTCATTGTGGGATTTATGTTAACAGTTCTTTGATAGTCTTGGAGATAGCAACTTGCCAGTTCTTTCCAGTGGAAGGATGTCTGGGTTGGTTAAGGAGTGACAGTCTCATCCTCCACCTGCTTGGGACTCTCCCTTCTAAGGCAGTCTGGTTATAAATCCAGCTCAAGTAAAAAGATAGTTTGCCAGTTTTGGATGCTTTGTGGGCTTTGGGCACATGGGCTTTTTTGTGGGCCTACAGAAGTGAGAGAAGAGTGTTGAGTGTTGGTTATCCATTGACGCAGACCCTGTGTGAATAACCAATACAGGATGGTACCATGAGCTCGTAGATGGAGATATGGCTTAGCTTTGTGACGCTGGGCTGGTCACTTCTCTGAACCTTCTCTCCCATTAAATGGGAACATAGTAGTTGATGAGTACAGTAATAAAGGTGGCCAACAGGAGGATGGGAGTTTCCACCCTTTCTGTGAGGGATTGAGGGGTTAAGAAAGGTTTCATAGAACTGATGGTACATGAGCTGGACTCTATAGGTGGAGTCGTAGTTTATCAAATGAATAATGTAAGCAAAAGGCATCAATGGCAGAAGGAACGAAACATGTGAGGCCATGAAATAGCACATCTGAGTGGACCCACTTTCAGTTCCTGTCGTATACCTGATAACCCATGGGCTGCACACACCTTGTTCCCTCTTTGAGGAAGCTCAAAATTTCTTGTGAACTTCTTGGTATCTAACTCGTGTCCATGAGTAAATTGATCCTGAGAACTATATCCCTTCAATATTCTGACATTTCCCCCATGAGTCTGTGGTTGTGCTGTAGCTGACACTATAAACCATATGTTGATGGGGGGCCAGATGAAGCTTTGATACTAAACACAGTAGTATCATAGTAGTAGATTTGTCTAGAATTTAATATGCATTGCTTGGTGTTTTGTCTCTTAAGCAGAGTTTTTCTTTGTTAAAATAAACATGTATAAAGAATTTATACAGCGCACATGGTTATGCATATTTATTGCAGAGAATCTGTTAATAATCTATGTCTCATCGGATTTTGCATTTCTGTTGAAATAACAAATGTGGCACTTGGTACAACTGAACGAGTTTGGTGAATTTTTTCTTATCTGGGAGAAGAAAGGCATTTCTCTTTTTCCAAATTCCATTTTCTTCAATCATCTTCTGCACTGGCCAGCTTCCCAGGTGGTGCATCTGGGGGACTGAGGCTTTCCTGGCTGTAAACGATTTTGTCTTTTTTCCCTTCTCTCACTCCCTTCCTTCTACTACACATAGACATTGGCCTTGGGACTATGAGAATTGCTCCTTTGGGTAAGAGCATAGGCTCTGAAGGTCATCTTATGGAGAGAATACACATGAGACTGGCTAAACGTAAGGTGCTAAGAAACTGTGACAGAGGGCAAGGCAGGGGGAGCCTAGGGGACTTCAAGGTGGCTGATGGCCTGAGAATAGACACCTGGGCAAAGCTCAGAAAGTGGTGAGGAGGGGATCCCTGGGTGGCTCAGCGGTTTAGCGCCTGCCTTCGGCCCAGGGTGTGATCCTGGAGTCTTGGGATCGAGTCCCATGTCGGGCTCCCTGCGTGGAACTTGCTTCTCCCTCTGCTTGTGTCTCTGCCTCTCTCTCTCCATGTCTTTCATGAATAAATAAATAAAATCTGTAAAAAAAAAAAAAAAAAAAAAGGTGGTGAGGAGGCCATAAAGTGTGGTCAGAGAGTTCCCTGTAGCCCTGTCCCCGTGTGTTAAGATGCAGACATTGCAGGCTTTAGAATCTGCCTCCGTGGGGCACCTGGGTGGCTCAGTCGGTTAACCATCTGCCTTTGGCTCAGGTCATGATCCTGGGGTCCTGGGATGGAGCCCAGCATCAGGCTCCCTGTTCAATGTAGAGTCTGTTTTGCTCTCTCCCTCTACCCCTCCCCCTGCTCATGCTCTCTCTCTCTCTCTAAATAAATAAATAAAATCTTAAAAAAAAAAAAAAAAGAATTTGCCTCTGCTGGAACCCAGCTCTGGTGCTCACTGCTTGTTTGATCTTGTCATGCCATTTTATCCCTCCAAACATCAGTCCCCTCATCTGTGGAGTGTGGCTAGCTGTGCTCTCCCTACAGGAAGATAGGATGGCTCCTGGTACATGGTAGTTGGTACTAAAATAAACGTTCATGCTTCCTCGTCTCATTCATTGCCTGCTCATGAGAGCATAGCTGTGCAACATAGTCTTAATTCAACTAATGTTTGTTTTTAGAAACTGGCAAGGTGTTTACCTGGGGCCGGGCGGACTATGGTCAACTAGGGCGGCAGTTGGAGTCTCATGAAGACTGGAAAGCACGAAATCAGGATTCATCCTTCCCCTGCTCAGGACCTCAGAAGAGCATGCCTTCCTCTCTGCGTTGCTTAACAGGAGCAGCTGAGGTAGGAAGTGACTTTCCATAGAAGTGATGCATCTCTTTGTCTCGCTTTGCATTGAAGCGTTTATTGAGGGCCTACTGGGTGCTTCTAGTGAGGGCATCGTGGTAGGATCCACGTTGGACCCTGAAGGGGTCCTTGCCTCAAGTTGCTTGGGTTTCAGTATGGTAGAAAAGGGAGGTACCTGGATAACTGTACTGCAAGGCAGACTGTGTGTAACTCCTTTAGAGACATTCCCAGTACTCCAGGTCTGCTTCAAAGAGTGAGAAATGCATTCAGGCTCTGGGGATCGGGTTAGGCCCGAGTCATGGAGGACATGACGTTGAGCTGTGCCTTGGAGGATGGGCCAGACTCAAGCAAGCAGCTATAAGAGAGAAGAGGACTTTCAGGTAGGCACAACAACAGAGTCACAGGGGCAGGGAAATGAAGAAACTGTTTGGGGGACCGCTGGTGGCTCAGTTTGGCTAGAGCATGAGGAGTCTGCAGGGGCGAATGTGAGGTATTATCAGAAAGATGGGTTAGAACCTGATCAAGGGGGCTTTTATCCTGAGCTAAGTATTCGGCACTTCTGTTTATATTTCCCAGGGTAGAAAATACTGTAGTTCAGTTCCTTATTCGAGCCCCTTTAATTCCCTGAAATGTCTTGAATTTCTACATTTAAAGCAGGAGTCTTAATTTCTCCAGGGTGTGTATTTCTGTTACTAAATTTTACTTTACTGCTGTCCTTAAAAAAAGAAAAGGCTAGGTTTTTGAGAAGAATGAGGATGGCCACGTAGGAAATGTGCCTCTGAACCCAAGTTGGCTTAATGAAGGAATTCAGTTTTCATTCAGAGTCTGTCAAAAAAAATTAATAAGCTAGCGAGACTTCTGTAATTAGCATCAGACTAATTACAACCCTCTTCATACCTAGAGGGCTTCCCTTCCCCCGGGGCCTGCCTGGCCTCCTCCTTCCGGCTATGTAGGACGCTTCTCAATTTCTGCTGCACATCCCAGACCTGCTCCTCCTGGGCCTTTCCTTAGTGCTGAGGTTAAGTCTGTCTGTCTTTCTCACTCTCTTTTTTTAATCAAAATGGCACTCATTAAACAAAACCACAAAGGCAATTTAGAGATGGTAATAATAATAATAATGATACCATCCCTAATCTTAATCACCCTAACAAGTGCATCCCTTTTTGTATACACACATGTACATACTTTACAAAGTTACAGTGATAGCATTTAGTTTTCATTTATTTAGTCTTCATTTATTTAGTCTTCATGTATTTTATCACCAATGCTTTGCTTTATTTCTTCCTAATCTCTAAGGTCATTTAAAATGGACTATATAGGATCCCTGGGTGGCTCAGCGGTTTAGCACCTGCCTTTGGCCCAGGGCGCGATCCTGGAGTCCCGGGATCGGGTCCCACGTCGGGCTCCCGGCATGGAGCCTACTTCTCCCTCCTCCTGTGTCTCTGCCTCTCTCTCTCTCTCTCTCTGTCTATCATAAATAAATAAAATAAATAAATCTTTAAAAAAATAAATAAAAATAAAATGGACTATATAACATATATGAGTCCAAGGTTCTGGGATTTTCCAAACCATTCTTTGATTGTTGGACATTTATATCATTTCCTCTTTTTTTGTCAGTATGGTGGACTCTGCAGTGAACACCCTTTTGAACTGTTTCTTTAAGAAACAATCTGGGGGATAAAATTGCAGGGGCAAAGGCTGTGAACATCTTTATGACTTTTGCTGTGTTTCTCAAGGTTCTGTTTGAAAGAAGTTGACTCCCCCAGCAGTGAATGAGGGAATGCACTATTTTAGCTGGTATTGTCTGCTTTGCCAGTACAGGTGCTGAGAGCTTGGTACCGAGTGCTTTAGACCCTTTACTTTTCTTTGTCTTTCTCAGAACATTTAAGACTTTGTGGTCTGGAAGCATAGCAGAGGCCCAGAGGCTTCATGGATCTTTCTGAGTCTCTGGTTTCATTGGCAAGACGAGGATCCTAATGCCTCCCACAAAAGGTCATCAATGAGGATTACACACAGGGTTCTTGGCATGGGGCAGGCACTCAGACACTGTTGGGTCCTTTCTCTTCTTTGCCTTTTAACATCCTGTGGTGGCCGTCGTGTGTAGCACTGTGACAGATGAGGCCAATCACACATATAGCCTAAGTTGCTGAGAGTAATGTGACTTTTGTTTAGCTTCTAGGAAGGGCAATCTGGGGAGTTGGCTTGAGCTCTGAGCCTCGGGCAGCTTCATTTTATGGTCTCTCCATCTCTGCTCTCCAGTCTCTGGGGTGCTGGTATGTATACTTGCCAGTCTCACTGCAGGTTCAGACCCCAGGCTATCTCCTTTCGGTACATTTGGTCTGGGAATTATCCCTGCTATCAATGTCCAGATCTGACCTATCAGGCATCTATTTGCCTGAGGCCCGGAGCTGGGCTAGTGGGCAGCTCTAAGCTGCTAGGAGTGAATGCACCTTGGGAAAGATAAAAACCATACCAAACTAGGTGTTGCCCTGAGCGGGGCTTGGCCAGGGACATCCAGGGACACCTGTGGAAGCAGGAGTAGCCTAGAAGTAAGCTAATGATTGCTGACCTTCAAGGAAGTGAGTGCGGCCTGTAGCTGAGCAGTTGCCTTCTTCTCTGTCCAAAGGATAAACGGAGTGCGGAGCAAGGTGTCTGGGCTGGGATCCAGAGTGACAGCCACATGGGAGGGGAAGCACAGGTGGTACAACCATTCCTTTTTGTGAACAAAACAAAGCAAATTAACACAATGTTACTTGGTGGTTATTGTGGGCCAGGCAGCATACTGAAAACTTTACGTGTATTATTTCATCTTCCCAATAAAACTGGTACAAGTGTCGTAATCGCTGCTTTATGAATAAGGAGACTCAGGCTCAGGATGGGTAAGTCACAGGCCCCAGATCACACAGAAGGGAAACACTGGGACTGGGACTTGACCTTGAAGTATTTGAAGCTCACATGCTTTCTGTGTAGATAAAGTTGCATCTGTCCTTTTGCATATGTATCCTCACCTGGATAAAAGTTCTGGGAGTCTAGAAGGCAGAGTCTCTGATTCCCAGAGAGTCTCAATTCTACCTTCTGAGCCATGTCTCATCTCTAGCCTGAGAAAGACCTTGAGACTGTAGACCCGACAGGCCTTTCTTTCGTGTTCTTATGGTGGTGACGACTATGTGTTTCTTGCTCTATCAACTTGGCCTTAGATACTCGGCTCACCTAGTCACTCTTGGAAAATTCCAGGTATAGCAGAGTCATCAGGACTAACCCGCCCCATGTACGCATCAGGGCAGAGTGTGTGTGAACCACAGCAGCTTCCCTGGCCCCGGCTGGTGCTGCCACCTGCACATTTCCCATGGAACCTTGGCTCTAAACTCTGCTTAAAGGTGGAAGCCTGTGTTTCACAGTTGGGCAGAAGTGCTTGTGCTCACTTAGTGGGTCCACTGGGGCTCCCCAGGATTCAGTAGCAGCTAGAGCTGGGCATCCAGTGTGTTCCTGGAATGATTGGAAGACCTGCTTGACCAAGGGCAAACAGCCTCTGAGGGGGCAAGGTCTGGACTGGGGGTCAGAAGACCTGGCTTCTAGCTTTGCTTCTCCTGGGATTGAGTGAATTTGGGCAAGCCCCCTTTCCTCCTATACCCTCAGTTCTCCCATATGTGGGTGGGGGATGTTAGACCAGGTGATTCCTGAGGTTTCTTACAGATCTAAGAGTCCTTTCCATTTCTGATTTGTATTTTATAGAAATGATCACTACTTAAATTCATAATGACTCCTGCCCCTGGAGTCCCTCAGGGTCATAGCCAATATCACTTGACCCCTAGCTGTTGGTTCAACCGTGGCAGACCTGGGCATTTTAACTAATCCAGAGGTTCTAGGCTATAGTACCACTTGAGCCTTGCTCTGCCTCTTTGCCTTGGCTCTGTTCTCTGCCCTTGTTCCTTGTCCCCAGGGCCTCCTGTTCCAGTTTAGGTCACTGGGATTTAGTATGATGCTGCCGTCTGGTCCCCCCAGGACTTGCAGTTCAGCTTTGATTCCTGTCCCTGTGGCTGTGACCTTATTGCCAGGGGCAGGCGGACCTCTGTGATACTACTTTCTGGGTTCCCCACCTGCCACCCCTTCTGCGGACTTTGTGTGTGCTGTCCCACCTTTCCTGCTTTCTTGAGTTTACCTCCTCCTTGGCTTTGGGATCTTGCCTATTTCATAGTCAACCCAGTAAACATTGGTTGACACCTGCCACATACCTGCATTGACCGCATGGTGGTGGTGGGTGGGGAGGTGGATTGAGAGATAAATACATGTCTGTGCCCTCAAAGAACTCCAGGTTTGTAAGTAAATCCTTACTGTACAGAGTAGATGTGCTATTAGAGGTGTACGGAAGGCCCGGGGAAGTGGGAAGATGGGGATGATTTATGCTGAAGACACCAATGAACAGAAATGTTGTTTGAACTGGGTTCTTAGAAATGAGGAGGAGTTTGGCAAAGGGAGAAGGACATTCCAGGCAGAAGGGACAACATGAACTGAAGCCATGAGTCTGGATCTGTTCCACCTCCTGGGACGGTCAGAATGCCTGCCCATTCCAGTGGACCAGCGTCACTTTGAGGTCTAGCTGCCTGTCTAGCCTGTCCCGCCACTGCCATCCATCTTTCTGATAGGGTTACTGTCTGAAGGAAAATAACTTCCACGTACCTTATCTCATTTGCTCCCAGCGTGGTGCTGTGAAATAGGCCAGACTTGGAGTGATTATCCTCCTCTCACAGTTAAGGAAACTGAGGCCCAGCGAGTCTGGGCCGTTCCAGCCGTTCCAGCTGGGAATTAGGAGAGGGCCCGAGACAAACAAGCCTGGTTCCCAGCGTTTCTAAGGGCCTCGCTGTGGGCTCAGTCTGCAGCCAGGGTCCTGAGTCATGTTCCTGGTTTAAATTCTGCCCACGTTTGGTTGAGGAGCCCCAAATCCCAGTCAGGGAGCTCAGTGCACATGTGCACACGTGTGCACACACACACGTAGCCCTTGGAGCAGGAGAGGCCTCGTGGAAATAAACAGGAGTTGAACCAAGGACTGGGTACTTGTCAGGCCCGAGTGCTGTCAGCCCTGACTTTGCCGCAGGACCGGAACTGTCTGGTGGAGGGCCTACCTGTGCGCTGGGTCTGGCTGAGATCTGTCAGAACGAGTGGGCAAGAGGCTATTTTTAGTCTGCAGAGTCACTCACTCGGCTGTGCCAGCTGAGGCTTGAGCTAGTCCCCTGTGCTTTCCACACGGTTAGTTCAGAAGGAGAAATACCACTCGAATGCTGTGCAAAACCCATTAACAGACCTGGAAGTTTCCAGGGCGTCTTTGTCCTGCAGCTCCCTCGGAAGGCTGCCCTTCCTGGGCGACCTTCCTCCTTTCCTATATTTAATGCATTTCTAATTTTAAGTTTGTGTCAAGACTGTGGGACTTCGGTGCCCTAAATAACACAGAAATCTACCACCAGCAATCAGCTGAGTCCAGAGGGCTCTGACAGGATTGAGCACAGCCTGAAAAAGCCTCCCAAGTAGCTCTCTGGTAGGTAACCTCCAGCGTCACTGCCGTTGTGAGAGGAGCACGAGGTCCCTGAGAGCGTGCAGCCGCCGCAGCCCGAACCTTCCAGGCGCAGCAGGTTTCAGAGGCGTCCCCAAATAGGGCAACAGTGTCCCCCCAAAGACTGTTTCGTTGGGAGGCTGGAACGGCTAGCACGTCTGCGCTGCTGCTGCTGACCTGACGGGAGGAGTAATCACACCAGACAAACGTCAAAGCCGTGGACTGGGTTTGTCCATGTGAACGCTCAGAAGACAGAAGGGAGTCACCAGACAGGGCTGTTTTGTTTGAAAGGGATGGTAAAGGGTATGACACAGCTAGCACTTCTTTATCTTGCTTATTTATATTTATCATCTCTTCTCACTAAAATACCGGGTCCAGGATGGCAGGGGCCTTGTCTGTCTCATTCAAAACCATGTTCCTAGGATCTAGAAAAGCTCCTAGTACCTCCTGGTTGCTCAGTGGATGTTTGCTGACTGAATAAATTAAAATAGAATGAAAGAAATGGTTTCCAAGGTGCGTGACCCTCTTCAGGCCCGCGGGGCTCCTCCGTACTGTCTGCGCTTCTCGGTCCCGGCCAGTCCAGGAATCTGCAGGTGTGAACATTTGCATGTTTACAGGCATTTGGGCATCACATGTCCTGCAGAGCAATATGCTCGACAACCTGGAAGTTTCTTACAGAACCTGTTGATGAGGCTTATAGTCCTTAGGGCTTCAAGGCTTAACAAGTGCTGCCATGTATGTGCATCTTCAGTTTTCCTCTTTTTATTGAGCAGATGCTTGTGTCTGCCTGTCTGTCTGGGCACTGCATTAGGCGAATGGGGGGAGCAGAGAAGGGTGGGACAGTTCATGTCTTAGGAGCTTGTGGCAGGGCTAAGATCAGTTCGTGATAGGACAAGCTGAATGTGACAAAGCTGTGAAAGAGAGTCTGACAATGATCCCATCCCTACCCATGTCCTTGGGGACCTTTTCTTTCTTTCTTGCATTTTCAGCCCCTCTGGTTCTGTTGGATCCTGCAGGGTTGGGGTGGGGGGTGGTTGGGGTGGGAGGTGGTGACTGGAAAGGCTTCCTAAATTGGAAGCTTTGACATTAAATTATTTCTCAAGGGAGCTAATGCAAAATAACAGGGGAATCTTGGCAAGAACTTGCATTAGGAGGAAAGCAGAGGAAGAGCAGCCAGATAGAGACTGTGTATTGACAGGAGAGGGAGAAAGCAAGCCAGGAACTGCAGTGTTCTCAGAAGCTAAGGAAATTTCAACAAGGAGGTCAGGGAGGTCAGAGGCTGAGAAAAGACAGCTGGGAGGTTGTGGCGACACCTCTGAGAGGCTCAAGCTGGGACGTAGGGAATGAGGGGATGGTGAGAAATGCAGGCTGCAGGTGTGAACAACCCTGCCAGAGATTCAGTGGCCAAAGGAGGATGAGAACAAGTTCAGGAATTGGGAGGAGGAGAGTTTGGTTCGAATTAGTTTTGTGAGCTTGTGGAAACTGGAGTATGCGAGAAGGCCAAAGGACAGAATGAGAGAAAGAGAGAGAGAACGAGCTGTGAGCAAAAATGCAGGAGGCAGGGGGCATAGCTGGAGCAAGGCACCCAGGGAGATGAGAGAGGCTTGGAATCTCTGTGCAAGGGTGCGTTCTAACAAGATGCAAGGACACTTTCTGGTAGCACAGGAGTGAAGAAAAAAGGGGACATGTGAAGATGGAATTTTTGAGGTGGAGAAGTGCTTTCATTGACGTGTATATACCTTTTGTCATCGTGGTATGTCTTAATTTTCTTTATTTATTCAATAAGTATTTATTGCAAGCCATGCATAGCACAAGGTGCCAGGAATTTAGAGCAAAGACAAAGTTGCTGCCCAATAGCTGTCACATGGTATTTATTAGTGCTACAGTAATTATTAATATGTCCATCTCTAAATCAAACATTGAGTTCTTTGAGCACAGACACCATCTTATTTATCTATGTGTAATGAGGGCCCAGCTTGGTCCAGAGCAAAGGATTGGTGCAAGTGTGCCAAGAAAGGGTGGGAGGCCCTGATAGGTGGCTTCAGTCATCCTGGTTAGATTGAAAGCCAGATTATCTGTTGGCATGATGAGGTTAATGTGGGGAGACTTCCGGGCAGGGATGATTTAGCTTTACTCTGTAGTGAGTCCATCCAGCAAAGTCTGGCAACTGCCTGGAAATGGCAGAAGAAAGACACTATTATTGGTTCTGACCCATGAATGGTGGGCAGGGCAGTTGTTGCTACCCTTATTCTAGGGGCAAGGGAGCAGAAGTTCAGAGAGAAAGCTGTCACAGGCTTCAGGTTATGCAGCACCTGGTTTCACAGTGCAGGGACTGGAACTCGGCTCTCAGAGCCCTTGTTCTTCTCATTGCCAGCCCTGGACAACAGCTTCCTCTTGGGACAGTTCTGACTCGGTGTGGCCCTGGGCTCTGGCTCTGACTCTGGGCCTCTTAGTTGGGTCTGATAGAGAGCTGGTGGCCCTCTCTAAACTTGCAGTCTGGGTCTTGTTTTCTTTTTTTTTTTTTTTTTTTTTTTTTGGGTCTTGTTTTCTGAGAACAGCAGGAAGAAGAGGGTAGCCTCAGCCAGGACTGGGACAGTGAAGTTAACTCACGATTGTGGTAGACCATACTGCTGGCTGGAGTGGGAGGTCTGATGGGCAGTCTTGAATGTGGAGTGAGACCTGGCTTGGAATTTCTGCTCTATTACCTACCATCCAGGTGACGTTGGGTCAGACATCTCCGAAGTGGGAGTAATAATATCTGCTTTATCTTGCCCACAGGATTATTGAAATATGCAAATGAGATAGATAAGGGTTTTATAAACTCTAAGGTGCTGTGCAAATGTTATTGGGTTCATAGCATATGAGGTACTCTGTGCTTCAAATACCAGTTTTGTTCTAAGTTTGGGTCAGAGCTGCTCTTCTGTCCTAATCACTTTGAGATCTTAGAAGCTACACATTGTGATAAACACTTCTTAGAACCAGTGAATGTAGCAGAGGCCAGATGCTTGGTAATCCATGGCCAGCCCCCATGTAGTGCCACAGAGCGTGGATTCCTGTTGAGGTTAGCCATCAGTGTTGACAGCAAGGATGCTTCTTGCTTGCTTTCTCCCAGCTGCAGAGGAAATTCATCAGCACCGATTTAAAGTCCCAATGACCTCATGTGTCACCACCATGCTCTGCAGCATTACAACTGCCCCAGGCTGCACCAGGGTCACCCTGGAGCTGACCAGCTGTCTTTTGTTGCATTTGACCTTGAAAACTGGGCTGTCCCAGGGTGAAAGTAAACCATGCAGAGGTTTAGAGTGAAAACAGAAGCCAGTGAAGGTTTCAAGGAGGCTGCGGTGGTTTTTTGAGAGAAGTGCAAGCTCTGTGAAGGCTGGTTGGCCAGGAGACTAAAACTGCCTCTATCTCTGCCACTGTGCCTCTAGCTTGGACCCCCATTATCTATCACCCAGTTTCAGTGGCAGTCTCTCGAGTGAGAACCCCTTGTCTCTAGTTTGCTCATCCCAGCTGCTCCCACCCAGCTGCCAAAATGATATGCTAAAATATAAGTCTGATTTTGTTATGCCCTTACTTTTTTGTTAAGACTCCTAAAAAATGTAGAAAAAAATGTATTCCACAATACACATTTATTGGAAACCTACTACACAGAACAAACTTAGCCAAACCTTTAGGATATAGAGGACGATAAGACCTAGCCTCTGTCCTCAAAGGGAAGGAGAAGCACAGTCTATAACCACATATAAGCACAGCCAGGGTGCAAAGAATAGAGCATAAGGTCTGGGGTTGCCATCAGCCTTGTTCACCACTGAATCTCCATCACCTTGATTGGTGGCTAGCACATGGTGCTCAGCAGATAATTGTTACAGGGATGGATGTGTGCCCTTCCTTTTCAATGGCTTCCCATCTAGGATGAAGTCCAGAATCTCCAGTTTGACATAAGCTCTTCTTGATCCTGCCCCCATCAGAATATCCAGCCTCACCTTCTAGTAGTCTCTCCCTTGCATTCTGCATGTCATCTGTGCCGAACCAACAAAACTATCATATATTTGAGGTGTTTGAGTCTTTGTGCATGCTGGTTCTTCTGCTTCCCTTTGCCCTTGGCAGCTTGGACAATTGCTATTCATCCCCAAGTAGATAACAAGGATGATGTCTTACATTCATCTCAGTATTCCTGCCATCCAGCCTGACAAACCTGATTCTTTTTTCTTTCTAGACTTTTTCTTTGCTTAGTGTCATTACCCACTTTCCTTGGCTTTGTTGAGTTGCAGTCCCTGAGGCTCTTTTTCACCTTCCCTCTACCTAGCTTGTCCCTGATCCCTCTTGAGGTTCCAGATCTGGAGTTTGTTGGGTGCTGGCTAATAACCTTGGCCTTCCTTTTGTCTTTCTTTAACATCTTCTCTCTCTCTCCCACACTGGCACTGCCCAGGTGGATGGATCTCTGTGCCAGTTCCACTTATACACAAACTCTACCCTGAGCAGGGCATGGATTTTGCCAGTCTCATTACCCAGGGACTGCACTCTGTGTTCTGGACCCTGGTCACTGTCTGGGACCTTGTTCTGAATGGCTGATTCCGCAGCAAAATGCCATCTGCTCGATTCTGAGGGTTGCCACTTCTTGGAGTTTCCTGCTTGGAGGCCCAAGTCAGCTTCCTGTCTTCCAGGCCCCTTTGGGTACTTTATATTAGGTGGCTGTTTTAGGAGCCAGCCCTGTAGTCATTCCTCTTTCCAAAGGTTAATTCCATCAAGTTTCAGCCTCTTCTTGGCCTGTAATGTCTTGAGTCCCTGAGGCCTTGCCTGCTAGGCACCTCTTTTTTTTTTTTTTTTTTTTTTTGGCACCTCTTAAGGTAGATAAAGAGAAAACACTGCCTTTGTCACTTCCAAAGAAGCCAAACTAGGCCATTCTGTTGGGATGTGGCCCTCAGAACCCCAGGACCCCCAATGGTGGAGGGACTACTGAATTATGACAAGAAGAGGGAAGTTAGTTTTTGTGTGATTACATAACTCCCTTTTGTGATGCAGCAGCTCTTGGTGGGGGCACTGTCAGCGGTGGTGGGGATCTCCTGCACCTTCAGATGCGTGTTTGGAAGGGAGCTCTTTTCCCTGAATGCGTGGTACCATGCAGCACTGGGGGAGACTGGCTGTAGGTAGCAGAAATAGAAGAAATCAGAGATGTCTTTGCAAAAAGAGCAGCTGCTATGAAAATCAATTGTGAAGCTTTGGCTTTTCAAAGAGGCCAGAAGTGTAAGGGGCAAGGGAAGCAGGAGGCAGAGTGGGGGCCCACTCACAGGCTCTGGGAGGCTGCTTGTAGCTCCCTTGAGGACCTTGCCATGCACCACTTCAGGAGATCCAGCTGGCTGGGGATGGTTGCTCACGGCTGCTGAACAAAATGTAGGTCGTTGTAGCCAGCACCCCCAGGATTGTGTGAGGGAAGTTCCTCACTCCAAAAAGGTAATTTAGTCATTCTTGAGGATCTTCTTTGCGGTTTTATTTCCACGTGGTTCCTTTAGAGTGAGATTTTTTTTTCTTTATTAATAGCCTGGAGCATGCATATCATTTGAAGATAGAGTATGTATCAAAGAACAACAAACAGAAGAGGGACTTGGAAGAATCAAGAGACTTAATGTTGTGGTTTCATTCTTGGCCAATCCGCTTTACTTCTCTGAGCTTCAGATTTTACATCTGTATAATAATACTTAGTTGGCCTACCTTTCCAAGCTGATGTCAAAATGATGTTGTGGATATGAAAGCATTGTGTAAACTATGAAGCAATAAATATAAGTATTTGAGTAGATTTCTTTGTCATATCCAGTCTGCTCTGTGTTTTCAGGAAACTTCAATTTCTTATTGCTCTTTGGAAATTGTTATCTATTATCATAGAGTTGGAATTTTTAAAAGATTTTATTTATTTATTTGAGAGAGGGAGAGAGTGCACACAGAGGGAGAAGTAGACTCCCCACTGAGCAGAGACCAACCCCTACCCCCGATATGGGGCTCGATCCTGGGATTCTGGGATCATGACCTGAGCCGAAGGCAGATGCTTAACCGACTGAGCCTCTTCATAGAGCTGGAATTTGATATGTATCATTTCCATGATTCTTGTGTTCCTTAATTTAATCCATCAGTATGTGTTGAGTACCCAGAGTGCATTAGAGCTGTGGACTTGGAATGTGACAACAGGGAGGACACAGAGTCCTAAAGCTTTCTAAATGAGATGTGATTGATAGTCTAAATCTCTCCTACAGGTCAGAGAAGAAGACTTGTGAACTGAGAGATCTAGAGGTTGTGCAGGGAAGAGTTGTTGGCTAGGTCTCTTGAGTCTTTGGGAAAGCTTTATCGAGCAGATGATGTTTGAAAGCTGGGCCAAACTGAGTTTGATGGTTGAGAAGACCCAAGTCTTTTTAGGTTCCTGAAGGGTTTATGGAAGAGGTTGGTTCTTTCCAAGGTGCTAAACCTGAGGATGGTGTTGGCAGGCTTGAATACCCAGTTAAAATAGATTTGATTTGGAATAGGATTTTTTTTTAGAAATAATGATAACTCCTATATGTTGATCATTAACTGTGTACCATGTATTGTGCTAAGCATTTTATGAATATCACTTTCAATTCTTACCACATGCCTGTGAAGCATATACTATTTTATCCCCGTTTTGTAGATGAGGAAGCCGAAACTTGGCCAAGTAACTTGCCTAAGGACACAGCTAGGGAATAGAACTAACGTGGTGGCAGTGTTTTGGTCTAGAAGACATACAGGTACCTGGATGATGTTTCCTAGGCTGGAGGACAAGGAGGTGACTGAATGATTTATTTATGAATGATAAATAAGTAAAATCTTTTTTTTTAAAGATTTTATTTATTTATTTATTCATGAGAGACACACACAGAGAGGGGCACAGACACAGGCAGAGAGAGAAACAGGCTCCCTGCAGGTAGCCCAATACAGGACTCAATCCCAGGACCCCAGGATCACAACCTGAGCTGAAGGCAGATGCTCAACCACTGAGCCACCCAGGCACCCCTTGAAAAGATATTTTAATTCCTTGTGGTCCCTTCTTGGGCTTTTGTTTCCATTCAGAGAGGCTGCAGTGATGAGTTTCAGAGTATCCCAACCCCAGCTCCCTTACCTGCAAATCCAAATTGTACTACTTCTCGAGGCTCAGATTAGAGTTTACCTATTTGAATTTTGGGGGGACAATTCCAGTTGCCATTTCAAATATAATCTGCCTGAGGACAGATACCATATCTTGGTTGCAGCCATATCATTAGTGCATTGCAATAGTGCCTGTCAGAAAGTACATGGTTAGGATTTGTTGTAGAACTGAATGGAAACCTCTTCTCACTTAGAGTTTGAGTCACTTATATACTCTAATAGCCGATCACCTCATGTGTGGTGGTCTTCCAGAGGAAAGCATACGGCGCTGCAGACTGGGCACTGTATTTTAGGGTTGTTTTGGATCTCATGCCCTGCTTGGCAGGGGGCAAGGGGCTAGGGCACACAGGAGGCACCTGGAGAAGCCTTGGAGAGAGCTCCACCCACTCTGAAGCCAGCTTGGAGAGGCTTGCTGTAGGATAGCTGTGTTGCTGGCTAACAGAGTTGTGATATATTACTTCTGGAGGGAGAAGAACAAGAACAGAATGCTGACTCCTCCAGTCGTCTCAGCATGAGGGTTACAGAAACATAAACATCTTCCTCCGTCTGTGGTGCTCTATCCCTCAGATGCCTTTTTAAAGGTAAGAACACAGAGGCATGCAAATGGTACATTTCCCTTTGCACCCCTCGTGGTGCAATTTCTGCTACTGCATGGGGATTTGTGGGAGCAGTTCTGTAGATGCTGCTGTACAATGCATTTATCATTTACTCCCCTGGCATATTTTGCCAAGCTGCATAATTTCCCTGTTCCTTCCTACACTCACCAGCTCTGTGACGATGATGCATCTGGTGGCCAAAGCCCTCCTGATCAGCTTGTGGTATAATGGAAAGAGCAGTATATTAGTTAATGATGACAGCAGGTGGCATTCACCAAGCCCCGGTGGAGTGCCAGGTTTTCTGCCAAACGCTTTCTAGACATCATGTCTTTAATCTTCATGACAACCCAGCAGAGTTGGGATTATTATTCCTCAGTTTGCAGATGATGGGAGTGAGGCTTGGGGGTGGTTGCTGGTCCAAGGCTACATGGCTAATAAGTGACAGATCCTACTGCAAAGCCTGTACTATGAAATACCAGGATTCCATTTTGAACTCTAATGTTAATTCACTGTGGAACCTGGGACCAGAAACTCTGCCTCCCTGGGCTTCAGTTTCCTAATCTGTCTAAAGAGAACCAGTTCCAAGGGTCTTCCAAAGCACTTAAGCCCAGTACCATTCTGATTTGGCTGGAACTCTTACCTATCTAGATTTCTTTTAGGTTTGAGAATTTTTGTTTTCTTTTATAGTGGAAGGCTAGCTGCTGTATATTCATTCCTCAGCAACAACATTAATATCAGGCAATTAAGAATATGCATAGTGTAAAATAGTATGGGTCAGTACTGTCCAGTAAAACTTTCTATGATAATGGAAATGGTCTGTATCAGTCCAGTCCAGTGGCTGATAGCCACATGTGGCTGCTGAGCACTTGAAATGTGGCTAATATGATAGAGGAACTGAATTTTACATTTTACTTTCATTCAAATTTGACCACATGTACAGTAGCCTACTATATTGGACAGTGCAGGTATAGACAGTATAATAGTATAAAACCAAATAGAGAGTATAGATTCTTCCATTCTCATCCCATCTTTAATTTGTCTCTTATATTCCAACTAAGGCTTTTGATTTCCATAGTTCATTTTTCCAGAGGTTTAATACCTGATATATTATTATGTTTGTATTATGTGTTCAACTTCTGGCAATTCAAACATAAAATATTGCATAATTTTTCTCCTGCCTATGAGACAAATAGAAAAGATGCGTAGTGCTGTATGCATTTCTCAGATAAGGAAACTGAGGCATAGAGCAGTTAAATATAGTACTAGGAGCTGAGTAAATACTTTTTGCATAAGTGATGTACCTAAAGCCAGTTTTAGAATTTAAGATCAGGACTGGAATATAGTAGTATAAATCCGAATATAGTATATAAATTCTCCCATTCCCATCTCATCTTTAATTTGTTTCCTGTACTTCCAATTAAAGCTTTTGATTTCCAACCTAAATGTCCATTGATGGATGAATGGATAAAGAAAATGTCTCTCTTACTGGGGGTTATTCTGTATGTTAGTAAATTGAACACCAATAAAAAATAAATTAAAAAAAAAAAAAAAGAAAATGTCTCTCTTTTGATTCCTGGCCAGCGTTTCCTTTATTTTTCTTACTACTGGTATGCCAAGCAGAGAGTAGAGAAAGTCTCCTCATTAAAGGTAATTCTTTTAATGTTAGGAGGGGGATTTCTTCTTTTCATTTGATACCTTTCTGTACTATTTGATTTTTTAACTCTATATAGACATCACTTCATTATAATAATAAAAAATAGATACTTGAGAAAATTATATGAAATGCTATGAGGCTGCATAATGGAACTGTTTTGTAGCTATAAGAACTCTCATGCTAGTCAAACAAAGACAGGCATGTTTTTCATGTCAGATCTGTAGTCAGAAGAGCATTAAATTCCAACCTGATTCCATTTCTGGTAATAGTGGAGGAGTTCTTTTGGACCAACTCTCCCACAGAAAACAAGTGTAAACTCAGACAAAAATGTAAAAAAGAAATAGCTGAAGGAACTGGAGAGTGACCAAAAGCAGGCCCATTCTTCATAAATATGAAGGTCCTGAAGGTCAAGGAAAGATTGAGGAATAGTTCCAGATCAAAAGGACTCAAAAGAGACAGGGCAACTAAATGAAATGTGTGGATCTTTTTCTTATAAAGGACATTATGGGAACAATTGGTGAAACCTAAATGGAGTCTGAAGTTTTGTTTTTGGTTACATACCAGTGTTAACTTTTTAGTTAGGTGGTTGAATTGTTGCTCTGTAGAGGGTATTGACGGTTTGGTTGATAAATACACTAATGTATTTTGGAGTGGTAGGGCATCAGTTTGGCAAATTCCTTAGACATGGTTCAGAAAAAAAATGAAGAAAGAGAGGGGAGATAATATAGAGCAAAGAAGGTAAAATGGTAATATTTAGGGAATATGAGTAAAGGGTAAACCGGAGTTCTTCATATTGTTCTTGTAACTTGTCTCTGAATTTATTTCAAAATGAAAAGATTTTTAAAAACTTCATAGTGAATGATAATAAAAATAGAACACATCAACATTTGTGGGATATAGCTAAAGCAATGCCTTGAGGGAAATTTATGTTTTAAATGTATATTAGAGAAGAAGAAAGGACAAGATTCAGTGACTTAATGTTCCATCTTTAGAAGCTGAAAAAAAGAAAAGTAAATGCAAAATAAGTAGAAAGAAGGAAATAATAAAGGTAAGGGCAGAAATGAATGAAAATAGAAAACAGACAAAAATAGAGAAAAATAACAAAACCAAAAGCAATTCTTTGAAAATATCAACAAAATTTATGCAGCCCTAGCTGGACTAATAAGAAAAAAGAGGAAGAGATCACAAAATACCAGTATCAGTAACGAAAGCATGTATGTCACTACAGATACTACAGAAATTAAAGGATATTAAAGCAATATTCTGAACAACACTGTGCCAATAGACTTGGCAAATTAGATACAATGGATGAATTTTCTGAAAAAGAAAAAAAATACAACTTACCAAAACTGACACAAGATGAAATAGATAATCCTAACAACCATATATCTGTTAAAGAAATCAATTTATTACTGAAAATTTTCCCACAAAGAACTTTGAAACTAGATGGTTTAACTGGTAAATTTTGTCAGATATTCAAGGGAAAAACAATTTTTACACAAACTCTTTCAGAAAATAGAGGAAGAGGAGTGAACACTTCCCAACTCATTTTGTGAAGGTTGGCATAGTTGATATCAAAACCCAACAAAGACATTACAAAAAACAAAAATTATAGACTAGAATCTTTCGTAAACATAGACACAAAAATCTTTAACAAAATATTAGCATATCAAATCTGACAGTATATAATAAAGATAATTTGTCATGACCAGGCTGTATTATCCCAGGAATGAAAATTTGCTTTTACATTTGGGGAAAAAAAAAAAGAATATAATTCTCCATACTAATAAAATAAAGGAGTGAAACCATATAAACATTTTAATAGATGCAGAAAAATGTGAGAAAATTGCAATGTGGTATCACTGTATAAGTCTTAGGTATAAGACAAGACTGGGATGCCTGGTGGCTCAGCAGTTGAGTGTCTGCCTTTGGCTTAGGGCGTGATCCTGGAGTTCTGGGATCGAGTCCCGCATTGGGCTTCTTGCATGGAGCCTGCTTCTCCCTCTGCCTATGTCTCTGCCTCTCTCTGTCTGTGTCTCTCATGAATAAATAAATAAAATCTTTAAAAAAAAAGACAATAAGACAGATAACAAATGTTGACAAGGATGTGAAGAAAAGGGAACCCTTGTACACAGTTAATGGGAATGTAAATTGGTACATATATTATGGAAAACAGTATGAAATTTCCTCAAAAACTTAAAAATTAAAATGAAAAATAGAACTACCATATGGTCCAGCAATCCCACTTCTGGGTATATATCCAAAGGAAATGAAATCAGTATCTTGAAAGATATCAGCATCTCTCTGTTGATTGCAGCATTATTCACAAAAGCTAAGAATATTGAAACAACCTAAATATCCATTAGTGGGTGAATGGATAAAGAAACTGTCTCTCTCTCTCTCACACACACACACACACACACACACATACACAGAGGAATATGATCCATCCCTGAAAAAAAAGAGGAAACCCTGCCATTTGTGACAATATTGATGAACCTGGAGGACATTATGCTAAGTGAAATAAGACAAACACAAAAAGGCAAGTATTGCATGATCTCACTTAAATGTGGAATCTAGAAAAGTTGAACTCATAAAAGCAGAATAGAATGGTGGTTGCCATTGTGGGGAAATAGGGAGTTTTTGGTCAAAATGTACAAAAGGTTCAGTTATATGGAATGAATAAGTTCTGGAGATTAATGTATAGTATGATGACTGTAGTTAATAATACTGTATTACATACCTGAAGTATGCTAAACATGATCTTAAATATTCTTACCACACACATACACATAAAAATAGTAACTAGGTGAAGTGTTGGATGTGTTAATTAGCTTGATTGTGGTAATCATTTTACAATATATGTCTGTATCAAATCATTTTGTATATTTTTAATATATACAATTTCTATTCATCAATTATACCTCAATAAAGCTGGAAAAAATTGACATCCATTTGTGATTAAAAACTTTTGGCAAATTAGAAAAAGATGGGAACTAGGGCACCTGGGTGGCTCAGTCCATTAAGCATCCAACTCTTTTTTTTTTTTTTTTTAAGATTTTATTTATTTTTTTGAGACAGAGAGCATGCACACATAAACCAGGGAAGAGGAGGACGGAGAAGCAGACTTTCTTCCGAGCATGGAGCTCAATGCAACCTGGGGCTTGATCTCAGGACCCTGGAATCATGACCTGAATCAGAGATGCTTAACCAACTCAGCCACTCAGGTGTCCCTAAGTATCCGACTCTTGATCTCAGCTCAAGTTTTGATCTCAGGGTTGTAGTTTAAGCCCCATGTTGGGCTCCATGCTGGGTATGGAGCCTACTTAAAAAAAAAAAAAAAGAAGTAGAAGGAAACTTTTGCAATCTAATAAAGGATATTTATAGAATGTAAATGTCACAATTAATGATGAAAGATGGGAAGTGTTTCTCGTAAGATCAGAATAAAGCAGTGTGTTTTATCTTTTTTGTTTGATATTATACTGGATGGATGTTCTAATGAGTGCCATAAAGTAAGAAAAGGAAATATAAGGCTTAGCAATCAGAAAAGAATAAGCAGGGGAACTTGGTTGGCTCAGTTGGTTAAGCATATGACTTTGGCGCAGGTCATGATCCCGGGGTCCTGGGATCCAGTCCCATGTCAGACTTCTTTCTCAGCAGGGAGCCTGCTTCTCCCTCTCCCCACTCCCTGTCCATGCTCTCTCTTGCTCTCTCTTTCAAATAAATAAATCAAATCTTTGAAAAAAGAGAAAAGAAGCAAATCTGTTTTTATTCACAGATGGCAATCATGCCATTAGAATAGAGAATCTTAAGGAATCTATAAAATAACTATTAGAACCAAGAAGTGAATTTAACAAAATACAAAGTCAACATTCAGAAATTGATTATATTTTTTGTATAGCAGTAGCAAATAATTGGAAGATCTTTAAAGAGCAATTTTTGGGGTGCCTGGGTGGCTTAGTTAAGTGTCCAACTCTTGATGTCAGCTCAGGTCTTGATCTTGGGGTCATGAGTTCAAGCCCTGTGTTGGGCTCCACACTGAGTGTAGAGTCTTCTTAAAAAACATAAATAAAAAAAAAAAAAAAAAAAAAAACATAAATAAATTATTTATTTTAAAATTCTTTAAAAAAGCATAAAATATTGATAATAAAATTAGCAAAAAAAAAAATGCAGAAGACCTGTACATAAAAACTACAAAACAGTCCTATGAGAAGTTAAAGAAGACCTAAATAAATGGAGAGATATATCATATTCATGGATCAAAAGACTCAATGTTATTGTCAGTTCTCCCCAAATAGATTTGTGGATTTAAAGCAATCCTATTCAAAATCCCAGATGGCTTTTTTAAGAGGAGAGATTGACAACCTGACTCTAACATGTACATGGAAATGTAAAGGACCTTGAATAGCCAAAGCAATCTTGAGAGGGAATAGAATTGGAGGATTTACTTTGCCTGACTTGAAGCTTTGCTATAAAACTATAGTATGTCAACAACAAAAGTACGAATAACTTGATTAAAAAATGGGCAAAAGACTCGAATAGATATTTCTTTAAAGATGATATACAGGGGGGATCCCTGGGTGGCTCAGTGGTTTGGCGCCTGCCTTTGGCCCAGGGCATGATCCTGGAGTCCCGGGATGGGGTCCCGCGTTGGGCTCCCGGCATAGAGCCTGCTTCTCCCTCCTCATATGTCTTTGCCTCTCTCTCTCAATCTCTCTCTCTCTCTCTCTCTCTATGTCTATCATAAATAAATAAATAAATAAATAAATAAATAAATAAATAAATAAATAAATAAATCTTAAAAAAAAAAGATGATATACAGGAACTCCTGGGTGGCTCAGTCATTAATTGTCCGACTCTTGGTTTACGCTTGGGTCATGACCTCAGGGTTGTGAGATTAAGCCCTGAGTTGGGGAGTCTGCTTGAGATTCTTTCCCTCTCCCTTTGCTCCTCCTACTCCACTTGTGCTTTTCTCTTTCTCTCTCTCAAATAAATAAATCTTAAAAAAATAAAGATATACTAATGGCTAATAGCATATAAATAGATACCCACCACTAATCAGTAGGGAAATGCAACTCAAAACCACAATTACATGGTGACAAATGCTAACTACATTTATTGTTGTAAGCATTGTGTAACAATTAGAATTGTCAAATCACTATATTGTACATCTGAAATGAGCATAACATTATATGTCAGCCATACTTCAAAAAAAAAAAAAAAAAAAAAAAAAAACAACCCACAATGAGATACCACTTCACCTCATTAGGATGGCTGCTATAACAAAAAAGCCCAAAAAACAGAAAGTCACAAGTGTTGGCCAGGATGTAGAGAATTTGGAACTCTCATTCACTGTTGGTAGAAATGTAAAATGGTACAGCTGCTGTGGAAAACAGTCTGGTGGTTCCTCAAAGTATTAAATATAGAACTACCATATGATCCAGCAATTTTTCTTCTGGGTATGTATTCCAAAGAATTGAAAGCAGGATCTTGAAGAGTGTTCATAACAGCATTTCACAAGAGCCAACAGGTGGAAGCAGCCAGGTGTCTATCAGCAGATGAATGGATAAGCAAAATGTGGTATAGACATTCAGTGGAATGTGATTGAACCTTAAGAAGGAAAGAAATTCTGTTATGTACTACAACATGAACAAAGCTTAAGGAAATTATGCTAAGTGATATAAGCCAATCATAAAAGGCAAATACTGAATGATTTCACTTATTTGAGGTACCTATGGTAGTCAGAATCATAAAGACAGAAAGTAGAATCTTTATTCATAATGGTCCCAAACTGGGCACAGTTCAAGCATCCATTAACTGGAGAATAAATAAAGAAATGTAATATAGTCATGTAGTTCAAAAGGAGAAAAATGATACTTCCAACAATAATGAATGAAATCTCAAAAACATTATTCTGAGTGAAAGAACCCTTACACAAAAGAGTACACAGAGCATGATTCCATATATATGAAATTCTAACAGGCAATAATACTAGGTACTCATCATCCCTGTTTCATAGATGGAGAGATGCTAAGTACCCGGTCTAAGGCTGTACAGCAAGTCAGTGACAGAGCTGGCCTGCCACCCAGATGTCTTGACTCCCAGTGCACCATGTTTTTTTTTTTTTTTTTTAAGATTTTATTTATTTATTCATGATAGTCACACAGAGAGAGACAGAGAGGCAGAGACACAGGCAGAGGGAGAAGCAGGCTCCATGCTGGGAGCCCGATGTGGGATTTGATCCCGGGTCTCCAGGATCGCGCCCCGGGCCAAAGGCAGGCGCCAAACTGCTGCGCCACCCAGGGATCCCTGCACCATGTTTTCACTACCCTCGGCAGCCTTGTTGGCATTTTGGGATATTAGCCCATTAGCACATTGAGAAGAGTGCTGAGGATGCCGGGTGGCTTGGATTTCCTCTGACTTTCTTTGTTCTGAAAAGTGCTCTTCCAGCTTTCCTAGTGAGCCTTCTAGAATGGACTCCACTGATCTGCTAAGCCCCTTGAGCTCTCTCCTTCTTTGCTAGATTGGAAGAGGGAAGGAGCAGCCAGGCTGGAAAGTGCACTATTAGAAAGGATTTAAGGAGAGTGCACTGACTGGGTTATTAGAAAGGATTTTTCTGGGGCTCTTTCCTCTGGGGTTAACACCTTTAATTACAAATAAAACAAGCAAATAACCGTGCTCCTCCTCCTTTCCAAATATTGCTGAGCATCTTTGTGGTGGTGTTCTTGGTCCCGTGTCCTGTGATGTCTGATCATTACGTGCAAGTTGAGAAAGGAACTGACAACACCGTTATCAAAGAGGTTTTCTCAAGGGGAATGACCAAGTCTAGAATAGAACAGGTGGACAGGGTTCCACTGACTATGAATTTGACCTGGAGGCTGGCCTTTTCTGTGTGTTTGCACTTTGGGAATACCCTTTGGGTCTTTGCTTCCTGCTGGCTCATTGGCGTCCCCCCCCCACCCCCACTGCCTAGATCCTCAGGAATCCCTCAGGAGTCATGCAGCCTGTGATGCCTGGGCACACCTGATGATCCAGAGGAAGCCAGCAGCACACTGTATTCATGCAGTGAGGTGGCACCTCAGCTTCTGTGCAGTGAAACCGCCAAATTAATTCACCGTTGTTAGCAGTCCTCCCAAGCTGAGAAGACTCATGGCAGTTCACAGTGTTCTGGTGCAAGACGTGGTGCTGAAGAGAGGCGGATTTTTCTGTCCACGCAAAAATGCGCTTGCCTGATGTACCTTAATGCTTCATGACCTCAGAAGCCCACAGCCTGGAGAGGGAGGCGGAGACAGGTCGGTGGGTGGATAGAAATCAGAATAATAAAGTCCATCTTCCTTTTTTTTTTTTTTAAAGATTTTATTTTTATTTATTCATGAGAGACAGAGAGAGAGAGAGGCAGAGACACAGGCAGAGGGAGAAGCAGACTCCATGCAGGGAGCCTGATGTGGGACTCGATCCCGGGTCTCCAGGATCAGGCCCTGGGCTGAAGGCGGCGCTAAACCGCTGAGCCACGGGGGCTGCCCTCCATCTTCCTTCTTAAGTTAGAAAGCAAAAACTCTTGTTTCCTGCCTTGTCATCTCACTTTGTTTATCTGCTTTTCTACTCTTCCTTCTTTCCTCTGTCCTAATCTTCCTTTCCCCCTCTCCTTGCCTCCCTGCTCTATTCCTCCTACCCCTGCCCTACCGTCCACTCTTTTATCACTTGTTTTCTGAGACCAGGAAAATAAGGAGTGATAGGGAAAATACAGCACATCACTGAACTCCTGCCCCTTCCCCAGGTAACAGTCACCATTTTAGAGAGGAAGTCCAGAAAGCAGCAATCGCTCATTCAGAGCTTATCACATTATTGTGCGCTCATCACCATGATGAGAGCAAGGCTACAACCCAGCCAGGGGGGAGGACCAAGAAACCAAGGCCGAAGTGGCTTGCTACCTTTGCCTGACTCCTTCATTTCATCAATTCCGTTTCCTCTGTACTCCTTCCTGTCTTCTCTGGTGAGCAGCATGATGATTGCAGCTTTGCTCAAGCATCAACTTACCATTAAGGTGCCGTGTTCACTTTCTTCAATGTGGTTTGCTATCACCCATCCTGAAGAAGCAGGGGCTCTTCTGTCTCCTTGACCCCTCATTACTAGCATGTCCTGTCTTTTCCTGTTTGCCCACCGTCAATCATTCCTGAGTCCCGAATATGAACTTCTTCTTTCCCCATGTTTCGGTCACTGGTAACCTAAAGTAATAACTAAAGTCTCCTGTGATCCTCAGCAAAGAGACCCACAGGAGGTGGAATTGTCTGGGGTGTCCCCTAATATAAGGGGTCTAGAACCTCTGGAGAGTCAAGGATTCTGTAATGTAACCCACTGAACTGGCAATCAGGACACCCAGGTTCTAGACCCAGTTTGTCAATAACTTGCTGCATGGCCTTGAATAAATCGCTGTCCTTTGAGTCCTGGGTTTCCCATCTGTCCCAGCTTTGGTGCCTGTAGGGGTGTAGGTCTAAGTTAAGCTGCTTATACTGTACTGTGACCAAGCCAAACCTTTACTCAGGTATATTATCTTTTAAAATGCTTGGTGGGCCAAACAAAGAATATCTGAGGATTGTGTTTGAGGATTGATGTTACCATGAGCACTGTATCCTAGAGCCAGTAGCAGAGGTCCCAGCAACATGTTTGGTGACCAGAAGGGCCTTTGCCACTTAGGGAGTTAGTAGCTGGTAAGGGCACAATTGCCATTGGCTGCTAGGGTTGGTTCCCTACAGGATCTTTCTTGGCCACCGACTTCTTGCTTTATCCCTGAACATTAAGGCAGTAGGCAGAAAGGGTGGGACTGACCCAGCCCAGCCCTGTCCTGCTAACAATGCAGGACACAATGCAGGGATTTCATAGAGGGCTCTAGAATTCTAGGTTACCATCAGGGGCCATGTGATCGCACAATATTACTTGGGTCCTTCCCCCACAGATTCCATTTTAGGGTCATCCTCACTGTTAGAAAGCTCATCCCTTATATTTGTTTTTATCACTACTCTGGGATGTAGATAGGACAAAGATTTTTTAATTTAAAATTTCTGGCTATAAAAATAGTGCATGCTCATTGTAGAATTATAGAACATCAAAATCATCATAACTTTACAACCTAGAGAAAACTATTTATAACATTCTAATGCGTTTTCCATCTTCTGCATGTGTTTTTTTTTTTAAACTAGGTATGTGTATTGTATGTTTGCTTTATATCCACAGTTTCCACCTGCAGTTATATGGGGCACATTTCCTCCGCACTATTAAATATTCTATAAAATAATTACTGAACATTAAAAAGTAACATTCCATTATTTGGATGTGGCACAGTTCACATCCAACTCTAAATTTGGAAATTTAGGTCCAGATTTTTGCTACTAAAAATTGTGCCATGATCAACATAATTACCTCAGAGATATTGAAGGTTTGGTTCCAGACCATTAAAGCGGATATCACAATAAAATGAATCAAATGAATTTTTTGGTTTCCCATCCCACATAGTAGTTGTGTTTACACTCTACTGTAGTCTGTTAAGCGTGCAATAGCATCATGTCTAAAAAAAACAATGCATGTGCCTTAATTAAAAAATACTGTATTGCTATACAGTGCTAACCATCGTCTGAGCTTTCAGTCAGTTCCAATCTTTTGCTGGAGCATCTTACTTCGATGATGATGGCTACTGACTGATCAGGATGGTGGCTGCTGGAGGTGGGAGTTTGCTAATATAAGAGAACAATGAAGTTTGCGCATTGATTGGCTCTTCCCTTCACTCATGATCTCTCTGTGGCATGCGGTGCTGTGTGATAGCATTTCACCCAAGTAGAACTTCTTTCAAAATTGGAGTCAATCCTCTCAAGCCCTGCTGCTGTTTTATCAACTAAGTTTATGTAACATTCTAAATCCTTTGTTGTCATTTCAACAATCTTCACAGCATCTTCACCAGGAGTAATTCCATTTCAAGAAACCACTTTCTTTGCTCAGCCCTAAGAAGCAACTCCTCATCTGCTCAAGTTTTATTATGAGATGGCAGCCATTCAGTTCTATCTTCAGGGTCTATTAATTCTCGTTCTCTTGCTATTTCTACCACTCTGGAATTGCTTCCAACACTGAAATCCTGAACCCCTCAAAATCCATGGGAATTGGAATCAGCTTCTTGTAAACTCCTGTTCATATTGATATTTTGACTTCTTTCCATGAATCACAAATGTTCTTAGTGGCATCTAGAATGATGAATTCTTTCCAAAAGGTTTTCAATTTACTTTAACCCAGATAGATCAGAGGAGTCACTGTCTGTGGCAGCTGTAGCCTTAGGAATTGTATTTCTTAGGTAATGAGACCTGAAAGTCAAAATTACTCCTTGATCCATGGGCTGCAGAATGGATGTTGTGTTTACAGGCATGAAAACAGCATTCATCTTATTGTACCTCTCCATCTGAGCTCTTGGGTGACCAGGTGCATTGTCAATGAGCAGTAGCATTTTGATGGTAACCTTTTTTTCTGAGCAGTAGGTCTCAACAGTGGGCTTAAGATATTCAGTAAACCAGTTTGTAAACGGATGTGCTATCATGTAAGCTCTGTTGTTCCATTTACAGAGCGTAGGCAGAGTAGATTTAGCATAATTCTTAAAGGCCCTAGGATTTTTGGAATGGTAAATGAGCGTTGGCTTCAACTGCAAGTCACCAGCTGCATTTGCCCTTAACAAGAGAGTCAGCCTGCCCTTTAAAGCTTTGAAGCCAGGCCTTGCCTTCTCTCTAGCTATGAGAGTCCTACATGACACCTGCTTCTAGCAGAAGCCTGTTTCACCTGCACTGAAAATCTTTTGTTGAGTGCAGCCACCTTCATTAGGATTATTTTAGCTAGATCTTTTGGGTAATTTGCTGAAGCTTCAACATTAGCACTCACTTGAACTTTGATTATGGAGATGGCTTCCTTCCTTAAACCTCATGAAGCAACCTCTGCTGGCTTCAGACTTCTGTAGCTTCTTCACCTTTCCTAGCCTTCATAGAATTGAAGAGAGTTAGGGCCTTGCTCTGGATTAGCCTTTGGCTTAAGGGAATGTTGCCTCTGGTTTGATCTTCTATCAGACCCCTAAAACTTCTTCCCTATCAGCAATCAGGCTTTTTCACTTTCTTACAATTTGTGTGTTCATTGGAATAGAACTCCGAATTTTCTTCAAGAACTTTTCCTTTACATTCACAACTTGGCTAACTAGCGCAGGAGGCTTAGCTTTCAGCCTATCTCAGGTTTCGACATGCTTCCCCAGGAAGCTTAATCATTTCTAGCTTCTGATTTAAAGTGAGAGGTGTGTGACTCTTCCTTTCACTTGAACACTTAGAGGCCACTTTAGGGTTTTTCATTGGTCTAATTTCAATATTTTTGTGTCCCAGGGAATAGGGAGACCCAAGGAGAAGAAGAGAGATGGGGGTACAGCTGGTTCGTGAAGCAGTCAGAACACACATTTATTAAGTTGGCTTTATCTATCTATCTATCTATCTATCTATCTATCTATCTATCTCTCATCTATCTTAAAGATTTTATTTATTCACGAGAGACACACAGAGAAAGAGGCAGAGACATAGGCAGAGGGAGAAGCAGGCTCCCTGTGGGGAGCCTGATGGGGGACTTGAACCCAGGACCCTGGGATCGCAACCTGAGCCAAAGGCAGATCCTCAGTCACTGAGCCACCCAGGCATCCATAAGTTGACTTTATTATATAAGTACAGTTTGTGGCATCCCCAAACAATTACAATAGCAACATCAAAGATGACTGATCACAGATCATCATAACAAATATAAGAATAATGAAAAAGTTTGAAATATTCAGAGAATTACCAAAATGTGACACAGAAACATAAAGTGAGCAAATGCTTTTGGAAGAGTTGTGTTGACAGACTGGCTCAAAGCAGTATTGCCACAAACCTTCAATTTGTAAAAACAAAAACAAAAACAAAAAAACCCCCAACAAAGCAAAAAAGCAATATCTGCAAAGTACAATAAAGAGGAGCACAAGAAAACGAGGTATACCTGTACCTGAATTTTTGGTCACATCTCTGATTATTTTCTCAGGAAGGATATCTAGAAATAAGATTCCTGGATCAAGGGATATAGACTTTTTAACAGCTCTTGACACATATTTAGTATGGCAAGAATTATTAAAGTTTACATTTTAGTCCTTAATCCCTATGCTGAGCACTAGTATAGTGACAGATGCCTATCTGTCTGAAGCATCTCATTTGAAAATTGCCTATATCCCTCAAATGGGAAAGGGATTTTTGGGGCACTTGGCTGGCTCAGTTGGAGGAGCATGTGACTCTTGATCTTGGGGTTAGTTCAAGTCCCATGTTGGGTGTGGAGATTATTAAATAAAAAAATAAAAATAAAAATCTAAAGGGGCACCTAGGTGGAGTTGGTAAAGTGTCTGACTCTTGATCTCAGCTCAGGTCTTAATCACAGTGAGTTCAAGCCCCACATTAGATCGTGAGTTCAAGCTCCTTCAACATGGAGCCTACTTAAAAATAGATAAATAGATAAATAAATAAGTAAATAAGTAAAATATTTAAAATGCTCTTGTTGGGGCATCTGGGTGGCTTAGCTGGTTAAGCGTCTGCCTTCAACGCAGGTCATGATCCCGGGGTCCTGAGAGGGACCTGCTTCTTCCTCTGTTCCTCCCGCTACTTGTGCTCTCTTTCTCTCAAATAAAAAAATAAACTATTTAAAATAATAAATAAAATGCTCTTATCATCCTTAACTCTATTAAATGGCATTCCTAAATCTGGGGGTCTGTTTTGTGTGAGGGATCTTGCTGGTTTCCTTGGCCAGAACCACACCAGGACCAGAATGTAGGCCATAGAGTTCTGGAGGCTTCCTATTTCCTTACCTTGACTAAGGGGCTAGCCTTCTTTATTAGAACACGGAAAAAATGCTGCCCTGTTACTTGTCAGATGAGAAATGCATGTGAAAACACATTGACAACTGTGAAGAACTCTATAAATGTAAATGTTATTATTAGGGTTACTTTGGATTGGAATAATAATGCTGATATGACTACTAAGATATTATGTAATGCTTTTGGCACATTAGAGGATGTTGATATTTGAATGATGGCATGGAGCTTCAGAGAATATTTACTCTGGCCCCCTTATTTTATAGATAAGGAAACTGAGGCTCAGAGAACTTAATTATCCTTTCCAGTGTCACACTGCAGAATAATCCTGGCAGCCAATCTCTTCACTTCTCTCTCTCTCTCTCTCTCTCTCTCTCTCTCTCTCTCTTTCTCTTTGCTACATTTGTGGACTTCTTCTAGAGCTAAGTACAATTAATATCTTGCTCTTGTCTGCTTCCAAGGTACTGTTTAACACTTTTTAAAAACTGAGTTATAATTGGGGCACTTGGGTGGCTCAGTGGTTAAGCGCCTACCTTTGGCTTAGGGCATGATCCCAGGGTCCTGGGGTCAAATCCTACATCAGGCTCCCCATGGTGACCCTGCTTCTCCCTCTGCCTATGTCTCTGCCTCCCTCTGTGTCTCTCATGAATAAATAAATAAAATCTTTTAAAAAATTGAGTTATAATTGACATACATTATATTAGTTTTAGGTATACAACATAATGTTTTGATATTTGTGTGTATTGCAAAGTGATCACTATAGTAAGTCTAGGTAACATCTGTCACTGTACATGGTTACAGAATTCTTTTTCTTGTGATGAGAACTTTTAAAATTTACTCTCAGCAACTTTCAAATATGCAATACAATATTATTAACTACGTCACCATGCTATACATTACATCCCTATGATTTATTTATTTTATAACTGGAAGTTTGTACCTGCCTGTACCTTCACCACTTTTGCCCACCCCCACTCCCTACCTCTGATGATTACAGTCTGATCTCTGTAGCTATGAGCTTAGTTTTTTTGTTTTATTTTTTGTTTTTTAGAGTCTACATATAAGTGAGATCATATGGTATTTGCTTTTCTCTGTTTGACTTATTTTACCTAACATAATACCCTCAAGGTCCATCTATAATGGACATCTATAATGTCACAAATGTCCTTTTTTCATGACTGTATAATAGTCCATTGTGTGTATGTATGTATTTATAGTGTGCATATGTGTGTGTATATATATGTATGTATTTATACCATATCCTTATCCATTCATCTATTGATGGACCAACCCTTAGGTTGTTTCCGTATCTTGACTGTTGTAAATAATGCTGCAGTGAACATGGGAATGCATTAATCTTTCCGAGTTAGTGTTGTTATATACTTCAGATAGATACACTGAAGTGGGATCACTGGATCATAGGATAATTCTTATTTTAATTTTTTTTGAGGAACTGGCATACCATTTTCCATACTGCCTGCTCCAATTTATATTCTCTTCGATAGTGCACAAGGGCTCCCTTTTTTCTACATTCTCACCACCACTTGTTATTTCTTGTCTTTTTGATAATAGCCATTCTGACTGGGGTGAGATAACACCTCATTGTGGTTTTGATTTGCATTTCTCTTAGGATTAATGATGTTGACCATCTTTTCATGTACTGGTTGGCCATTTGTATGCCTTCTTTAGAAACATGGCTATTCAGATCCTCTGCCAACTTTTATTTAATTTTTAAAAAAATTTACTCATTTTAGAGAGAGAGTGTGCATGTGCGAGTGAGGGGAGGTGCAGGAGAGAATCCTAAGCAGACACCCCACTGAGAGCAGATTCCCCACATGGAGATGATATTATGACCTGAGCCAAAACCAAGAGCCAGACACTTTAACTGACTAAGACACCCAGGTGCCCCTTCTGCCAACTTTTAAATTCGGTTGTTTTGTTCTTAAATTGTATGCTTTTAATATATTTTGGATATTAACCCCTTATTAAGTATATGGTTTGCAAATATTTTCTTCTATTTGGTAGGTTGATTTTTTATTTTGTTGATGGTTTCCTTTGCTGTGCTGAAGACTTTCAGTTTGTCATCCTGCTTTTTAATTTTTGCTTCTGTTGTTTTTGCTTTTGGAGTCAAATAAAAAAAATCAAGATTGACATGAAGGAACTTACTGCTCATGTTTTCTTCTAGGAGTTTTATGTTTTTGGTCTTATATGTGCATCTTTAATCCATTTTCAGTTAATTTTTGTGTATGATGTATCAGATAATGGTCCTGTTTCATTCTTTTGCTTATGGCTTTTGCAGTTTTCAAACATAATTTATTGAAGAGACTATCTTTTCCTCGTTGCATATTCTTGGTTCCTTTCTCAGTAATTAATTAACCATATACGTATAGGTTTGTTTCTGGGCTCTCTGTCATGTTCCATTGATCTATTTGTCTGTTTTTATGCCAATACCGTAGTATACTGTCTTAATTACTATAGTTTTGTAATATAGTTTGAAGTCAGGGACTGAGATACCTCCAGCCTTGTTCTTTCATAAGATTGTTTGGCTATTTGGGGGACACTTGGATGGCTCAGGTGATTTAATCATCCGACTTCAGATCAGGTCATGATCTCAGGGTCCTGGGATCTGCGCGGAGTCTGCTTGTCCCTCTCCTCTGCTCCTCCCTGTTCGTACTCTTTCTCTCTCAAATAAATAAATAAAATCTTAACAACAACAAAAAAGAAATTGCTTTGGCTATTTGGGGTCTTTTGTGGTTCCATACAAATTTTAGAATTGTTTGTTCTATTTCTGTGGAAAATGTCTTTGGAATTTTGATAAGAATTGCATTGAATCTGTAGATTGCTTTGGGTAGCGTGAACGTTTTAACAATATTAATTTTTTCAGCCCATGAGCATAGAATATTTTTCCATCAGTGTTTTTTATAGTTTTTAGTGGGCAGGTCTTTCACCTTTTTTCTTAAATTTATTCCTAGGTATTTTATTCTTTTTGATGGAGTTGTAAATGGAATCGTTTTCTTAATTTCTCTTTCTGTTAATTCATTATTAATATATAGAAATGCAATAGACTTCTGTATATTGATTTTGTATCCTGCAACTTTATAGCATCCATTTATTATAACAGTTTTTTTGGTGTAGTCTTTAGGGTTTTCATGTCATCTGCAGATAGTTATATTTTTACTTCTTCCTTTCCAATTTGGATGCCTTTTATTCCTTATTCTGGCCTAATTGCTCTAGCTAGGACTTCTAAGATTACATTGAATAAACAATAGTGAAAAACAGTCACCCTTGTCTTATTCCTTATCTTATAGGAAAGGCTTTTAGTTTTTCATTACATATGATTTTAGTTGTCGGCTTGTTATATATGGCTCTATTATGTTGAGGTATGTTCCCTTGATACCTAACATCATAAATGCATATTGAATTTTGTCAAAAGCTTTTTTTTTGCATCTATTGAAATGATTATATGATTTTTACCTTTCATTTTGTTAACGTGGTGTATCATGTCAATTGATATTCAGATGTTGAACCATCCTTTCATCCCTGGGATAAATCCCTCTTGATCGTGGTATATGGTCTTCTTAATATATTGTTGAATTCAGTTTGTTAATATTTTGTTGGGGATTTTTGCATCTATGTTCATTAAGGATAGTGGCCTGTAAATTTCTTTTTTTTGTGGTATACTTGTGTGGTTTTTGTATGAGGGTAATGCTGGGCTTGTAAAGTGAGTTTAGAAGTGTTCCTCCCTCTTCTAGCTTTTTTTTTTTTTTAAGATTTTATTTATTTATTCATGAGAGACACACAGAGAGAGGCAGAGACATAGGCAGAGGGAGAAGCAAACTCCCTGCAGGGGGAGCCCAATGTGGGACTCAATCCCGGGACCCCAGGATCATGCCCTGAGCTGAAGGCAGGCGCCCAACCGCTGAGCCACCCAGGCATCCCCCTCTTCTAGTTTTTGGAAGAGTTTAAGAAGGATTGGTTCTTAATTCTTATCTGAATGATTGGTAGAATTTTCTAGTGAAGCTGTCTAGTCCTGTAATTTTTTATAGGTTTTAAAAAAATTACTGATTTAATCTCCTTACTAGTAATTTGTTAGTTTAGATTTCTATTTCTTCATGATTCAGTCTTGGAAGGGTTGTATGTTTCTAGGAATTTATCCATTTCTTCTAGGCTATCGATTTGTTAGTGTGTAATTGGTCTTAGTAGTGTCTTATGATCTTTTGTATTTCTTTGATATCAGTTGTTACCATCTCCTCTTTCATTTCTGATTTTATTTATTTGAGCTCTTGTTTTCTTGGTGATTCTAGCTCAAGTTTTGTCAATTTTGTTTATATTTTCAAAGAACCAGCTTGATTTCATTGGTCTTTTTCCGTTATCTTTTTAGTCTGTATTTCATTTATTTCTGCTGTGGCTGGCCTTTGTTATTTCATTCCTTCTACTAACTTTGGGCTTCATTTGTTCTTTTTCTAGTTCCATGTGGTATAAAATTAGGTTGAGGTTTTTCTTACTTCTTTAGGTAGACATTTATCATTATGAACTTCCCTTTTAGAACTGCTTTTGCTGCATCCCATAAGTTTTGATATGTTGTATTTTCATCTGTCTCAGGGTGTTTTAAAAAATTTTATTTATTTATCCATGAGAGACACACAGAGAGAGAGGCAGAGATACAGGCAGAGGGAGAAGCAGGCTTCCTGAGGGGAGCCCGATGTGGGACTTGATCCCGGAACCCCAGGATTATGCCCTGGGCCGAAGGCAGACGCTCAACCATTGAGCCACCCAGGAGTCCCTGTCTCCAGGTGTTTTTTGATTTTTCTTTTGATTTCTTTATTGACCCTTTGGTTGTTCAGTAGCGTGTTGTTTAGTTTCCATATGGTTGTGAATTTTCAGTTTTCTTCTAACAAGTGATTTCTAGTTTCATATTATTTTGATTGGAAAAGATGCTTGATGTGATTTCAGTATTCTTAAATTTGCTAGTAGTTGTTTTGTGGCCTAACATGTGATCTGGTTTGAAGAATGTTCCATGTGCACTTGAGAAGAATGTGTATTTTGTTTCTTTTAGCTGAATGTTCTGCTTATATCTGTAAGTCTATCTGGTCTAACATATTGATTAAAGCTGAAGTTTCTTTATTGATTATGTGTCTGCATGATGTATCTATTGATGTAAATAGGGTATTAAAAGTCCCCTACTATTAGTGTATTTCTATTTTTCCCTTTAGGGGAAAATTTGCTTTATATATTTATATATTTACATAAATTTGCTTTATATATTTGTTAATATTTGCTTTATATATTTAAGTGCTCCTATGTTGGGTCTACAAATAATTTTAAAATGCTGTGTCATTTTGTTACATTGACTTCTTTATCAATATGTAATACCCTTTTTTGTGTCTTATTGCAGTCTTTGTGGAAGTCTATTTTGTCTAACATAAGTACAGCTACCCCAGCTTTCTTTTGATTTTCATTTGCATGGAATATCTTTTTCCATGCTTTCACTTTCAGCCTGTGTATGTTTTTAAATCTGAAGTGAGTCTCTTGCAGGCAGCATATAGTTGGATCTTTAAAAAAAAAAAAAAAATCTAATCAGCAACTTGTGTCTTTTGTTTGGAGAATTTAGGTCATTTGCATTTAAAACAGTTATTGATAGGTATATACCTATTGCCATTTTGTTAATTATATTTTGACTGTTTTGTTGTTCCACATATCCTTTCTTCTTTTACTACATTCCTTTGTGGTTTAGTAACTTTCTTTAGAGGTATGCCTAGATTTCTTTCTCAATGTCTTTTGTATATCTGCTATACACTTTTGCTTAGTGGTTACCATGAGGCCTGCTTATAATAACATATATTTATAAAAGTCTATTTTAAGTTGATAACAACATAAGCTTGAGTGTATTCTAAAGCTCTACCTTTTTACTCTCCCCTGTGCCAATGTTTCATGTTTTTTATGTCACATTGTACATCTTTTTATCTTTTGTGTACCTACCTAATTATTGTGGTTGCAGTTATTTTACTACTTTTATTTGTTGAACTTCATATAGCTCTATAAGTGATTCATTCACTACCTTCACTATATATTTACCTTTACCAGTGAGATTTATACTTTCATATGTTTTCTCCTTACTAATTAGTACCCTTTCTTGTCAGTTTAAAGATGTCCCTTTAGCATTTCTTATAAGACTGGTTTAGTGGTGAAGAAATCCTTTAGCTTTTGCTTGTTTAGAAAGTTCTTTGTCTCCTTCAATTCCAAAGGAGATAATTTTATTGGGTAGAATATTCTTGGTTGGATTTTTTTTTTTCTTTTAGCACTTCAAATATATTGCATCACTCTCTTTTGGCCTGCAAAGTTTCTGCTAGAAAATCTGCTGGTAGTCTTCTGAGGGTTCCCTTATACATAATAGATTGTTATTCTCTTGCTGCTTTTAAGATTCTATCCTTGTCTTTAACTTTTGACATTTTAATCATAATGTCTTGGTGTGAATCTCTTTGAGTTTATGGTTTTTGAAACTTTCTAGGCTTCCTGGATCTGGATGCCTATTTCTTTTCCCAATAGGGAAGTTTTCAGCCATTATTTTTTCAGATAAGTTTTCTGCTTCTTTCTTCTCCTTATGGGACTCCTGCAATGCCAATCAGTCTACTTGATGGTGTTCCATAAGCCCATTAAGCTGTCTGTACTTTCATTCTTTTTTCTTTTCGTGGCTCTGATTAGGTGAGTTTCTCTGCCTGGTCTTCAAGTTTACTCATCCTTTTTTCTCTTTCCTGTAGTTTGAGGTTGAACCCCTGAAGTGTATTTTTTAGTTCAATTACTGTGTTCTTCAGTTCTTTGACTTCTGTTAGAAACTTTCTTACATTTTTTTCTCTTTGTTGAAGCTTTCACTGTTTATCCATTCTTCTCCCAAGTTTGGTGAGCATTTTTATGACCATGATTTTGAATGCTTTATCAGATAAAATACTTACTTCTGTTTCATTTAGTTTTTTTTAAATGTTTTATCCTGTTTTTTTTTTTTTTTTTTTTTCCATTTGGAACATGTTTTTTTGTTCCCTCATTTTGCTTCACTTTCTGTATTGGTTTCTGTCCATCAGGTGAAACAGCTTCTTCTTCTTCCATCCTTCAAGCATTGGCCTTATGTAGGAGATAAACCTTGTTGTTCAACCCTAGCTTTGTGATTGTCCAAGCAGCCTATTTTATTTTTAATAGCTCCTAGTAGTTGAGAGTGTGCCAAGACCGGTTGGTATCCTAAAGGGGAGATTCTCATCCAGCACCTAGTTTCAAGCTTACTGGAAGCCAGAACCTCAGGCAACGCTTTTAAATAATGCAAATATATACAATGCTGTGGGACTGCAGGTGTAAATTCTGCTGACCCCAATGGTCAGGCAAGCTGGAGGTGTCCCCTAGGCAGCAATCACAAAGTCAGGGTTCCTTTTTGGGAGGTACTGGTAAGCTGTAGTGAGGCAGAATGAGAGCACAAAGATGGCATTCATTAGTCCTGATCACACCTCTGTGGCATGTCAAAACGCGCCAAACCTGAAGCCTACCCCTAAGGTTGAAGTGCCAGGATAGCAAGTAGGCCTCTTTTACAGAGCCCTGGGATGGTCCTGCCAAGAATCACCTCCCTGATTGTTACAGTCCCTTGTATACAGTATACAGTATACAAATACTCCTAGTGACCAGAGCAAGGCCATCAAGGGGTATCCCCTGGGTGGTAGCCACAAAAGCTAGGGCACCAGTTGTGAAAACTGGGGTACCAGACATGTATAAGAACTCCTGTCCAAAAGATGCTGGTTCTCTGGAGCATGGCAGAGGGAGAGCACAAGGATAATGCCTGTCTTTGGAGGACTCAGGAAAGGTTTACAGTCAGTGCTTAGATGTGTGTTTAATTAGAAACCTTCCCTTTAGGCTGCAGTTATGATGATAAACTAATAGGCCTTTTTCCAGAAAGAGCGCCTGTATCTGTTGCTTCTTGCTGTGCTCCATGTAGTAGCTGTTTAAGAACTGTTTCTCCACTGGTTATAGCCCCATGGGACCCATGAGAAAAAAAAAAAAGCCCCACTAGCTACCAGAGCCAGGCAATGTAGAGGTGTCCCCTGGCAGCAGCTACAAAAATCAGGGCACCAGAGAAGAGAATAAGCTCCTTTCTAAGATACTGGTGAGCTGGAGGGATGCAGTGGTAGAGCACAAAGATTGAACACCAGGCTCTGTTCCCTTAAAGTCCCTCTGTGGCATGCCAAACTAGAGGTACCCCCTTCAGGCCAAAGCTCCTGGCCAGGGAAAATAGGCCTCTTTCTCCAAAAGACTGGGAGTATGTTTTGGTCTGCTATCTGTGCAGTGCCCTGGGAGTGGTAGCACACCAAGAGCTGTTTCTCTGATTGGTATAGTCCTATGGGACCCAGGAATGCAAACCCCTAGGCTTTAGTGCCAGGTGATCAAGGGGGTATGCTCCAGGTTATAGCTGCAAAAACTGGGTCCTGAGACATAAGAAAGCAGGGTATCAGATGTGTGTAGAAGCTCCCCTCTGGGAGATACTGGTGTGTGCCCTGGAGTGTGTCAGAGGGTGAGTGTGACAGTCATGCCCATTGGCTGGAGGGAGGCAGAGAGGGAGTGCAAAGATGGCACTTGGTGAAAAAAGGGGAGAAAAAGGAAAAGAAAAAGAAAAAAGAAAAGGAAAGGAAAAGAGAAAAAAGGAAGGGAAAAAAAGTTAAATACAAAGGAGAAAAAAAGATGGTGCCTGCTGGCTTGAGTAAGGCAGAGGAAGGCATGGAGGATGGCACCTACCAGCTGGAGCATAAAGATGGCGCCTGCAGGAAAGTGAGGAAAAGGAGGGAAAAAAACCCAGATGGTGTTTGGCTGGGTTAGCAAGGCGGAAAGAGAGCAGGAAGATGGTGTTCGCCAGCCTTTTTCCATGGAGAGTATCCCATCAGGTGCCTGTCCCTCAGTCCAGCACTCGAGGAATGAGCGCCAGCACATAAAGTCTGGGTGCTTTGCAAAGTGCTGCTTCTACACTGAGCCCTGGGGCAGCTCCGTCGGTGTGTGGGCCCCTCATGAGACCGTCCTCAGTTTGCCACAGCCCTGCTGGTTGTCGAAGCCAGGAGTTTTGGGGGCCTGTCTCTCAGTTGCCACTCTTAAAAGTTGGGGTGCCCGATGTGGAGTGCAGACCCTTTGCTCCTCTGGGAGAAGCTCCAGGTTCTGAGTTCCCTCCTGATTGTAAGTCGCTGCACCAGGGGTGGGGTTTATTCATTGTGTCTCAGCCTTTCCTTTTTTTTTTTTTTTTTTTAAGATTTTATTTATTTATTCATGAGAGACACACACAGATTGAGAGAGAGAGAGGCAGAGACATAGGCAGAGGGAGAAGCAGGTCCACACAGGAGGCCCGATGCGGGGCTCGATTCCGGGTCCCTGGGATCAGGCCCTGGGCTGGAGGCGGTGCTAAACCGTCGAGCCACCTGGGCTGCCCTCAGCCTTTCCTATTTGCTTTGAAGTGGTTTCCTTCTCCTTTGCTCAATGTGAAGGGGTCTTGCTACCAGGTTTTAGGGTTTTCTTCTGAGGAAATTGTTCTGTATAAAGCTGTAGATTCAGTGTGTCTGTGGGAGAAGGGGAGTTCCAGATCTTCTTACATCCCCATCTTCCTGTTTAACATTTTAACCAAAAATGAGCCTGAATTAACAAGAGTTATAGCACATACACACATAGTTTTATTAGGCACATAAAAAACTAATGATAATGGTCTTTGAGGAAATTCTCCAGTTGTAACCTCAAGCTCTTTCTCTCCTGGTGCCCCTATCTTTCTTCTTTATTGCCTTGTAATATACTGTAGACTCATTTCTTATATTTATTATCTATGTTCCTCTACTAAATTATAAGTGCCATGAGGGCAGGATTTTTTTTGTCCTTTTTAATTTCCCAGTGCTTAAATCAGTGCTTGGCTCACAGTAGCATTTGATAAATATTTACTGAAGAAGTGAATGAATAGTTCCTGAATTAGGAATAGGATCTTTGAGTTGGGAATGGAGACCTGGGATCTAATTCCAGTTCTTAATTGCTGTATGAACTTGGGCAAGTCTGTCTTCTCTTTGGGTCTCCTTTTAGCATCTGTAAAATAAAAGCATTGGCTCTCTTTAGTTTCTTCCTAGCTTGAAAATTTCATAGTCCTGTGCATTTTTAGTTTTTAAATGCATAGTAGTAATAGAACTATTTTTTGTTTAATTTCAAATAAAATTTTATGCAGAATCTCAGAATGTAAAACAGAAGTGGAACAGAAGTTCTGATTGAATTGGAAACAGGGAAAGGAATGTGGGGAAAAGGAGAATAAAGCTTAACCACTTGGCTACCTGCTGGCAGGTTCGCTCTTCATGGTAGCCCCTGGGGTGCATCCAGGGAACACAGGGCTCTGGAGGACACAGTTTGAAAACCCTTTCTCTAGATTAAGTGAGAAATGGGAACTGGGTCATATCTCAGTAAAATTTTGTTTGTGCTCAGATGTGGATTTGAAAGAGAATGTTGAATAATGAGAAAAAGTATTAGTTGGTGGACTTGTAGATGGAGTTTTCTTTTTACAGATTTCCTTTGTTATTATAAAAAATAAAACTGGAATAAAAATTTTTGATTATGTGGCTTTATTAGAAACTCATGTGGTTGAGGTTACTTAATACATGTAGGTCTCTAGTTCCTTTATTTTACAGGGCTACAAATATCATGTAGCCTGAGGCCTAGAGATCTGTTTGTTTTGTAATTGCCAGAGGATTAAGGGCCTTTGTGAAGTTTTTGCATTAAGATTCCCAGTCATGGCCCCACCATTAGTCCCATCACATTGAAGTGGACCATTGTAGTTAATAGTAGAACTAATGTTTAAGCCCTGGGTCTTACTTGGAGGAGTGCTGTCAGAGATGTGGGTTCAATAGGACAGTGAATTAAATGACCTCGGCAATTTCTTTTCTCCTGAATCTGTAACTAGATTGAACTCTGTCTGGCCTACCAGCTGGGAAGCAAGCTAAGCTAATATTTGTCTGGCTCTGTGATCTGAATTGTTTGAAGGATGGTTTGGCTTGTTTGAATTTGAGTATCCACTAATAATCAGGAGAGATCGAAAGCTCTTGTTTTGTCGAGTACATATTTACCATGTATTATATTGCCTTTTATTAATATAGCAGCTAAAGAAACATTCAGAGTAGATTGTCTATAGACTCATTTGATTGGTATTCCTTCCTGGATAAAGAGGAGTGATATATATATCCAGACAATACCTTTCATTCAAGGATCTGAACACTTAAAAAAGGTGGGCTTTTTTAGTGTTTTTTATTATTCTATTTATTCTGAAAATCGCTTGGATTTTTGTTAATACCATGAGCATTTTGCAACTGTACATTTCAAAGAAGGTATAAGCATAGAGGTACTACCTTTAAGTAGAAACTTTCTTGTGGTTGTTTTCATAGGTAAAGTAGAGCCACTTGTTGATGCTCTTATTGATTGCCCCAACCAAATGTTCCCATTTGTTGCTATGGTAACTCTAGCGTCATTTGGGATTATTCAAACTCAATTTTTCCAAAGACGCTTATTTTGATGATCCAAAATGTGATGATCCAGCCACACTGAGAACAATTTTTCAGTGTTTCTACCTGCCCACCTTGATATTTGTGATCCTTAAAGGAGCATATTTTTCTTTGCCTAATTTTAAAAGCTTTTAAAAGTGGTTTGTTCTTCAGGAAAAGTTTTGTTTGCTTGTTTGATTTGAATTTATGGGACTCTAGGTAGTGTCTCATAGTACCAACTCCTCCTTGCTTTTTCATCTGCTAATCACAATGGTTTAGTGAATTATGGCAAAGATTATGGTGTCATTTTATATATGAGGAAGCTGAAGCCTGGAGAGCTGAAATGACTTTCCCAGGGTTGGTAGGTGGTAGTGGCTGAGCAAATACTAGAACTGAGGTCTCTTGATTCCCAGATTAGTACTCTTTGCAATAGAGGTCCAACTCAAGGCTTATCATTTTTTTCCTCCTCACTTTGTCATTTGGATGTCTCAAGATGACATTAATCAATCCATAAAGATTAAAATGAGGGAAAAATCAATGAGAACTAGTGGTGAATTGAAACAACATTATTAAATTTACAACCTTCCAAGCCCAGAGTGTTGTTTATGCTTCCATTTAAAATGAAAGATATTAGAAATGAACTGTCTTTAGATGGGTTTATGATTAACCATGAGTGTCTTTTCCTTTGTGACCTGGAGAACCTCAGGTCATCTCTACAGGAAATTTGCTGTTATAGTAAAGCTGCCTTTTCATTATTATTGTGTTCCTCAGTATTTAACATTTTGTGGTCTACTGGAGGAAAAATTGCATTTGGACCATAAAATTAAACCTAACTTGACATTGAGTTTCATTCCAGGAAAACAGATATTTTAAAATCAAATATATTGTCTTAAAAGTTAGTTGCAGTGAAATATTAATGCATAGCCTTTGTCATCGTGGGTATCTTTTATCACATGGTTGTTCCCACATGTTAAAATATAACAATACTTCTAATTAAGGTCACTGACTGAATTAACATATATAAAAACAATCCACTGCTCAATATGCTCTCTGTCCCCAGCCCCCCAACTTGAAGTTGTTCTGTACCACCATTCCCACCGTAAAACAATAACTAAACAGGAAAAAACAAATCAAAACAAAAGCTTTTGGACAGCAACTAAACTGTGCTGGGTTAGTTTCGCCACCTGGTGGCAGAGGCCAAGAAATGACTCAATATTCCTTCATTACCTCTTCTCTCCTTGGGCTGATCCCATCCTCTTCTCCTCTGGTTTGTTATTCAGAGCTCAGCAAATCCTACTTTAAACAATCTCTTACTCATTTATACTCACATATTTCTTTCTTCCTCTTACTTTTAATGCTCCCTTGTTTTTAAATTTAGTGACCTCACAACATTTATTGCTCCCTATTTATTTTCCATCCTCCTATCTATGAGTGGCCTTAATTGTGGCCTTAATTGTGGTTGCTAGGTCTGAGAGTCCTGGTAGTGAATGTGTGGGAACACCATCTGAAGTGATGAGCTGTCAGCTGGAGGGACTGAACAGGCCTATATTCGAAAATGAAGTACCGCACAGGGAAAGGCCTGGGGCCTTCTCCTCAGAGGCTTCTGAATATGTGCAGACAATCCCTTCTGCATCAGAACCAGCACTTGTGTCTTTCTCCTTCTCTAATAAACCTACTTTTCCCAAATACCATTTAAGGTATTTTTAAAAACCAATTTCTACCCCAATTTTCTTGTTTTTCTATTAGGTTTAATGGACAACTTAGTTCTCTACCATTTTTACTGCAAATATGCAGCAGTTTGGATGCTCTACGGTGGTGATTCTCAAACTTAAGCATGCACCAGAATCCCCTGGAGGACTTGTTAAAACAGAGTGCCAGGAGTTTCTGATTCAGTAGGTCTGGGGTGGAGTTGAGAATTCAAGTTCTAACAGTTCCCGGGGACACCTGGGTGGCTCAGCGGTTGAGCGTCTGCCTTTGACTCAGAGTGTGATCCCAGAGTTCCTGGGATCGAGTCCCACATCAGGCTTCCTTCATGGAGCCTGCTTCTCTCTCTGACTATGTCTCTGCCTCTCTCTCTCTCTGTGTGTGTCTCTCATGAATAAATAAATAAAATCTTAAAAAAAAAAGTTCTAACAGTTCCCAGGTGGTGTTTGTCCTGATGCTCTGGGGCCACACTTTGAAAACTGTTGCCCCAGGATTATGTGGCCTTTATGGGACGGATGTTGGGCTGCGTTTTGCAATCTGCTCTTTGGCCTAAGTGCTTGCACTGGCCATTCCCTGGCCTATGAACTGGGTTCCAGTCTGCCACTTTTTCTTCTATAGCTGGGACCACTTGACCTCACACTTTAAGGACAGAAAGTGTATATTATCACCATTTCTCCAGTCCTGAAAAGAATGGCTAGGATATATTAAAAGGAACTTAGCAGGGGATCCCTGGGTGGCTCAGCGGTTTGGCACCTGCCTTTGGCCCAGGGCGCGATCCTGGAGTCCTGGGATCAAGTCCTGCGTCGGGCTCCCGGCGTGGAGCCTGCTTCTTCCTCTGCCTGTGTCTCTCTTTCTCTCTCTCTCTCTCTGTCTCTCTCTGTGTGTCTATCATGAGTAAATAAATCTTTTTTTTTTTTAAAGGAACTTAGCAAATGTTGGGTATGTGTTTGGGTGTGAAGGTAGATATTGTTGCAAGGCAGCAAGCCCAGGATATTGAAATTCATTCATAGTATTATTTCCATAAGGAAAAGTCTCTGGGTAATGAATGGGTTACATTACTCTGAGTGGCATTATTTGTTTGCAAAGTAGGCATATATATTTGCCCCCATTTTCTTTCGGGTAGTTTTTTTTTTTTTTTTTCAATGCAGATCAGCGGTTCATTATAGGTATTGCTATTATAACGGAAACAAAGAGAGGAAAAACTTGTTTTCTGGGTTTTATTTGGCAATTTTATTGACCAGTCTTTATAATGGTCTAGTTGTCTTAAAGAGAGAGAGAGAGAGAGAGAGAGAGAGAGAGAGAGAAAGGGACAGCCTCAAATACCCAAGCAAGTGACACATGGTAGCTGTTTCAGGGAGTGCCTGTGATGATATTATCTGGTAAATTAAATTGCAAATGCAGAAGAAGCAGGTGCAGTCTGAATCAGGAAACTAAGTAGGCTCAGGAAATACTGAGCCTTCCTTCTGACCATTTTATCCACTGTGTAATTGAGAGTGCAACTGAACGTCAGATCAGTGGTGTGCATGATTGAAAAGTTCTCCTTCTGCCCACTGATTCCAGCTGGTTGGCATACATCTAGAATCTCAGATCTTTAGTGCTATAAGGGCACTTAGGCATCATCCTAGTCCAACCTCGTCCATTTACAAATGGTGAAATGAAGCCTAGATAAGGGAAAGACTTGCCCCACAGCATGAGTCTAATAGGTGGCCAACTTTGAACTTGAGCCCTGTCCTCTGTGCCTGGGCTGAGCCCTCCCTGCTTTGCCCCTTGCTGACTTTCCCCTTGCTGGGGTCTTATGGTCTTACTCAGAGATTGCAGCCCACTTGTAGACCTTTGGGTTCCCTTTCGTTTCCTAAGGACAGCATAGTTGGAGAGGAGAGTCATGTATGCTTTTGTCTGAATGCTTCAAAGGCCATTTTCTGGCATGAGGAATGGCTCCGTTCCTACCATTTTCTTCCATAGCTGCAGCCATTTGATCTCTACCTACAGGCTCCGTGTAGGGCCCATCATTGATTGTACTTGGGTTGGGGAGGTTGAAAAAGCTCATGTTCAGAGCCTGGAAATCAGTAAGATTTCATCTGGGCTGTTACCCCTGTCCTGACCCGTCCCCATTCCTGTCCTGTTACTCTGAGCCTGATTCTGCCTTGATAACTGTTAAGTTCCTGTAGGGTTGGGGCCTTGCCATTGTTTTCCAGTATTTCCTAACTAGAGAAGAGTCGTTGCAGGGGATGGGAGGGTAATGGAGTAATATTTACTGAGCATCTGTTTTGTGTCCATCATGTTACCCACAGTACATTATTTAGTCCTTACTACATCTGTACGAAGTATTATCTCCATTTTACAAATGAGGAAACTGAAGCTCAGAGAGGTGATGGGACTTGGTGAAGATGACACAGCCAATGCAGAGTCTGTTGAGCTCCAAATCCCACACTTTCCCCACTGTACCTCTCAGGCCTATAATTTGCCCAGGAACTCCAGTTCCTTCATCTGTTCAGTATTTATGGAACACTACTGCATTCCAGTCACTGTGCTAGTCACTGGAGAGGCAGTCCTTGCCCATATGGAGCTCGCCATCTATTGGGGAAGATGAGGCATGTAGAGTGTTAAAATGGAGATACATGGGAGCATGTAACAGGCAAGCCTAACATGGTCTTGGGTACGGTGGGGGTACAAATCAGGTGAGACCTCCTGGAGGAAGAGACATTTAAGCTGAAACCTGTTTCGACCTTGGACCTGAAGGACCTGAAGGAAAGCTAGTGTGGCAGGAACATAGTGTGCCGTTGTGGACTGATGTTCTGCTACTCAAAATCCTCTTTATGCTGCCCACCTGCCTTGCATATTGCCTGGCATATATTGGGTGTCCAGTGAATGTTTGCTGACCAAATGCATGAATGGATGAAACAGTAAATGAACGGCAATGCTGAGAGCTCATTTTGTTTCTTATGTAATAACATAATAAGTTACCTTGGAATGATTCATGGTTCCAAACAGCTTTTCCCTCCAGCTTCTCTTATCTTTCTGTTGTTTTGGGTTTCCTTGCTCTATTTTGAATGTCCTCACACGTGTCCTGCCTTTCCTTCACAGCCATGGGGTGTCTTCCTGCCTCAAAGAGAGCAAAAGCTGAGCTGCCCTATTATCCTCTTAGTGGCTGCCTTGAGCATAAAGTTTGAAATAGCGTCAGTGATTTGATTTTTTTTCCTCTGGGGATCTGGCAATTGAAAATAAATGTAGAAAGAGCCCCAAAGGAGGTTTTTCTTGGGGGCATGAGAGATGACAGCACCAGTTATTGGTGCTCTTTGACAATGCAGAGTTATATAAGTAGATGAAAAATAGAGGCTATTCCACCAAAGTCAGCTTGCCTTACTTAAATGCTTTTATATTCACAAAAGTGGGTGGCCCAGAGTGGTTCTGTAACTCCACTATTTGCAAATTCCTAATTCCTGACATAGAGAAGAGCATTCTATAGATTGGGGTTTAACAAATGTTAATTTAAACAATGACCATGTGCTAGGTACTTTCACTCTGCATTTAATAGCTACGGCATAAGCAGTATCCCATTTCTAAAGAATACATTTCTGACCTAACAATTCTGGAGGAGCACAGAACATTGCAGAGCCTGAAGTAGGTGAGAACAGTGTACTTGTTAGTAGACATTGGTCCAGAAAAAATTCCAGGCCAGTTTGAATCCCGGTTTTTTCCAGAGCTAACTCTACAGGCAGGCCTCGGAGGTCTTCTCCTTCTGTTCTAGCTTTTGGACTGAGGAGGAGGCCTGACTCACCATGAATTTAAAGGTCAGTCTTGACAGACACTGATAAAACTGAGTCAATTATCTTTGGTCCTTGTTTGTTTTCCATTGGTTGATTCATTCATTGTCTCATAAAACATTTGTTGAATGACTTCTATGTGCAGACCATCATAGGTAGAGAGACAAGTGTTAACAGTACTGTCCTCAAAAAATCTCACAGTGCGTGGGTAAGACAGATAAGAGTCTGTGATAGGAGGTGAGGTGGGGAGTATTGGAGTGGGCCCCTAGTGTAACACTATGGTCAGAGAGGGTGTCCTAGAGGAGGTAAATCTTCGAAGTCCTCCAGGGGTCAGCTCTCTGTGATGACTCACAAAGATGAGCCACCATCCCTCCCAGGTGAGGCATGGAGCAGGCCATCATCCATTCAGTTAAGTACTCACAGTAATCCTGCCCGTGTCCCCACCACGTGAAGGATAATCAGGAAGCCTGTTGCTTTTTCCTCTGGGTTCTGTATAAGGTTTAAAAGTCTCGGAGATTGGTTTTCGTAGGCTGAATATAGCCACAGCCAAAGGCTTATAGAGAATTTTATAGTCACATCTCTACTTGAGATTTCTGCCAGAGTTGTTTGGGGGAAATCAGGTGATCAGAAATCCTCCCAGACGCACATACAGTTATTGTGTGATCCTGCAATCATAAGGGGAAAGTGGGGCTTTTGGCAGGTGCAGTGAGGAGCTTTGGAGCTGGGCTCTGAGGGTTCTAAGCTATTGTCTCGTGGTGTGCTCAGGATGTAAAAATGGACACCGTGACCTAGAGGGTGCCTCAAGAAGGGGGCCCTTTCCAAACAGCTGGTGACCTGCATAGTCATCGGGTCCAGGCCTGGCCTCCACTCCCCTCCCGTCCTTCCTGGTTCCTTCTTCCTGCCCCTTCCCTTACTAGGGAAACAGGCAATGGAGATAGAGCGCTCACCTAGTGGGTGATGTGGCCATGCAAACACAGATAAATAACTCTGCAGTGTGCAGTAGAATCCCATCTCAGAGGAGCAAGTGGTGCCTCTCCTCTGGAGGGAACAGGGCAAGGCAGGGAGGCGACATCCCAGGGTCACATAGCACATCAGTATGGCCTCAGGACTAGAACCTAGGGCTTAGGTTGTTTTCTCTGCTTGTCCCAAAGCCTCACTGGCTGAATGAGACTTTCTCAGCTGGATGGTCACCAAGCCAGAAGCTGTTCATCTCCCTGGATCTTGGAAGCAAGGCAAGGTTTGTTTAGTCTCTGCTAAACCTCCAGTCTGTGCTTCTCGCCTTCTCTTCCTGCCCCATGGGACTGACCGTGTGGGTCCGTGACCCCAGAGGTTGCGGCTCTCTCCCACCTCTGCCCTGCTGCATTGGCCCCGGCCAGTGTTCCTATGAGTGAGGGATTCCCACTGAGACTGAAGTTCTGGTAGGTGAGGACCAGTCAGGAGACAGGTGGGGCAGGAAGAAGTGCTGTGGTTTCAGAGGTGACCTCTTTGCTGATTTTAGAGCTCTGTTCAGTGATGGCTGGCAGGATGCCACTACAGAAGGAGCTCTGGATTCACTAATGCTCAGTTCATGGTTAGACTTCCGTGCATAATTAGTATTTTTAAAGTCATTTTATCTAAAGACTTCAAATTTAGAGACTCTAAGTACTTGAGAGATCTTTTATGGATCACAGCTGAGTCTAAAAGGATCCTGCAGCATCTCTCCCCAGCCCTTACTACTGGCCAGCTGCTTCTAATCACTTCAGCGTGAAGTCCTGTGACTGGCTCATTCTTCTTCCAGCTTCTTGCAGAAGAGGTTGTGCTCCAGGTTGGCCTGTCTTTCTGAGGAGCTACGGAACAGTGCTTCTCAAACTTCAGTATGCATGCAAAATCACTTAGGGATCTTGTTAAAATGCGGATTCTAATTCCGTAGGACCCAATCAGTAGGTCTCTGCGTTTCTAACAAGCTCCCGGGTGAGGCCAACTCTGGTCTCAGAATGACATTTTGAGTAGCAAGGCAATTGCTGAATGTCAGGCATCCATAGGGCCAAAAAAATGGCTTGCCAGATGAAAGCCTGTGGCTGCATGAAGAGGAATACTGGAGACCCAGCAAGGAGAGTGACTTACTTGCCTCAGGTCATGCAACAGAGGCTGGGATTAAATCCTAGTCACCACTTTCTCCCTTCGTGTCAGATGGGCTTTCCCTCTGCCAATCTGGAAAGAAGTAGCAATAAAGAAGTAAAGAAGTAGAAATCAAGTTCCTGTTTGCATTCTCAGGTTTAGAGCAACCTCACAGAGCCGAAATCTGATGTTGTAGTCCAGGCCTGACTGGGGCCTTCTTTCTTGCATTTTTGTGAGACATTTTCTGTGTCACCTCAGGGTCTTAAACAGAGTTTCCTCCCTCCCATTCCTGGAGTTCAGTGGTACTTCTAGGACAGAGCTGAGTCCCTTTCACACTGGTGCCAGAAGGTGCCAGATGGCCCAAAATGAATCTTTAGACTGAACTAACTCTTAGACTCCGGGAGCGAAAGATGGGCCTAGGATGCTGAGCCAGGCAGCAGACTGCAGGAGTGGCTTAGCACTTCGACTCAGCATATACTCATTGGTGAAGGGAACTACTGGGAATGGGGTCAGTAAGTTTGACCCAGAGACCCTGCTGGGAAGGGCACGGCAGCCAGAGGACATGGCAGTAAGCAACAGTACGATAGTTTGCAGTCATCCAGGCAAGTGGGCAAACTTTTCATCCTATAAATACTTATTGTGTGCCTGCCACATGCCAGAGGCTGAGCTGCACCCTGGGAAATGTGATGATGCATTCTGGTCCACGGAGGTTTCTGGGTAGATTCTGCATCAAGACCATCTCTTGGAGTAATAGTAAAGTAGTACTCTGGTCTTGGTGGGACAGGTTACTAGGTGCGGATTCAGTTAGAGGAAACAACTCAGGGTCATGGTTACTGGGCCTCTGGCACAAAGCAGGGCATGGTTGCCAGAGCAGGGCAGATGCTTAGTGATGAAAACCAATGAACAAGGTCAGAACAGGAATGGCGCACACTGAATTTGCTTCTGAGTTGCTAACCTCAGATACTTTGAACCTCTCCTACCTGAGGACAGTACTGACTGGTCAGGGCTGGACTGGGGCTGAGCCTGTAGGTAAAGATCACCTGGTGAGGACATGGCATCAGGCACTCTGATACCGGAAGGACATAGCCATGTAGGCTTACCATCTGTTCTCCTGCCTTGGCCCTGGTTGTAAGAATCATCCTACTCTGTTGTTATGGAGGATAAGGTTCTGGAAACTTCACAGAATCGGGCCCCCCTGGAGCAACAGAGGTGGCAAGAGGCCCCACTCCCCACATCATTTGCACTAACATGTCCCAGGGTGTCTCAGGGCTGAGATGTCATTAAGTATCTCCCGATGCAGTCAAGCAACACATGCTTCAGTGGGGAAAATACTAGGTGAACGGGGCCATGGCTTGAGCCCACAGACCAGGCTGCATTTGAAAGTGATATCCCGTGACTGAGCAGAAGAGGGGCAGTGTTCTTAATGATGGAAACAGAGGTGAACAAACGCCTGGCACCTGCTGGGCCCTCAGTAAATATTTGTTGACTCAATAGGTGTTAACGAAGTGCTTTATAGTTTGCAAAACGCTTCCAAGTGCATTCTCTCCCCCAGACTCTGTGAGATAGGTAGAGTGTTAAACCCACTCGATATTGAGGAAGCGGAGGCTCAGGGTGATCACATAGCTGGTCAGTGGCAGAGCTGACACTAGACCTCAGGTCTCCTGAGTCTCCCTCTAATGTTCTCTCCTTGAAGACACCTGCTGAAAATGCACAGAGGTGCTGCCAGCGATCTTGCCGTCGTACATTTGATTTTTGGTACTTATTAAACAGATACCGTTTTTTAATGCAAAACATTTTTTTTAAAGGAAATGTGCCTCTCTGTGTGCATTTTTACCAAATTGAGCCCTTGGGTGTCTTTATTTTTAATAAGGAAGAAACACTTGGGTCTGGAACAGCTGAACCAAGCACCATTGCTGCCTACTCATTAGCTCTGTCTAATTAGATTGAAACCAAGGAAGGAAGCAGCGGAGGCAACCATTTTGTGTTTAGCAGGAAGGGTCATGTATGGCCTTGAACCTTCCTCCCTTTCTTCCCTCTACAGGACACCATTAGAATGCAGCTCCTTTCATAGGACAGTAGTATGTTTCTATTGCAGAGAACGACAGAGAGAGAGACAGGGTGGGGGTGGGATGGAAAGGAGAGGAGAGAGATACAGAGGAGGTGGGGAGGGAGGAAGGAGGAGAGACTGAAGGAAGAGAGAGAGAAGGACGGAGGGGGGGAGAGGGCGGGCAAGAGAGAGAGTGTGTGTTTGTGTGTGTGTGTGTGTGAATGTGTGTGACATATGGACAGACAGACTGATTTCTGGGACCCTAGAGACTTGGTGAGTCATTACATCTTCTCATTGGCACCCAGGCATGTAGGGCAAAGAGGCCACTGTTTTTTCTTTAAGAACAAACTAGGTATAAGCCATTTCTCTGAAGTACTTGAAAGACCTTGGGTTCCTGTAAATAGCTTTAAAAAAAAAAAAAAAAGTACACCTGAAAGATTTTGTTGCTAAACCTTGGACCCTAAGTTCTCATACAAGCGCAAAGTGCTGGCCCTGATCCCAGGCCTGTCGTAGGCGGTTTTGCCCAGTGGTGACTGTGACCTCTGGGCCTGCTCACCCCAGTCACAGCCCTCGGCTGGAATTTTCCGTATTCATGCTCCTGAGCGGTTGCACAAATTGTGAGGCAAGCAATATGGAGAGGAGGGGATTTATCTAATGCATTGATAGGAAGTTCTTTGAAGGAGCCTTGGAGGAGCACCAAGGGCCGGTTGGCAGTTTCTCTGAGACTCAGTTTCTCCCCAGCTCCATGAGCTGGCTTGCCTCATTTCCCCCTCTCTCTATGCCCATCTCCATCCTCCTCCCCACACCCCAGACCGCACCTGCTCCCCTCATTGCCCTGTGTTTCCCCCAGGCTCGCCCCCTCCTCCACATTCCACGCAGCCACCAGAGCAGAGCACCTGTGCCCTCCCTCCCTGCTCGGAAGGAAGGCTGCAGTGGCTCTTCGGTAGTGGCCAGAGAAGCCACCTCCGTGCCAGAGCATGCAGGGACTTGCCGGCTCTTACTGATGGCCTCAGCCTGTGGCACCGCTGCTCCCGCCTACAAAGCCTGCTTGCACCCAGACTTGCAGTTCCCAAGCACACCGGACTCCGACCTGCCCGTGTGCCATTGCAAGTGCCGTTCCTTTGTCTGGAGTTTAGCTCCTTACATTTTTTTTTTAATTTTTTTCTTCTTTTTTTAAAGATTTTATTTATTTATTCATGACAGACACAGAGAGAGAGAGAGAGAGGCAGAGACACATGCAGAGGGAGAAGCAGGCTCCATGCAGGGAGCCCGATGCAGGACTCAATCCCGGATCTCCAGGATCACACCCTGGGCCGAAGGCAGGCGCCAAACCGCTGAGCCACCCAGGGATCCCCCAGCTCCTTACATTTTAAGTCAAGTGGTATCTGTGTCCTCTGTGATATTCTCTGTACGTACCCAGGTGGAAGTAGGTGCGTGTCTCCTTTCCTGCTCTTAGAGTGATCCAAATGTGTTCCTGCTGGCTGGTCAGTCAGAAGTTTGTCGCGGTGTGGTGACCGTGTATCCCCCCCTTTACCCCTGATTCATCAAGCATTTGCTCATAGTCTGCTCCGTAACACCACTACCACCTGACGTTGCGTGCTGAATCAGCCTTCGGCTAAGTGAGGGCTTTCCGTACACTGCTCATTTCCTCCTCCTTGAGCGTAGAGATGATCATTGTCTCTACCCTACAGACTATAAATTGAGGCTTAGAGAGCTTACGTGACTTGGCAAGGCCACAGAGTTAGGAACTGGTAGACCTGGGCCTTGGGGGGGACGCTGTGCTGGATGCTGCAGATACAATGCAGAGACGTAATCTCTACCCCCAAGGAGCTTGTGGTCTAGCAGGTGAGACAGGTGAGTCGGAGTGCCAGTCCATGACGCTGACCCAGTGATGAGGAGGATCAGGGTGCTCTGAGGGCGTGGGTTGCTGGGCCTGTGTGTGTACCCACTTGGCACCCCCAGCACCCAGCACTGTGTTACTGTCTCCTGTGACCAGGACTCCCATCTCTCTGTCAACTTCCATCCTGCTCTCTACACTCTCATCTGTTCTGCCACAGTACCCTCCTTTATGTGGAGTCTAGCATCTGTCTTGCCTATGCCCTGGGCCACCCCGTCCACATGAACTGCCCCAGTATGGGAGGAATATGTGTGAGAGCGTGGAGGTTTCTGGAGTACCAGGAGTCTCTGGAGATTGCCTCTCTGCTCAGCTCATTTGTCATTGCCTAGGCTTCCTGGAGTGTTTCCATCTGAGGAAATTTTTTTTTGGCCTCAAGACAGAACTTCTAAGAACATGTCCCAGGATTGGGCCCTCTGGCATCGTGTCCCTCTCACCCCACCAGCACTGGCCAGCCTCTGCTATATGCTGGATTCCGTGCCACTCTCGGAGTGGAGGGTGCTGAGATGTAGCTCCTGCTTTCTGGGGGCTCGGGATCCAGTGGCTGGAACCAGGTGAGGGACAGAGGGCTGGCTAGCCTTGTGGGGGACCCTGAGCCTGTGGCAGGCCTGGACCAGTAGACAGGAATCAGCTGTGAGGGGAGAGGAAGGTTGCACGAGCAGGGCAACATGCCAGCCTCATAGATGAGTCAGCTAGGGAGGAGGAGCACAAGCGGAGGTGTGACCAGGTGGGCTAGACTGAGATCTGACTGAGGAGAGGTGTGAAAGGGCCGGAGTCCTTACCTGAGTGTCTTCCCGTTAGGGTAGCTCACAAACAGAAGTTAGTCGAACCAGGTTGAGGCCCCGGAGTACCTGTTTTGATCTGAAATCAGAAGAGCTGAACCCAGGGCCAGCCAGGAAAACATTCTAATTTTTCAGAGGCACAAAGGAGAGGAGTAAAGGGAACGGGAAGCAAAAGATAAGAAGCCCCTCCCGTGTACGTTGTGCCAGGTTATTATTTAATAATGTGTGTGTTATTTAATTTTCCCAACCACTCCACGGATCGACATTGACGGATGAGGAAGCTGGGACTGGGAGCGACACAGCTAGTAAACAGGAGAGCGGTCTTTGAGGCCAGGTGAGGCTCCAGAGCTTCACCTCAGCGGGCCGCCTGTTCCCAGGGGATGGACAGATACACCCCGGGAGACAACTGGGTCAAGCCTTAAGTATCGCACAGGAAGCCCCAAACATGCCAGTGTGAAAATGTCAACCAAGGAGCAAAGAGTTGTTAATGAGCTCTTTGCTAGCATGGGCCGTTGCACCTTGAAAAAACCCTCGCTTTCCTCAGAGTCAGGTTCTTTCTACTTTCTCTTCCCTGCTCTGGCCACGACAGCCACTTCCTAGGGTTCTCCAAAAGCTCTGGGTCACCACAGGACCCCACCACCTCTGAGAGAGCCCTGTGTCTCGCCCCGTCTGTTGGTGCGTTGATGAATAACCCCAGGACGATTTAGGCTGGCCTGCCAGGGTCCTCTCGGTGAGCGTGTGCGATCCGTCTTAGCTGCCAGAGCTCATTTGGTCTCGTTTAATAATTGAAGGCCAGCGTTAAACGTTTCATGGTTTGTCCTTCGTGGATAGGAGTGGTTTTCTGGGTGTAAGTGATAGGCCCTGTCTCCCAAGGACGCTCTGTTTCCTGAAGTGCAGCTGATTCAGCGTGTTCAGACGTTGCCACTGGGTAGCTGGGATTTCGTCAGATCCTCTTCAAGAGAGATCTCTCCTGTCTCATCTGGGGGAGCGAGCATGGGGGGCTGGGGCCCTGGGGCCCCACCATCACTTTACTGGGAATTTCCAGGAGACATGCTCAGCCACTTCCCATTGTGCTGAGGAATGGGTGCATTTTGTTGCTTTAACACGAAAGAGGGGCCATTGCAGGTCTAAATACCTGCAACATTTGCCTCGCATTGGTCATCCTAGGCCAGTTCCAATTGCAGTTTCTCCAAGTCATGTGCTGTTTTCTTGCTTTGAGGCCTCCCTGCCCTCCTCACCATTCCCCACACTCTGCTCACTTCTTTTCCCCTTTCTGACTCAGCTCTGGCCTTGCTCTCCATGAGAAAAGGCTTTTTTTTTTCTGTACTCCCCTCAGCCCCATGTGTCTCCCCATCTTCCTGGGTGAGAGTTACCTGTGTGGTTACCTTTCCCCAGTAAGACAATTGACATTAATTGAGGACCTGTTGTGACCCAGGCACTGGGCTAGATGTGCTGATTCAACTTTCACAATGGCCTTGGATTGTGGACATTAGAGGTTATACAAAGAGGTCAAGATTCCTGCAGTCTTTCATTGTTATCCTTGTTTTTGGACTGACTCATCGCAAATGACCTGCTTTATAATTTAATAATGAGTACTTTCAAAACTTAAAAAAAATGCTTTCTTTTAATTTTGCAGTTTCACAGTTTAGCATTGAGTGCAATAATATATCAGATGACTGTCAAAATGCAGAACCAACTCTTTTGCTGGAAATAATTACACTCTGCCAACCCTGTTTATTTTGAGCAGCTCCAGTGGTTAATGTGCTGCGCTGTAAATTGAGCCTGTGATATACGGATTATGTGGTTGGGGGGAGGGGGTTGGGGGTGTGTGGATCCGAGTGGCAGTGAAACCAAATGCGGACCCACTGGATGGGTGGTATAAAGGGAAATTGAATATGTCCCTTTGTTAAGTACGTTCCCCTAAAGATAAGTTTGTGATTTGACAGTTTAGACAGCTGGAAAAATTAAGAGCTGCTTTGCTGGAGAAGCTGGCCTGATTCTTCAGACTTGTGCTCAGGAAATGAAGCCATTGGTTCTCTTGGTGGTTCTCTGGTCAGAGTGCCTGTGTCTCAGGCTGTAGACAGTCAGGACCCACACACGTGGACCTGCCCCCAGCCAGGCCGGGTCTCCTGTCTTGCAGGTGTGGTTGCTGTTGACTTGAATCACATTTCTCACTGCTTGCTGCTTATGTCCTCCCAGATAGGTCACTGTCCCCTCAGAGGTGGCCTGTCTCAAGCAAGACTCAGCCTGGCAGAGAGGAAGTTTGAGTTGGGCAAATTTGTGTTTGAATTCAGGCTTCCACTCCTGACCAACAGCTGTGTTATTTAGGCAAAGTTGCATTGCCTTTCCGAGCCTCCCATTTTCTTATCTGTAAGATGGAGATAATACACTGAGCAGTTATTTATTGAATGTCTGTTATGTGCTAGCTACTGTTCAAGGTATTTGTGAAATAGAAATCCTTGTCCTTGTGGAATTTACATTTTAGTGAGAGATAAACGTTAAACCGTAGACATAGTAAGTAAGAAAATTATATGTTAGAAGATAGTACAATAAAAAAGAACAGGGTATGGGACTTTGGGAATTGTGGAGTGGAGCTGGGATGCGTGGGTTGCAGTTTTCGATGGGCCTCATTGAGGTGGTAAACATTGGAGCAAAGATGTAGAGCTGGCGAGGGACTTGACTCTGCAGGTGTCCGGTGAAGAGTGTCCCAGCACAGAGGCACTAAAGTGGGAGCAGGCCTAGCACACTCGAGAACCTGCAAGGAAGCTAGTGCTGCTCAAGCAGAGGGAGCATGGGCAAGGATAAGAGGCTGCGGTCAGAGGGCTATCCACAGGGTGGCGAGGACTCAGTGAAGTGGTGTCTGTAAAGCACCTTGCTCTTCCATCCGATGGCCCGATTTTCCATTGGTGCTGTTCTCTCCCAGCCACCCAGGCTGCTGACTTTGGCGAGACCCTGATGGCTCCCTTCTCTTTGCCCCATTGCCAGTCACTTGCTAGGCCCTATAGCTGGGTATCTCTTTTCTGTCCCAGTAGGTGGCCTCTCACCTATCCAGTCACAGAAGCCTCCTATCAGTTAGATCCACTGTCTCCAGTCTCTCCATCACCACCCCTGTGCGCCCCCTTCCTTTCCATGCCATGATGCCCTATAGAGCCACCCTCTCTCGCTCATTGGTATATTTGTGTATTCATTCCTTTGTTCATACATCAGCATCTACTAATACTCAAGCTCATTCAAATTTAGTCTAATGGAGGAAGCAGACTTGAAAATAATTATAATACCATTTCAGAAATGTTTGTTTTTACCCTAGCTTGTTTCAAAAAGGATTTGGAGTTCAATAGATTTATTATATAATATGATGAGTAATGTGAAGCAGCTCTATATATGTACAGAGCAAAATTCCGAACTCTCAACCTAACATTTAAGTCCCCCTGTTTAGGCACAGAGCTGCCTTTCTAGTTTCATCTCCCACATCTGAGTTAAGTGGACCTTTTGCTTCAACCAAGGAGACATCTTGCAGTTCTACAACATGACCTTCTCTTTCACAGCTCCATGCCTTGGTTCAGACTCTTCCATTTGCTTGGAGCACCAGTTTTGGCTGATCCATGTTCTAACTGGCTCCCCACACCCATTTCCTTAGGAAGTCTTACCTGATCCTTGATGCTAAGTGATCTCTTCCTTCTCTCAACTTCCATAGCAGCACTATCTTTTGTCGCTCACCATATCCCACCTTGGATGTTAGGTAGTAGGGTGTGTGTGTGTGTGTGTGTGTGTGTGTGTGTGTTTCTGCTTTTTTTCCTTACTGGACTATGAATTCCTTGAGGAATGGATCACTTTCATCTTTATCACCCATAGCACCGGCAAAGCACCTTTTCCATAGGAGGCACTCAGTAAATGGTTTAGTGAGGAAATGAATGGATGTTTCTGAGCCATAACATCTATGGATTTGCTTTGGAGGTGCGTTCTCTTATGGTGATATGAATGAAGTACTAACAAGTTTCTGGAGCCCAGGAGTAATGACCCTGCAGGGAGCTGCTGTCATCTGGTGTTCTAACTCAGAATGCATTTTCTTGTAGAAGTCATGATGCAAATAGTTTCTGCAAGTAGTGCCATCAGGAGTTCCAAATATCTGACTCAGAAACACACACTTTTGGAGGTTTACTCCTTCATAAATTGAGGACTGCTTCCTTTTTGAAATTGCTCCATTGGTATCGGCGGGCTGGTGGTGTCTGCTTAGCCATACGGTCAACCACCGTACACGGGCATCATGGGGTGGAGAGACACACAGACTTGGGTCCCACAGAGTGGACCAGCTCTACTACTACTTAGTTGTGTGGCCTTCAGCAAATTACTTTACTGATTTGAGCCTCAGTTTTCTAATCTGTAAAACAGGAGTAAAACTACCTACTACTAGGCGTAGTGAGGATGAACAAAGTAACCTAGGTAAAGGGCCTGGTAAGTATTTACAATGCCATTTAACAATCGAAATGCCATATTCAGCTCCCTTTTTTTCTTGTGCATATGTGAAATTCCTGTGTCCTAGGACTGTACTGCTCAGATGGTCTTGAGTGAGTCACCCAGGGACTTCATTAAAATATGGAACCTTCCAGCTCCCTGCATGGAGCCTGCTTCTCCTCCCTCTGCCTATGTCTCTGCCTCCCTCTGTGTGTCTCTTGTGAATAAATAAATAAAGTCTTTTAAAAAAAATGTGGAACCTGATTTAATAGAATCTGATTTAGTAGGTCTGGGGTGGGGACCTGAGATTCTACATTTCTAATATGCTGTGTTGCTGACCATACTTGGAGTAGATGTTAGGTCAGGGCTTCTCAAACTGTAGCCTGCCTCTGAATCCCCTGGAAAGCTTGTTAAAGCAGGTTTCTGGGCCCTACCTCCAATGATGCACTCATTCAGTAGGTCTGTGGTAGGGCCTGATAATTTTCATTTCTAATAATTTCCTAGGTTGTGGTGACGCTGCTGGTTCTGGGACCACACTTTGAGAACTACTGTGCTAGGGGGATGACAGGGATGAAATTAATAAGAAAAAAAGAGGTAAATAATGGTAGTTCTTCACTGTAGGATACTTGTGCTTTCTGCTCTTTTAACTGTGGATCTCCATATAGTAACTATTATCTGACCAGGTTCTGGAATGTCTTATTAATAATTAAATAGCAGCAACAACTAACAGTTACTGAGCACTTATTATGTGCCAGGCACTGTGCCAACAGTTTTATATAGTTCCACTCAATTCTGATAATAATCCTATGCAGTGGACGCTGTGATTTTCTAGCTTGATGTTTCCCACACTAATCAATGCATAAGAATCACTGGCATGCTTGCTAAAAATACAGATTTCTAGGTCTCTACTCTGGTGATTCTAATTTGGTGAAGTCCAGTGCCCCATAGGAGATTTTTATGATCATGTAAGGCTAGGAATCTTTGCTATAGTTAATCAGCTCTCTGCTTCTTCACCTATGCCCAATAGAAAATTGCCACTTTTGAAGAAGTACCATATTAATGTTAATATATTTGACATTAAAAGTTACACTAATTTACATTTTTCTTTGAGAATGCAGAAAACCTTTTGTAATCTCCAGATGCTTTAGGGTCCTCATTTTGACCATCCCTAGACTGTAGAGGTGCAGAAAGGCCAGGTGATAGGGCATTTTATTCACTAGAAGGCCAAGGAAGCCCATGCCAACAGTATAATACTTGGCTCTCTTGAGGAAGAGCATTTTGTTTGGAATGTTATTCTAGGAAATTGGTCTTCATTGCATCCAGATGGATTCTATGTTTCTACAGGGTTTTAAGAAAAATGAAAAGAAAATGTTGTACTTGCTTCTTGTCAGGCCAGAGCTTGTTTGCCCACATCAAGGCCAGCTGGCCAACCACTTGCTTAGAGCACATCCCATCACTACACCAGCAATCCCAGTACCTGCTGGTCTCCTTCCCCTGGCCAGGGTCTTCAGCTCCTCTCTAGTTTCCCAGCCACTGGCTTCTTTACATAGGCTTTTCCATTTAGCCTATGGTGGTATATTCCATATTTTGTTGGAACTATGGTTGAGGTTGGAAAAGAGGAAACATTCAGAGTTGTAGATACAGTTGGAGATCCACCAACCCCTTGCCTGCTCTGGGAGGCCCTCTCTGCCTCCCTTGATAGAGGTGGTGTAATGGGGCAGTAAGGTACAGTGAGAGTGAGGTTGTTGTCTGTTAAATGCACCATATTTTAGCCATCATGGAAGACAGTTCTGAAGCCAAAGAAAATTGAGGGTTTTGTTTTTATTTAAGTTTTACTGATGCTAATCTTTCTTTCCTAGGCCAGGTAATAGCCCTCAGAATAATTTTCTGATGCTAATGAGAAAAGTGTTTCAGTTTGATGGAATGAGCACTATACCAGGAGTCAGAAGAGCTGAGGACTCAGGTCAGCTCTCCCTCTGATTTCTTCTGTGATCTTGGCCCAGTAATCAAGAATCAAAACTGACTCTCTGGATGTCAGTTTTATCTTTAAAATGAAAAGACTGGTCTCAATAGTCTCAGGATCAGCTTGCTATTCTGTGATCTTGTGATGATCTGTTCTCAGGAACATATGCCATTCACCCATTCAGTCAATATCTGTTGAATATCTAGTGTATTTCAAGTACTTCCTGGGCACTGGGGTGGGGGTGGGGTATATACCCACAGATAAGGCCCATTGACCCATTCACTCACTCATGCTTTCATTCATTCATACAAAAAGCACTCATTTTTGTGCCAAGCACTATGCAGAAGGCTATGAGAGATACAAAGGTGAATGAGAGAGACAAAGACACAGGTTTTGTTGTCAGGCAGTATCTTGAAGGGGTTCCTAACCACTCTCTCTGAAGGAGGGCCTCTTCTTTTATTCTCCATCCCCTTACCCTACTTATAAAAGTACTTACCATCTGACCTTACTGTATATTTTTTGTTTGTTATCTGTCTTCTTATCAGAATCTAAGCTCCATGAGAACAGGGGCTTTATTTTGATCATTGCTGTATTCCAGTACCTAGAATAATGCCTGACAAACACTTAAAAGGCTTTTCACAATAAAATAGCTATATAAGAAGCTAGAAGTTATGTGTCATAAAACAAGTTTAGATAAAGTGCTGTGAGAGCTCAGTGGAGAGAGATCACTTCTAACTTAGGATAATGGTTTTTAAATCTGGTTGCATATTAGAAACACCTTGGGAAGTAAAAAAAAAAAAAAAAATCAATTACCTAATGTCCTATTCCAGACTGATTAAATCAGAATATCTGGGTGAAGATTGGACATTAGTATTTTATAAGAGCTCCCTGGGTAATGATAATGGGTAGCCAAAATAATGTGAACCAGAATAATCAGGCAAAGCTTCATGGAAGGGGTGTGATTTGAGCTGGCTTCAAAAACAGGTAGCATTTGACTAAGAAGGGGGCATTTCAGATAGAGCACACAGCACAAAGTACAGAGGCAGGTATCCTAGGCTGAGCTCAGGGATAAGAGGTAGTTCATTTCATCTAGAGCCTATAGGACACAAAAGGGAATAATTGAAGCAAAGTTAGAAAGGTTGACTGGGGCCAGTTTGAGAAGGTGTTCAGATGCTAGGCTAGGGGATTTGGGCTTCATTTGGTTTTGCAATCAGTGAGAATTGTGAATGATTTTTAAACAGAAGTGATGTAATCAGAGCTCTCCCTGGCTGTTTTGGAGGATGGCTTGGAAGCAGACAGGGAGACCAGTTTAGGAGGCCACGTAGCATGGGCTCAGCTTTGGGCTGCATCATTGTCATTGAAGAGGAGGGTTGAGGTGGAGCCAGGCTGCAAGGCCTGCCCATCTTCCAGCCATGGTCCTCCTTTGAGAGGAGTGACTGCCATTGCAGTGATCAGTGCCTTCTGGTCAAGCCAGGGCATCAGGCTGCACTGGTATCCCTAACCTAGTTTTTTCCTATGCATGACTGGTGAACCAGTAGTATAGCCCGGCTTCTTTCCTGAAATGATAGGCCATTTTATCTGGAGAAGCATTTCTACAGGTGAAATTCGGTACCATGCCAACTTACCTTTGAGACAGAGGTTTCTGTTGTTTTAATACAGCAGTGTGTGTTTATGCTTCATCTCTGGCTAATTCCAGCACCATAGACACTATGGGGTATGGCTGGTAGAGGTCAGCTCTATCAGAATCTGGAGCTGCTGATTTCTCAAGTTCTGGTTGTACCGAGGACATCCTGCCTTCAGCATGTCAGACAGCTTTGTTTTTTTTTTTTTTTTTTAATTTTTTATTTATGATAGTCACAGAGAGAGAGAGAGAGAGAGAGAGAGAGAGAGGCAGAGACACAGGCAGAGGGAGAAGCAGGCTCCATGCACCGGGAGCCTGACGTGGGACTTGATCCCGGGTCTCCAGGATCGCGCCCTGGGCCAAAGGCAGGCACTAAACCGCTGCGCCACCCAGGGATCCCTCAGACAGCTTTGAACAAGGGCTGGGGGCCATGGGCCTTGGGCCAGGGGGTATATTTCCAGTAGCCCCATAGCAGAATGCTCCTCTACAAAGAGATGAAACTTTTGGGGGCATAGGACATCTGCATAGGCAAGGGCACCATATGTGTGTGGGACTGAGGGAAAGAGGGGTTGGTGGAGGGAGGATGGTGATTGGGTCCAGTTTGCTGACACAGGCTCGTGCAGAGAGGACTGCCTGCCCTTGGCCAGATGCTGCTGGTAGCTGGTGTGTCCCCAGGGTCATACACTACCCAAAGGACAGGCAAGCAGGAGTTGCTGGTGTAGATACTTTTCCTTCCCTCTGTCTGTTTTGCCAGGACTGACCTTATTCACAGTCAGTTTCAGAATGTCAGTCCCTCAGACATGCACAGACTAGAGCAGTTTGCCAGAAGCTTTCACACTCTGTCTCACTGGCATCTCACAAAAATCTCCCGAACTAATTGTGACAGTTGTTGTTGATCCATTTGACTGATGAGAAAACTGGGGCCTAGAGTGGGGTTAGGTAGCCTGCTCTAAAGTCATGCAGATATAAAGCACAAGGGCTGAGGCTTGTTCACACTCGAGCCAAGAGGCGACTCATCAGGGCTGCTTTAGATGGAATTTATGCATGTTGCATTAAGAGAAGTTAACAGTTTAGCTTCTTCCTTAACTAGATGGGTGACTTTGGCAAGTACTTTCTTGTGTGTCTCACTGTTGTCCGCTATAAAATGAGAGTAGTTATACTTAATAGGATTATTTGAGGGTTAAATGATCATTTATTAAGAAACGTGTCCAGTACAATGCCTAGCATAAATTAGATGTTCAGTTAGTTCAGTTAGTTCCTTTAAAAATAAACAGAAAAACTTTTTTCTTGAAATAGTTATGGACTTGCAGGAAGTTATAAAAATAGTACAGAGAATCCTGGGTGTCCTTCACCCAGCTTTCCCCAATGGTAGGATCTTAGGTAGTTATAATATAGTATCAAAACTAGGGAATTGAGACGCCTGGGTGGTTCTGCTGGTTGAGTGGCCGACTCTTGATTTCAGCTTGGTCATGATATCAGGGTTGTGAAATCAAGCCCTACGTTGGGCTCCACACTCAGCTCAGAGGCTGCATGAGATTCTTTCTCTTCTTCTCCATCTCCCCCTCCCCTGCTTGCACACACCCGTGTCTCTCAATCAGTCAATCAATCATATCTTAAAATGGGTATAATACTTATTATTAACTATACCACACACTTTATTCAGATTCCCTTTATCTTTTCAGATAAAAATTATATTACTTCTAAGTTTTTCTTTTCTAGCTCCGAAATGCTATGTACAGTGTCTTCATTGTCCTTGACTTTTCTGTGGCATCTGACTTTCTAGATACTTTCTCCTCCCTTGGTTTTTATAACACCATGCATCTCCCGCTACCTCCTCACATCTTCTCGGTCTTCACTGTTTTCCTATCTTCTATACAGTATGTATACTCAGTTCTTAGCTCCTGCTCTTCCCCGCTGGGGTTTTTCCTTAGGTGGAATCTTACTTCCATCTTTACTTGAGGATTCTGAAGTCCGTATTTCCACCTCAAAGTGCCACACCTCTCTGCAGTTCCCTGTGTCTGCTTATGTGCTGAATGTGTGCTCTAATTCGTCATATCCAGAACAAAACCTGTCATTTTTTTAAACCCTGAAACTAATGCCCTCCTACTGCTCTGCTGGACTTTCTCTTTCTCTTGGTGAATTATCATTAAAACTGCCCAGATAATGAGGAAACTTTTGGGTGATGGATAACGCTCCCTGTCTTGATTGTAGTGAGTGTTTTGCTAGCTCTATACATAAGTCAAAACTTATCAGATTGTACATGTTAAATACAAATCTATCAGTTATGCCTCAATAAATTTTTTTTTCAAAAGTTAAAGAACTGTCCAGACCCAGACAGCATAGTACTAAATCCTGGCTTTGCCACTCAGACAAGTCACATAACTTTCTGCGCCTTATTTTCTTCATCTGTGAAAGGAGGATATTAACCATAACTATATAGGATTTTGGGGAGGATGAAGTGAGTTAATTAATGTAAAGTGCATAGAACCTTACCTGCTGCAGGTGAAGCTCAGTGGCGTGTTACTCATTTCAGGCTCACAGCGTCTGGCACAGGGTAGGTGTGCGGTAAGCGTTTATGAATGAACGAACTGGCGAATGAATGCTGCCATGATCTTGAAGCGCTATTTTTCGTCTCCTGCTTTCATCCAAATATTTCTGCCTTTTTAAGATCCAGCTCTGGTTCTGCACTTTTTCTCCACTCCCTTGAGTCCACAAAGCCCTGCTGGCCTCCCTCCTTGCTCCCCTCCCTGATGTTTTGTTCTAGTGTTTTCGGCACTGACTCACAGCCAGGTTTGTTTTTTCAAGCAACCTCATGTGTATATATATATATTATCATTCCATCTACTTCTGTGTCTTCTGAGGGCATGTGTCCTTTCTGATTGTTTTTTTTTTTTCTCTATTTCGCCTTTGCCTAGGCTGGGCATATAGTAGGTGCCCTGTAAATGTGGAATGAATGAATGAATGGTATATGATTTGCAAGGTATTATGAAGGCTTTGTGCAATGAGACAAATTCCCATCAGCTGATTATTAAAACAAACACAAAACTTACAAAATTCATCCTAAAGGGAAAATTGCTAAGTGTGCATAGGTGGCAAGTGGTCCCACTTCTGACTCTCAGATCTCACCTTCCCTTTTGGGTCTTGCGGGAGCTTAGACCTCCATTTATACCTTGGCCCAAGCTTAGACACCTTTCTCTGAGTCCCCTGAGTCCAGCTGAGAGAGGCTGCTGGCACCGTTCTGAAGGCTTGTCTGAACCACAGTGAGGGAACCAAAGGGAGCTCGGCAAAGGGGAGGAGAAAAGTTGAAGCAGATCAGCTCACTCAGGCCAAGACACAGCGTCTCTTGTCCCAGAGGTTGGGTACAGCTCCTCGAACTCCAGCCTGATCCTCTGTTTTCTAGCTTCAGCCTCTTGCTTATGTGGAGGGTCCAATTTAAAAACTAATTTGTTAGGACCTCCTCCTTGGACATCCTGACATTTTTGTGTCTACAACCAGAGAACCTGGTTTCTGTTTTTCCAACTTAAGGGACATACTCAGGATGATCACTATTTAGGTGATACTCTTGACATTACATTTCTTACAGCTGTACTTCTGGCTTGTCCTTTGCGAATCTAAAATCTAATAATATAATGATACCTTAGTGATATCATCAATAAGACATCCATACTGTGGCGGTACTCACACAAAATAACACAATATTCTATGTCATCCCTGCTGGGCCCTGATTTGGCTTACAAGTTGATCATTACTCGTGCCATTCCTGTGGATTAAGCATTGCCTTTTTCAACAGCATCTCTTGCTGGGAATATAACAGATCAGGCCCTGTATATACTAGAGTGTGTTCATTTAGTTCATTTACCAACATACATTCCTCCCCTTCACAAGAAATCTGGAACAGCTTATAAGCACTAGATGCCTTGGGACAGAAGACACACAGCTTCTGGCCAACATTCATAATAATAGGCTCCCATTACATTAATCTTTTCATTTACAAAGTATAGCATGCCTCATATGTTTCTTTAAAGAGTTCTATGAAATGAGTGTTGTGTTCCAATTTTGACCAATGAAGAATCTAAGGATCCTAGAGAAAAGGCTTGGCTTGTCCAAGGTCATGGAGCTGAAAGTGCTAGAGTGCCTGACTCCAAACTTTGTTCTTTCCATTGTACCTCCTGGCCCCACCTACCAGTATCTTCTCTTTGATCTGCCTAGGCTTGTTCTGGCTTTAACCTCAGGTTTTTTCTGTGATTCCAGGCTAAACTATTTATTACTTTCTCTGCTGCTTCTATACCTTTTTAGTCTTGGGAGAGTTCCATAGATTCCAGCAGGAAGTTTATTCCCTCTCAGACCCTGAGATTCTTTTGTGACTTCCCATGCTGACCGTGGAACTCCGTCTGTCTCCCCTAGCTTGAGCTCCCACTGGTCTCTGCCTTTATTTTTCCCACTGTCAAGTTTATCTTTGGTCTGAACCCTAGACCCTGCTTTGTCCCTTGTCTTTTTTCTCTTGATCTGTCCCATGGTTCTTATGGTTCTTCCTGTGAGTCTTGCTCCTTTGATAAACTAAGGTCACTCCCCTCCTATGAGGTAGGCTCAGTTTCCCACACTCATTTATTTACTCATTTATTTTTTCATCAGCTGCTTTCAGATGCCTGTGTCAAGCACTGTATTTAGGTGTGGGCAGGGATGAGGGCTATGTTTCCAAGATGCTAAAGCATGGTTGAGGAGACTAAAGAATCAGGAGCCCTTTACAATTCACCATGGTAATGGTTATGAAGACATAAACAAAAGATGTCTGTGGGAACAAAGAAGAGGGACGTGTCGTCCAGATTTGGGGGTGTCAGAGAAATCTTCCTGGGAGAGATCATGTCTGAACTGAGCCCTAAGGGGTAAATTCAGGTTGGCTTAGAGTGAGCAGAGGTGATGGTGAGTGGTACAGAGGGCAGAGTGCCATGTAGAATGGGCCATATGAAGCTGAATGTTTAGGGGCCTGCCAGCACTTTAGCCTAACTGGAACAGAGATTGTAGGGATGGTGAGGGATGAGGCAGGAGAGGTACTCTAGAACTAGACTGTGCATGGGCTCTTATTTTGCTCTGAAGGTGATGAAGGATCATGGAAAGATTTTAAGTAGAGGGGTGACTTGTTTAGAATAGTATTTTAGAAAGATCACTATGGTGCCAGGGTTAAGGATGGACTGGAGAGAGACATAGATAAGAGGTGAGTCAGAAGACTAGAGCAGTGATTGAGGCCTGAATTGAGAACTTGAGCTAAGGTGTGGTAGTGATAAAGGAGAGAAGTAAATGGTTGCAGAATATAAGGAAGGTGGAATTTCTAGGGCTGGTCGCTGATCTGCTGTCTATACAGTTAAGAAGATACATGTTCTTTTGCTTTACCCTTATATTTGTCTGCCTTGACTTATCTTACATGCAGTCCTTTTCTGCTGTCAGAAGAGAAATCTGATATTTGATTCCGGTTGGCTGTGTTTATCCAGCCCTCTTCCCAGACCCCATTCTCCCTGGAAGGTCCTTTTCCTTTTTGGCTAGCCCTCCCCTTATCATTGTCTTATGAATGCCTGGCCATTCTTTCAGTGTCCGTTTGGAAACCTGAGTGGCATCACAGGTCAACCAAGAGATGTCACTCAAGTTTCCTCCTACGGACCTCTCATTCCCCCTCTGCTTGGGTAGTGCCATTCTCCTTTCAGAGTGGTTCCTGGGGAGTAGTGAGATAAAAGGTGACATTATGTGCTGAGTTACCTCTAAAGGAGGAAGAGGCAAGTATCTCTCTTGCAGTTTTAGAACAGAACATCTTTACATACAGTAGGAAAGAACATGTAACTAACTCCCATCAAGAGAAGAGGAAGCCTGGTGTAGGTCTATTGAAATGCTCCAGGTTGGTGACACTTGGAACTGTCCTCTCTATGGTAGCGCTGACCAATTTATTCTTTTACGGGGTGGAATAGAGCACTAGCATTGGGAGGGACCTTAGAGTTCATCTGATTCATCTTCCTCATTTTGCAGATAAGGACTTTGAAGTCTCTAAGGATGGGATGGTTTGCCCAAGGTCACAATTAGCTAGTAGCAGAACTGGGACCAAATCCAGGCCCTCTAGTTCACTTCTTGTTTCTCTAGTCCCATGAAAGTACAGGGTTGGTTTTTTTTTTTTTTTTCTTCTTCTTCTTCTTATTTGGTCATAAGTTTGACAGTTTGACAGTCTGGAGAATAAAGAACAGGCTGTTTTAATGACAGTCTAGTTTGATAGTATCCCTTTTCCCAGGAGAATGGAAGTAGCTGGTCCAAGGTCACAGGGTGAATGAGAGGTAGAAGGGCCACCAGACTTGTAGTCTCCTGCTCTTGCCAGCATCGTCCAAGGTCTCAGCCAGGGCCCAGGACTTGGACAGCTGGGCTCCAGTGACACTGAGCAGCATCATTCTTCAAATGCATCACAACCACAATTTCTTAAGTTCTGAAAGACACAATTTCTTTCCTTTTTCTTTTTCCCCTGAGTGTTTTTTTTTTTTTCTTATTTGATAAAAGTGTATGGCTGTGGAAATTACGTCAGTTTAATTAGGCTGCTTGACACAGTACTTTTCCACTGAATTTACTAGGAACTGTGAATTTGTTGTAGCAAACTGCACTGCAGGCTGCAGTATCTGATTGGCATGCCAGGAGCATCACTAGCGAACAGCTAAATAGAGATTGGGGAGAAAACTGGGTCAGGAAACAGCCTCCTGTACCTGCAGCGGCTGCGGAAGGCGGCGCAGAGGCGGCAGGTGGCCACAGCATGGCACTGTCTCCCAGAGCCTGAACCACTGGGCGCCTCCCCCCCCACCCCCAGCCCTGCACTGCAGCCTCCCCTTACCCCACCCCCCAGCCTTTGTAGGTGATCATTTTTGTGGCCATATTCCCTTCTCTTTCTCTCCAGACTGCAAAGCTTTTATACCTACAAAGTTCAGGAATGGCGTTTTCCTCAATTAAAAAGCCAAAGATTGGTTGAGGTGGAATCTAGCTACTGGTATTCCAAATCATGGAAGCCAGTCTCTTGGCTTTCCAGAGCTGGGTTTGTGAGGCAACGGGTAGAACTGGGTTGAGGGGGGGTTCTACACGGTGAAGAGGAAAGGGTTGTAGTATTTCCATTTGTTTCTCTCCAATTCCTACCCCCCCTGCTGCCCAATTGTGTGGCATTAATCTCTGAAAGTCTCAGTGCCAAGCATCAAGACAAATCAGGGACTCCTAGAGGGAGGAGTGGATGATTATGTCAGAAAGGTCAGGGGGAGCTTCTCGAAGGCAGTGGCCTTCGAGCTAGGCTTTGAGTGATTAATTGAGTCAAGATATGAATTAATGAGGGGAACTAATGAATGGCCTAACCACACTGGTCTCGGGACTGCCCTGTGGAGGCTGAGACCTCTCCAGGCATCTGGGGCTAGAATCTATCTCCCCACTTTGGAGCTGACTGGGCCCTAAGGAGCTTTTCATCTAAGCTCCTTGTTTTTTAGTTGGACAGATGAAGGCACAGAGAGGAAGAGACTGGAACAGAGGCCAGCCCAATGTTGTTCTACCCACACTATGCCCAGTTATGCACTTGTCCTCATTGCAGATGGGGTTCTCAGAACATCCACTTCCTCCTTCAAAATTCCACTCCTGTCATCTCCTTTCTGACTCCTCTCATGTCAACTCAGAGATACCCAATGGTCTCTACCTATCAGTTACCATTAAGGGGAGAACCTGGTTGCTGGCATCAAATTCCCAGGTCACTCAGATCTCTGCTAGACAGTCATATCCCTTCCTTCCTAAGCCAGGCCAGATCAGGCCAGAACTGGTTTCTCAGTAGGGCTGATGCCTCCCCATGAATGCTTAGTGGGAGTGGGTCTCGCCTCAGAGTGAGGGCTCAAATTCTCACAGACAGAAAAGCTGAGTGTAGCAGAAATCCAGGCCATTGTACTTTTATGTTATTTTGTGAGAAAATTGGGCTTATTTTGACTGAAAATTGTTTTCAATGAAGTATACTTAAATTTACTGAAATTTGCTTTAAAGACAACTTTTGTTAGACCATTTAAATTCTGTACAGCATCTCTTTCCTTTTTGAGGAGAAATCAGAGGGTGGGAATAAAACAGTCTCCCTAGTAATTTTCCCTGAATCTTTTGGATGGTCTCAATTCAGTATGAGGAATTCTGTCTTCAGACCAAGTACTGATGTTACAATTGAAATGCAGAAATGTATACCCATTTTCTGATAGACATACCAAAATTTGCTAATCAAGTGAACCATTTGCTCAGGATCTTTCAAAACCAACTTTAGAGCCAACATACTTTGGAAGAGAGTTGACAATTCAAATGTCAAGTAGTCTGTAGCTTGGGCTAAGTGGAGTGAGCGGAGGAACATGCTCAGCAGACATCAGGCATTTGGGTTGTGAAATCAAGCTTTGATGGCCCTGGAAGTCAGGTGGCCAGATCAGATCCAGACCTCTTCAAAGCAGAGGTTCCCTTATTTTTTATTACTTATTTTATCTTATTTTAATTTGGGTCAGAGCATGTGGTTTTAGATGCCTTTAAATAATTTCCCTGGTCTTGGAAGGTATTCATTTGTAAATTAGTAGACCTTACATCTAGTTGGCATTTGCAGAAGGAAAGAAAGGGGAGAAGGGAAGGGAGGGAAGGAAAGATGAAATGCTTCTTGATGCTGAGGCAGGTTTCTACCCAGAGGCTGACACATTCATAGAAATTTCCATATATTCTCATTTTGGGGTCATACTAGGACTTGTCACCAGAGTGTGCATCACCTGAACAATTCATAGAAGTGGTTGGAATAGACAGAGAAAAGCTGGAGAGAGATTATAATTTGAAGTTTGTCAGGAGTCTCCTATCTTCCTTGCAGGGTTACATAAAGGGAGATGAAAGGCAGGGCTACAGTTACAGTGGATGCCCTGCCGTGATGGAGGCTCTCTGGATAGTCTTCCCTAAACTTGTCCACCCCTGCCCCCTCCTTGGTCAACGATACTTAAGAATGGTCCTCAATCTTCAATCATTCATGCAGGCTGTTGCCAAGGACAGCTTGGAGAACCTGGGCTCCTTTCCCTGAGGACCACCCCCTTCCCTGCTCCACTGGTTCAGGCCATGGTCCATGCTCCCATTTCCAGCATCGGAAATGTTTTTCTGTTCTTGGAGCCTTCTTCTAAGGAAGAAGGTATATGAGACACAAAACCAGTAAAGAGCCTAAAGCAGGGACTTTACATTTTCTCCTCTTCCCTCCACTCTACTGGTCTCAGCCCCTGAACACTCCCCTGAATGTGCTTTCCTGACCCTAGACACCCGTCCCCCTGTTTTGAGCATAGAGCAGATGCGGGCTGACTGCTCTGGTGCTTTGTGGTCATTCCTCCAAAGGCCGTAAGGCAGAAGGGATTGTAGTTGCACACTCCTGATGGCTGTTGTCTGGTCCTTTAAGATTGTCCACAAACTCTAAAGACACCCCTTTCCTTCTCTCTCTCCATGGCTGTCCTCTTGCTTACTTTGATGGCTTCCTGGTTCTGATGCTGGGTAGAAAGCTCAGGCAGCTTCAGTGTGCCTCTTGCTTCCTTTCATGTCCATCCATCCAGTTGTCAAATCCTAGGATTCTACTTCTGCAATTTCCCGCATATCCATCCCTATCTACTCACGTCTGTTGTCACCTGAACTGCAGATAAGCTTCTCTTCCCAAAGCTCTGCTCTGGAACTGTCTGCCCTGGTTGTAGCTTCCACAGTGTCAGCTTCCACTGCTAGCCGCCCAGGCCCCATCATCATTTACTTGTTTGCATCCCAGGCTCTTCTATTAAATGTTCATTAAACGTTCTACGATCCATCCAGAGCAACCTTGTCAGAACAGAGAGCGAAAAAGCAAATATCTATCTTCTCTCTTGTCATTTCTCTCAGATGAATGAATTAAATATTTTTATTGCCTCGAAGATTAATTATCTTCTGTCCCTGGGCCAGCTTTAATATTCTAGCTGTATCTTCTTATGACAGGGACCTGGCAGTTGGAATCTCTGCCCCTGCTCTAAATCTCTTTGGCCAGGTTTCTCCACATCTCCATACTATGTTGGCTTCTGCAGTGAGTCACTGTCCATGGGTTCTGAGAAATTGGAGTCTGACCTGTAGGATTTAGTCTAAGTACTGAATCAAAGATCTCAGAACTCTGAGACCTCCTGAAATCTTCTGGTTCTTTCTGACGTGTGAGATACTGTTATTGCACCTAAGAAATAAAACACCCAAGACCCAGAGAGTTTAAGTGACTAACCCAAGGTTACCCAGATCATAAATTTTGGACCTTAACACCACACTAGGTTTTAGGCTATAAATGCACTTTATCTTGTCCACATAAGCCTTTATTTGAAGAAGACACCAATTCTCCGAATTTCTCTTTGCACATAGAACAACTCAGACGTGTTTTTTCGGTACTATGCCTTGTCAGTGTAAGGAAAGGCAGCCCAGAAGAGGTGACCTCCTCCCAGGCAGGTGATGTCTGATGGGTAGGTGGACAGCCTGGTTTTTTTTGCTCCTCAGAGAGCTCCTGGAGTCAGCATGTGGGACACTTGGTCCTACACGACTCTTGTTCAGTGGACCTTGTAGGCCCTTGTGTACAAAAGGAGGTTTTTGTTTGTTTCTAAAGTAGTTTCTCAGGCCCTCAGGACTACCAGGTACTAAGGTACCAGGTACTCATCTCTGCCTGCGTTCCACCTCAGACTCCATTAATTTGGGTCCTTCCCACATGTGCTGCTCCCTGCATGTCCTCCCTATCTCCGAGCAGTCCCTTGGTTCTCCAGTTCTTCTGTCTTCCTGATTCCTGACTTGGGGCTCTAGGAGACTCAGCTGGTCAGAATTCTCCACTCATGTAGCCTGTCAGCACTCATCAACCCTGTCATTTTTTAACTTGGGCCTGCCTTGCAAATCCACCCATTCCTGGCTGCTCCCTTGTGGCTGTCACCAGTCACAGCCAGGCATTGGTGTCCTCTTCCTCCAACCACTGTGGCAGCCTCTTAGTGATCTCCTGGTCTATAGTCCTTCATCCAGCCTGCAGACTCATAGAGTCTAAGCACTGACCCACTTTTGAGTCTTAGACTCCCTGAAACTACCAGGCCAAAACATTCCAGCTCCTTCATAATCTACTGTTCCATCCCCAGTATGAGTTGTTTATACCAGTCAGACTGGGTCACTCACCTCTCCTACATATGTGGTGATTCTTTGCTCATTCCTTCCTTCCTTCTCTCCCTCCTTCAGTGAAAAACTATAATAATCTTTCCTTGCAAACCATAAAGCATGCAAGCTTTTATTTGTTTAACAAGTACTCTGCTGTGTGAAAAGTAAGAAAGGGGTTTGGGATTTAGTGACTCCCTACAGTGTGCCGATAATTTGCGTATTTTATCTTAAACCTTTTGATTTTCCTGTGAGTTGAGTTGTGTTCATATTACAGATGTTGAAATGGAGGCCCTGAGCAAAAAGCATGTGCTCTTCTGCTGTACTGTGGACATGGTGCTATAGATAGAGTGGTAGACAGGAGCTAAAAGTCTCTAGGCTGGCAGGAGGGATAGAGCAAGCTCATAAACAGCTGTCATGAAAGAAAATGCTGTTGTCCTAAGAGCTATAGATATAGCGCTCTAGAAATTCTGAGGATGGTGAAATTTCTTCTAGCTAGGAGATAGGGAAGACTTCATGGAGAAGGTAGGTTTTCACTGAGTGTGAAGGATGGGCAGTAATTTGACCAAAGGACCTGGGAGGCAGGATATGAAAGGGGGGACTAGCATAGAGGCCCAGAGCGGGAAATGCCCTTGGTATCACAAGAGATCATCAGTGAATGGTACACTTTGGTCAGAATACACAGTTCTCTTTGGGGGAAACGTAGCAGGCTATAAGGCTGCAAAGGAGAGCTGTAGCCTGTTCACAGATGGACTTAAATGTCTGGTGAGGAGACTCATGGTATGCTCTCTAGGCACAGGGGAGCCATTGGCAGGTTTTGAGCAGGAGAGTTACTAGTTGAAGCTGAGATTTAGGAATATTACCTTGGGCACCCAATGAATTGGAGAGAAAGGAAACAACAGAAAAAGGAAATAATTAGAAGCTATTGCAATTGTCCAGTACAGATGTTCTGAGGGTCTGAAATAGCACATTGACAAGGGGGTGGATAAGAGAGGCAGCGTAAGAGCAGTACCAGGGAGACAGAATTCTAGAATTTGGTGGTTGGCAGGGCTGATAAGTGAGAGGAGGATTCCTGGGTGCTTCTGAGGTGACTGTGAAGATGGTGGCGAGAGCACCCAACAGAAAAAGGAGGGTCAGGAGGGTAAAGGGATTTGGGGGTGTGTGGGGTGGGGGATGGTATGTGGTTCGTTCTGTTTTGTTCAGGTGGAATTTTAGGTGCTAACGAATTGCTTATTTCACATTTGTGCTCAGTGCTCTTCACCACTCTTGGCCATCATTCCTGATCGCCTCTGTCCTTCCTCTTTACTAAGAGAACTCCCGGCCGCTTTTTATGGTCCGGTTGAATGAAACCTCAAAAGGATTATCTTTGAATTTCTGATGCATCGTCCAGGCCACTCAGTATTTCCCAAGTCCAGTCTCCTGAGCATACACACAGTTATGTGTATGCCTCATACACATAACTATACCTGGAATATGTGGGATGAGCACCTGATGGTTACAACTGACATAATCACAACAATAGTTCATGTTTGTTTGAATGTTTATAGTTGGTAAAGCACTGAGAATGGTCAGAAGCACATTGCATTTCCCTGCCAGCCCACCCCATGTAGGGCCACTGAAGTACTGACTTAGTAAGTGAAAAGATTATTGGGGAATAAATGGTAGATTTAACTTTACTAACAAATGCAGTTGAAGACATTAGTATGTACCGGATGGGAAAGCTAGGATGATTTGTAGCCACTATAATGAGGTAGACTCTGTTAGAAAGAATGGTCAAGTTTTAAAACATATTCTAAATGATACCAATGCTAAGATTGATATTTTCTGGTATTCAGAATAAAGACTCTTAGCATTATACTTGGCATATAGCACTCAACAAATGTTGAATTATATTATTACTGATGGAAAATTTGAAAATGTGAAAGGGAAAAAAAGCCATTGTTTAGGACCATTGTGATTAATATGGAAATTAATGCTTTTAAAATGCCATGTAGGAGTCTAAAATTATTGCTAGTTGATGAATATAAAAATATTTGTTTGCTCATAAGGTTATCAGAGCTGACACAGAGAGAATCGAGTTCAGAAAATTTCGGAAGAGTTGGTTTTCTCTTCTAATTTTTTTTTTCTTTGATGGAGGATAATAGAGGTCTGGGGGAAAAAAAGATTGCTTCCCTACTTCAACAATTTCCCACTTCCCCTCTTGTTTCTCTGGGCCATCGGATCTCCAAATGAATAAACAGGCAAGTGAACTAGCATGTAAGTGTCTACTTTGTCCAAGGCACTAAATATAGGTAATTGAATTCAATCCTCAGGATAGTCATGTGAGGTTATTGCTTTAATTCCAGCTATGCAGATGAGGAAATTGAGGCTCACACAGTCTTAGTAATTTGGCCAAGTTCACAGAATGAATAGGCGATGGGATCAGAGGTGAAGCTTGCTTTTATCCGGACTTCTGCAGCAGCCTCCTGACAGCCTGTGATTGAGAGCCTTGCTGCTGCTTGTGGCAGAGGGTGGCAGCTTATGTTTACAGCTTCACACTAGAGCTGCTGGAACAAGTAGCTCATTCAAAAATATTTGACCTCTGCTTTGCTTGAAGGCAGGGCCAGAATCCCGAGTTCCTCTGTCACCATTGCTCTCTGCTATTTATTGTAAATCTTTTTATAAGTGTTAAATTATTGGGAATACTCAATTCTCCCAGTATGGCCTCTCTGTAAATGGGACACACTGTTAAAAAGAACTGGACAAGAGAAATCTGTGGCATAGCTATTTATTTATTTATTTTATTTATTTATTTATTTATTTATTTATTTATTTATTTATTTATTTATTTATGAAAGCATAAGCAAGGGGGGAGAGGCAAAAAGAGTGAGGGGAAACAGACTCCCCACTGAGCAGGAAGCCCGATGCAGGGCTCAACCCCATGACCCCAAGATCATGACCTGAGCTGAAGGCAGGCACTTCATCAACTGAGCCACTCAGGTGCCTCTATGTCATCATGGCTTTTTGAAAACTTGATTATTCAACCCTTTGGAATGAGAGTTGTAAGGTTTCAAATTGTGCTTTAGATAGAACATTTACCCACATTAGGGTTAGGGGCTCATGGGGCCTTCTGTCTTATTAGAGTGTCAGAGAAAGAAGTGAATGGGCCTCCTTGATTCCAGTTCTGGACTGAGGATGCGGAGGGAGGCAGAGAAGTCAGATGGTAAGGAGGTGGGACCAGTCAGCCCCCACCCCCACTCCAATCCTGGCCTTTTTATACTATAAATTACATTTGTCTATCTGCTTTCTATCACTATAAATCAGATTCATTTTTCCTAGAGTTTCATATTAATGGAATCATATAGTATGTACTTTTTTGTGTCTGGTTTCTTTCATTCAGCCCACTGTGTTTGAGATTCATCCATGTTATGTGAACCAGTGGATGGCTCCTTCTTATTGAGTAATATTCCATCATATGATACACCACAGTTTGTTTAATTCATTTACCTATTATCTTAGTTTTCTCTTGCTGCATAACAGATTGTCACAAACATAGTTCTATAGGTCAGAAGTCTGGGTAGGTTCAGCCAGGTTTTCTGCTCAGGATTTCACAAAGCCAAAATCAACACATCAGCTGAGCTGGATTCTTATCTGAAGATGCTGAGAAGAGTCTGCTTCTAAACTCCTTCAGCTCATTGGCTGTAGGACTGAGGGCCCTGTCCTTGCTGGTTGTTGGCCTGAGGTTGTTCTCAGCAACTAGGTGCGGCTCTCCAGTCCTTGCATACAGCACCTCTATCTTCAAGGCCAGCTACTGTGCCTCCAATTCTTGTGCTTCAAATCTTGCTGGATTCTTTTGCCATCAGCTGGAGAAAACTCCGTTTCTAAAGGGTCTGTATGATTACATTTGGCCCACCTGGAAACAACCCTTCCATTTTTGGTAGACTTTCATTTTTAGAATGCCCTCTCTGATATTAAGGAGTATTTTGACATTTTAAGCACTTCTGTCCATTGATCCTCACTCTGTCATCTCATCCTGCAATCTGATTCCCCTTCTCCGTGTGTTGTGGCCCTTGTAACATCCAAGTTTTCTCTTCTCCAGCTTGAAAACACTCATTTCCCCCTTTACTTTTTACACGACATGTTGCAGCAGAACAGAAAGTGTACTCTCTTAGAATCACATGCATAATTGGATTGAAATTCAGCTATGCCACCTACTAACTGTGATGTTGGACCAGTTAACGTCTCTGAACCTTGATTTCCTTATCTGTGCATACTTTATAGGATTAATTCACAGATTACATGAGTTAATGCATGCAAAGCTTTTAAGCACCTTCCCTGTCACATAGACACTCAATATACGTTAGCCAATATTATTACTTCCATATTGTTACCCTTTTCGCATTTTGTTCTTTTTCTGCTGGATGTGATCTATTTTGTCAGTGACCCTAATAAAATGTACTGCCTGAATCGTGTAAGTGCCTTAAAGAGGTTTACCGTCATTTATTCAATAATTCTACTTTAGAAAATTCATGCCAAGGAAATAATCAGAATGTAGGCAAAGATTTTTGTTCCAGAATGTTCATCAAAACACAGTTTATAATGGCAAAATATTGAAAGCAATTTGAGTATCCAACAGTAGGGAAATAATGAAATTAGGGTTAAGGGTACATTTCTATGATTCAATAAAGCTGTAAAATCACAATTTCAATGAAAGTAATGACATAGGAAACAACATGATGTTAAGTGCAAAAGTCATGATATAAAACTGAATATATAGCATGACCCCAACTCTGTTTCTGAAATTACATAAATTTTGTTAATGCACAAATAATGATAGGGAAAAGATTGGAAGGAAATATACCACGTGTTAATAGTAGGTGGTGGGATTATAGGTGTTTTAAAGTTTTCCTCATTTTTTTTGCCATACTTGTATATTACTTCTATAATCTGAAAAAAATGAGTGAGCTTTATTTAAAAATTATTTTGTGTTTGTAGCCCAGCACAGAACCTAATAATCTACAACTTTGTCTTGAACCAGAAGAGTGGCAGAGTCACATTGTAGATCAAGGAGGTACCTCTGAGGGTCACTCAGCTGGGAACTGGAGCGAAGACAGTGGGATGCTAGCAAGCTGCCACCTGGGGACAGGCCAGCAGCACTCATCAGCCTGCTGACTTGTGGGGCTGCACTTGGGAAGGAAGGCTGGCAGGCTGGGTCACGTGGCCCCCGTTGCAGCAGATACAGTCCTCATTGGTAGTGCCTTGCTCATCGTTCAAGTGCACACACTTGTTGTGATAAGCTTTGGTCTCTGTCACCATCTAATCTGTATTCTTGACTTTTTAATCCCAGAAAGAATAACACTTTAGAATGTGGGCCTCTAGATTTTGTTTTGTTTTAGTCTAATCAAAAAAGCAAAAGTGATCCATTATGTGAGGAGCTCCACCTGGCCCCTTGGTCTAGGACCACGTTCAGGTACTCCTGCCCCATGCCTGGCGATGGCCCAGCAAGCTCTGCTGTGTAGCTGCAGCAAAGGGAAAGATTTCTTGGGCCTTGTGTATAAATGGCTCTGGGTCAGCCTGGCAGCTTGTTTCTTACTGTTACTATTATGGGGGATAGAATCAAGGTAGGAGGGTCTGTGCCATCTCCCTCCACACACTAGGGGGTTCACTTTCTTATTGTTTCCACCCTGGGGGGCCACCCAGGGCTTTTCCTCAAAGCCTTGTGGGGTTTACCTGTCTTGTCCTGGGAGGCCATTCTGTTTATCCATTGACTCAAATTCTGAATATCTGAAGGATAATCTAGTTTCTGAATTCAACTGTTATTTACAGAGCCCCAAGCATTTAGGAAACCCCAGTAAAGAGCTGAGGAAATTCAAGGATGAATCCAGTATCCTTCCTCTCACATTTCCTGGGTACCTACTCTGTGTAGACTCTGAGCCAAAGAGCTGTGGGGGTTAGGCATGCAGATGAGTGACTTCAAATATGTGTTTGGGACCTACTATGTGCAGGGCGCTGTGTGAGCCATTGAGGAAAGAGATTACTAATACCCAGTCCTCATGTTTAAGAACGTTATAATCTATGTAATCTGGGGAGAGACAAACATGTGAACCACTTAATAATAGGAGGAGTAAGTGCTATTCCTATAGCAGAACCCAGAGGAGGGAGCAATTAGTTCTGATGTGCCCTGGCCACTTACAGCTATGTTTTTAGTCAAGGCATTTAACCAATCTGTGCCTCACTTGATCTATCGAATGAAGGCATAATGAGTTAATTCACCTAGTTTCCTAGAATGGGATTTAGTAGTCAGTAAGTGCCTTTTGTTCTCCTTTTCTCCCCTCTCCCTCCTTCCCAAGGAGGAGTGGTGAAGGTTCCCTTCCCCAAGGGGGCAGCATGAGCCACACATGATGAGGAGTGGATGTAGGATGCTGTGCTTGGGGTCCAAAGAAGTGCCGACATATAAGTATTTGTGGATGATTCTACTGGGGAAAGAGGCTGGGGGACCACACTAGCGCCAGACCATGGAGGATCTTCAGTACCAGACAGGAATTTGGGCTTGGGCAATGGGGAGCACAATGGTCCGCATGTACTTGAGGAAGAACAGGGAGAGATTGGAGAGGAGAGGAGCACCCGGGAAGCTGCTTCACATTCCAAGTCAGAGCCACGGCCAGAGCTAGGACCCAGACCATTTCTCTGACTCCCTCAGTGTGACAGAGGCTGAGGATGAGATTTAGTTCTCTTTAGTTCTCTTCCATGTGGGTTTCTTGCTAAAGGAACATTGGCTCGAGTGACAGTTTATCCCATGTGTGTATTTGTGTCCTCTCTTTCTTTTCTGAAGATTTAACAGTGATAGAAGGCATTATCTAATGCACAGAGCATCTTCATGTTTCTCCAGTTGTCTCAATGATATCTTTGACGGCAATTTTTCACTTTGATCCAGGACCCAGGATCATATACTGCGTTTTGTTGTCATGTCTTTTTGCTTCCTTTAATCTGGAATAGCTTGTCTTTATCTTCTATGACATTGATATTTTTTAAGAGTACAGGACAGTTGTTTTGCATAATAGTGCTCAATTTGGTTTCATCTGATTTTCCTTCATGATTGGATTTCACATAGGCACTTTGGGCAGGAATGCTAAATAAGTGATATTGTGTCTTTAATGCATTGCACAGAAGAATGTCAGTTTATCCCATTATTAGGGATACTGACTTAGATCCCTTGCCTGGGCAAGGTGGTGTTGGCCTCCTTTCTCTGCTACAGTTACCATTTCTCCTTTGTAACTAAGAAATGATCTGTGAAGAGATACCCTGAAATTATGTAAATATTCCATTCCACTTTAGACTTCTGCCCAGTAATTTCAACATGCATTCATGATTCTTGCCTGAATTTATTATTATTGCAAAATCATTTTCTTTCCCAAGTATTCCTTTACGTTTATTACTGTTGACATCATACGCTAAGGAAGAGCTGTCCCTTTTCCCCTATTTGTTTATTATTCAGGAAGTACTTATGAATTTTTATTTTATTCAATGAGTTATAATCTAATACTGTCATTATTCATTCTGATGTTCAAATTCTTCCTGATTTAGTCAGTGGAAAACCCTTCTGGAAAACCTGGTATCCTTTTGACATTTCCCTGTCATGTTTTGATCACTTCCTTACTTCCTGGCACAAATAGATGTTCCAGGCTCAAATTGTTCTTTCCCTGTCCCAATCCTGAAATCAGCCATTTCTCCAAGGAGCTCTGATTCCTCTTAGTCAGATAGTATTTAAAAGCCAAGATTGGTGTACCAAGTGAACTCAATGCTGTTAGGGTGTCATTGCTTCTAGGAAATTTCATATTGATTGAACTTCGTGTGTGTGTGTATAAAACTGTAAGTTCACACTGATACCTCTCATTCAAATCCCATGTCCACAGTGTTCCTCTTTGCCATCCCTTATTCCATATTTGTGCTTTCTTTGTCTACAGTGAAAACTCTGGCTTCCAGAGACATTAATATATTTCCTTAGTTGCACAGTCCTACAATAATACAAAATACTTTCAGAATTGATACATACGTACTACTATGGAAAAAAAAAGAATCCACTAATTAAAGTTTTTTTTTTTTTACAGCTCTTTTTGTTTCTAGATGGAAATTATTTAGTCAAAGAACTTTGTTTAAAAGTTTTAAAGGGAGGGGCACCTGAGTGGCTCAGTCAGTTAAGTGTCTGCCTTCAGCTCAGTCGTGGTCCCAGGGTTCTGGGATCAAGCCCCACATCAGGCTCCCTGCTCAGTGGGGAGTTTGCTTCTCCCTCTTTCCCTTGACCCCTGCTCATGATCTCTCTCTCTCTCCCAAATAAATAAAATCTTCAAAAAAAAGTTACTAGGGGTACATCTGGGTGGCTCAGTCTGTTAAGCATCCAACTCTTGATTTTGGCTGAGGTCATGATCTCAGGGTCCTGGGATGGAGGCACCTCCCCTTTCCGTGGGGCTCCATGCTCAATGGAGAGTCTGCTTGGGATCCCTCTGCCCCTCACCTGCTCACTCATGCTCACACACTCTTTCTCTCTCTAAAATAAAACAAATCATTTAAAAAAAAGTTACTAGGATTAGTTACTTTTTTCCCCTTTATAACAGTTATATGACTTATTTGAAATAAGTTTTGCCTATTTTTGAGCTTCGTGTAAATAGAGTCACACACTGTTTACCCTTCTGTATCTGATTTCTTTTGTTCACCAAAGTTCTTGAAGATTTATCCATGTTGTGAATAGCAGTTTATTATAAAATATTCTTTTTTTATTATAAAATATTCTGAATATACCACACTTTATCCATTTTGCTGCTGATGAATATTTGGTTAATTTTATGTTTGTATTTATTATGAATAAAACTGCTATGAACATTCTTACACATGTCTTTGGATGGGATAAAATAATCATTCATTTTGGGTACCTGGTTCTCCTGGCATCTATATATCTATCTATGTTTACCTTTGGTAGATAATGCCAAATAGTTTTTCAAAGCAGTTGTTGAATTTATATTCCTGCCAGCAGTGTAAGAGTTTTCCAGTTATTCCACATCCTTGCCAGCATTTGGTAATGGCAGTCTTTCTAATTCCAGCCCATCTTGGCTATTAGGGCAAGAGTTCAATTGTTTTTGAGAAAGATGCTATAGGGTGTTTAACTGTCCTGATTCTGTTAATTACCTGTATTTGAAGTTGGTTGTTCAGCGCACATGGTTCTATGCTGTTCTCAAGAGTGTAAATAACTTAATGGTGTGCCTTTCCTGAAATCTAGATGCATTGTTGCATTAGGTGCTTTTGGTAAAGATCAGAGGTAGTCTTGAGTTACTCTGGTATTGTAAGAATGGGTATAAGTTGGCAAAATAGGTAAAGCGAATGCTGGAAGGTCATTTAGAACACAAGCTACCTCGGCAGCCCAGACCCTCTTATGCCCTCAGCAGTAGGATCAAGAAATCTCATATTCTAGTGACTTAGCTACTCTTCTCTAGTTTGACTATTCCTGTTGTCCTGGCTCCTCTGCCTGTTGCTGCTCCTTTCATTAACCTTTCTTGTGTCTGTTTCTTCCAGCTACCAACTAAAGGACTCACTCCCTACAATCACTTACAGGCAGAATTTTCACATCAGGCCACTTCACAGGGTATAGCTAATCTATGCGTTAACCTCCTTAGAGACAGGTATCTGTCCATAGTCCATCCACGCCAGTTAGGTATGGGCACAAGAAACAGGAGTACCTGGTATCAACATGGCAACTTAGGAGAAAGGAATTCCCTTGAAGTGAGGAAAGCAAGCATTCTGAGTGTCTGCTAGTTTAACTGTGTATATTATATTCTAATTCAGCAGACATTTCTTTAGCTCTCTCCTTTTTTTTGCCAATAGGGTAACTCTGTTGGAAAGGGAAATGAACCTATGCCAGTTCCTTTTATATGTTCCTAAATTGTATATTTTTATATATCGTGGACACATATCTGTAGAACAGTGTTCAAGCTCAAAGTAAATTTTATTCTGTAGATTGGGGGGAATGGGGGCATGAACAGGTTTTAGTATGTATGAGATCTATTTGGTTATTATTCTGTTTTAAAGATGAGGGAACTGAAATCCAGAGAGGCAAAGAGATTTGCCCAAGGCTACGTGACAAGGAAGTGGCAGGGCTAAGACTCAACATCCAGGTCTTCTGGGTCTGTAACTCCTACCCCACACTGACTGGGGAGACATGCCCTACCCCAGTACCCAAATTATTAATAGTACAAAGGAGAGCTGACAAGAGTAAACTCCAGCCAAGGCAAGTGGTAGGATTTGAGAGATCTGGGAGGCTTCCTCAAGGCAGTGGGTTTGGAACGGAGTCTTGTAGGCTTCGGGTTCATAGTATATGAAGAGAGAATGGTGCAAAAGTGGGGAAACAGATTTCCCAGGGACAGAGAAGCTACATAGGTTTCTATGTAGCAAAGGAGAGAGAGAGAGAGAGATACACCAGGTGTGGTAGGAAGTTAGGAGGCTTTGAGACTATGACAGCTTCCAAATAAAAAATCAGATTATGACATGACAGAAGAAAGCTTGAAGTCATTTAGGTGGCTTTTTAAAAAGTCCAGCATGGGGGCATCTAGGTCCCATCTCAGCCATTTTAGTGTCTGACTCTTGGTTTCAGTTCAAGTCATGATCTCAGGGTCCTGGGACTGAACTTCCCCACTGGCGCTCAGTGGAGAGTCTGCTGGAGAATTCCCTTCCTCTTCCTCTGCCCCTGCTCCCGTACATGAGCATTCTCTCTCTCTCTCTCTCTCTCTCGCTCGCTCAAATAAATAAATCTTTTTTTTTTTTAAGAGTCTAGCCTGGAATGAAAAGGACTGAAGATGGAGCAGCTAGAGATTAAGACAGATTTGAGAATCTTTGGGAAGGCAGAACTAACAGGGTGGAGACAGACTAGGAGGAGGTAGAGAGCTGCCACTAGAGAATTTGAGCTTCAGTGATGGGGGTGGTCTGGTGCCGGGATCAGAAGAGGAGGGACAGTATGTATAGTGGGGAAGCCCACAGGCTTTGGATCAAGGCTGACTTGGGTGCATAGCCCCTTGTGACTTGGGACCAGTGATTTAGCTCCTCTGAGTTTGCTGACCTGTTGAGTAAGGGACACAGATTCCCACTTCCCAGAGTAGCTGTGAGGATGTGAGGCAGTGCAGGGAGAGTGAAATTCTATGATGCCACATGCCTGGCATCCAGGCATTTACCAAATCTTAGCTCCCTTCCTCCACAACCCAATCTCTCAGAGGAAGTAGTAGAATGTACTTTAAGACTCATCTTCTTATATGAAATATACTTCAGGAAAAAAAAAGGAATTGTCTTTACAGGGAAAATGGGTTCTTTGGGAACCCAATCAATGGGACTTTGAATTGGAGGACAGATGGAGCCTCTTATTTTTTAGCCTCCTTTGACATCTAGGCTTCAGTTAAAAATTGAAGCCCTCACAAAGGAGTTAGAAGTATCTTTGCAAGGCTAAGTACTTCCAAAAGCAAGCACCTGTGCTGCCTCTCTGCTGCCTCGATGACCTCCATTTGGGGCTATTTCTGAGCCTAGGGGTAAAACTCCATTGGCTGACAGGACCGCAGCTTTCTGTAAAACATGCCCAGCGTCCCAGCCTGCTTTTATAACAGGTTTGGAAATTCTAGTTGTCTCCTCAGACTTGTACACACAGCAGCTGGGTTTGGGCAAGGTTCTAGCAAAGGCTGCACTGAGGCACCCATTCCCTTCCCTGGTAACCCCCGCCGTCGGGAGGCTGCCTCTCTGGAGCTGCTCCCAACACGCTTCTCCTGCGGGCGGTGGTGCCTGCCAAAGACTCTCCGAGGCGTGGAGCCCAGGCTTCGAATCCCTCCTCCGAGTCCCCGGGAATGGCCCGCCTCCGCCAGGCTCCTGGTTGCCATAGCATCCGCGGGCACACGGGCCCATTGGCACAGGGCGGGAACCAATCAGAAGGCCCGCTGTGCTCCTGGGTGGTCCCAGGGCTGCCAGGGGGGCTGCTCCCTGGAAGATGACGGTGGCTCCAGGCCAGTGACACAGGACTGGCCCAGGCCCCGCATCCTCTCCTTGGGATGTCAGTGCTACTTCCCCTGAGTCCTGGTGACACCTTCCCTGCTCACCCCGCCCCCCAAGAGTTGAGCAATCTAGTGGAGTTACCCGCTAGGGAGGGCAGGGGAGAAGCTTTGTTGCCACTTTACAGCCTTTCCCCCTGGAAAAAGCTCTAGAGCAGCTTCTTGATTGGTCCAGAAGTGGGCGCTCCTAGCCCCAGGAAGATGTTTGGGCCTTTGTGAGTCTAAAGCCGCCCCAGCCTTAGGATCCCTTGCTAATAGGCACATGGTTTCCAGATCTAAGGAACTGGAACTAGGTGGGCGGTTTATTTCTATCCTGTTTGCCAACAGGAAGGTTAAAACGATTGGGAGGACGGGAAAGTTGAATCTGAAAGATCATAGAATCCTGCACCTCCACTCGCTGTAAGAGACTGAGCAAGTTACTGTACTCTCTGAACCCCAGTCGCCCGATTTGTATAAACAGTTATAACAAAAGAACCTCTCTGCTAAGGTTGGGGTAAGTTTAAATGAAATAATACAGGCAAAGCAGTTAGTCCGGTGGCTGGCCATAAGCACTCAGTAAGGGGTAGTCACCTGTTTTTAGAAGCGGTACAACAGTACTGCCCAGAGCTAGAGAACTTACATAATAACATTTGACAGATGTTTTCACCTTCATCTAATTTTTGTTTATTCATCTAATTTAGTTATTCATTCATTTAACCCATTAGTGCATTCAGCATATAGTCTCTAGGCATCTACTCTCTGTACTATTCCAATTTCCGTCTACGTGCTACCGAAGTGAGCACATACTGCCTGGGCATCTAATGCCAGTCAGTTCATCCCTGTCCAGCCGTACCTAGTGGGATCCAGCCCCCAGGCCGGTTGCCACTTTCTTCACAAGAACTGATGGAGTCTAGCCTGGCAGAAGGCTCTCCAGGAGATCTTGGCCCCATGGCAGTTGGGGGTTTGGAAATTGTTTTCTGCAGCTCTGCCTCCTGTGGCTGAGGGGCCTGAACAGAGCAGTCAGTACAGGTTTCCACAGCTGCTTTTGTTCCCCTCACTTGTGGGGAGGAGTGCCCCCTTCTCCTGAAGGCCCCAATTGGAAAGCTGGAACCTACTTTCTCCGTAGTGGGACTCCCGTCTCCTGGGACTGACCTCCTTTGTTGGCCCACTGGATTTTGCCATCTGGAGTTCCTGAAGCAATCCGACTGTAACTTTTCAGGCTCCTATCACCTCCACACTGTGTTCTTGTAGCGCTGTTCCCTTCCTGGCCTCCCTGTGCATCTCAGCACCCGGCTCCAGTTTGGCTGGAGTGATCACACCACTACTCATGCTTGTTTGGGATCATCTAACTTCTCTGGGCCCCTCATCTTTGTACCCCTCACCCCTCCAACTTCATGCCCCCATATACTTGGGCTGTGTGACAGAGACAGGGGGAGGGGAGGCACTCTCCTGGCACGTCTGAGTGACAGAGGTGCTTCACACATGCACACTTCATAAATAGACTTCTCATGTGTGATGAGGCCGTGCTGTTGGGAGCAGGTCAGGTGGAGCAGCTGGCTCCACTGCGAGCATCACCAGGAGGTGATGTTTGGGCAATCTTAAAGGATTTAGCTAGGTAGACAATGGGAGAAAGGGAATTCCAGTCAAGGAAAATAGCATTCACAAAAGCCTGAAATTGCCTCATGTTCTTAGATAAAATATAATGTGTGAATGGGGAAAAAAAAAAAAAGGGACTATGTTATTTGGGGTTGAGTGTTCATGAGTAGCAGAGGGAAGAAGTGAGGCCAAAAAGCTGAACAGGGACCTTCTCATGCGCACCTTGAAAGCCACCACTGGGAGCCTGGGAACGGCTTTACACAGGGGCCTCACATTCAGATTTATATGCTAGGCAGGTGAGACAAATGGCTGTGAGGGGATGGATGGTCTCATTTGTTCGCTAGCAAATTCTGTGAGGCAGACGGGTCGACACTATTATCTACTTGTTACACTTGAGAACACTGAGGCCCGAGCAGTTAAATATCTTGCCAAAGGTCTCAGAGCCAAGAGCCAGAGAGCCGAGCACCTCGGATGCACCTGGCTTCCTGGCTCTGAATCTCTTCCTCCTGGGCATGCTGCCATTGTGAACAGAGTCTTCTAGAAAGCTGCCTGCAGCTTCATAGCGGGTAGATGCTGACAGGAGCAATATGAAGCCCATGGTCATTGATACGATCTTGCTGAAGGAGTGTAGCACTGGGATTTTGCGGCCTGTGGTCTTCAGTCTCCTGACCCATACGCCAGGGCACAGGCAGCAAGGCGCAGCGGGGAGCTGTGAGCCTCAGGCCCTGCAGTGCTCGGCAAACTCCATTCATCAGTGCCTCGCTCATTAATTCAGAGCAGCATCTGCCGCCTGGTGCTGGCATTTGTCAGTGGCTTGTTTCTGCAAGCCCCCGGTCTTCCAGGTTGGTCAGCTCTGTAGTCCGCAGCCCCAGGCTGAACCCTGGCAGTCAGAGGCTGGCCCCTTCTCTGTCTGCGGTTTGTAAAATGAAATAACTTTATTTTTTAAAAAAGTAACATCTAGCAACACAGAACACAAGCTTAGAGATCAGACAGGTGTAGCTCTTGAGTTCTGCTGCTGCCACATAGCTAGCTATGGGCCTCAGTTTTCTTATCTCTAAGGTGGGCGCAAACCTCCCTGGAAGGATTATTGGGATGATTAAGATGAGATGATGTTTACCGAGTGCCTTCACATGCTGCTTGGCTTTTCTACATCCTCAATATTTAATGACTTTAATTCCTGCTGTTATTGCTGCACGACTACTGCCGCCATCACAGTTAAAGACTCTTTGAAAAACAGAGAACAGAAGAAAAAATATATTATAATCCTACCATCATGATGCAACTACCATCATAATTTATATTTCCTTCAACTCTTTTTTCCTCCCACAACTCCAGAACATATCAGATTTTATAGCATATTTATTTTATAGCCATATTTATTCATTATTTTTCTTCTGTAGTGGGTACATTTATTTTTCCTATGTTGAGTAATTTGTTTCTGACTATAAGATTACTGTATAAAATTTAGAGAACATAGAAAAAGCAAAAGGACAAACCATACTTTTAATGCATACCTCATTCCTAGCCCTGAGGCTATCACTATAGACTTTTTTTTTTTTTTTTTTAGATTTTATTTATTTATTTGAGAGACAGAGAGTGAGCGAGAGAAAGCATGAGCAGGATGAGGGGCAGAGGGAGAAGCAGACTCCCCACTGAGCAGGGAGCCCAATGCCAGGCTCGATTCCAGGACCCCAGGATCACGACCTGGTGCAAAGGCAGATGCTTAACCGACTGAGCCACTCACGTGCCCCTACTATAAACTTTTGATGTATCTTCTCCAGTCTTTTGTTGTATTTTATTACAGAGTCAAGATCACATTACATATGCAGTTTGTAAATGATTTTTCAGTTCATAGGATATCATGAGCATTTTTCTTTGTTGTAAGCATTATTTTTCAAGGCTACGTAAGAGTCCATCAGATGGCTCCACCATAATTTACATAAGCATTCCTCTGTTGCTAGACATCTAAGTTCTTTCCAATTCCTCAGTCTAAGCAGCTTTTTATGAGGGAACCTAGGGACCCAGCCTCAGTGTAACCAGGAAGCATAAAGTGAACTTGTGCTGTGTGTATGGTCCTGGGTGAAAGAAGGTGGAACCCGTCAGGCAAATTAGACGCTGAGCCTGCCTCAAGAGAGTTCAGAGGGAAATATTTATTGGTGTGAAATATGCAGGTGTTTCTTTGCCCCACACTGTCAGGGAGTTCACCTAAGTGCAGGTATCTCTATTCCTGTGGAAGCTGGGATCTGGAACACGCAGCTTTTACAAAGACAAAAGTCTCAGAAGCTTTACTGACCCTTCTCACCTACCAGTGTGCTATTAGGCCTCCAATACTCAAATGTCTTTTGAGCCTGTTACCTTGACTGCCAGGGGCCTGTACTAATGACCTTTGAATATCACTTCCAAGTGGTTTTCACTGGGAAGGGGTGAGAAGCTACAGCATCAAGAAAGGAACTTGCATGAGCCTCAGGAGAATCAGAGATCTCCCAAGCCTCAGGAGAATCAGTCTTTGTTTTGATGCACACTTGCTCCGGCATCCGAGGCCAGTTATTTCCTCTTACCAAGCCTCTGTTTTCTCCTCACAACGTAGAAAGATTGGACTAGATGATCTCCAGGGCCATTCCAGCATTGATGTTCCGTGGGGACCTGAAGTCTTCCTCTTGCTAGGAGCTGAAGTGAGCATCCTGATAAAGGCCACAGGATGCTTCTCCAGAGTCCAGAGTTTCTTTTAATTAGTGCCTGGGGAAGCACTGATGCTTTTATATTCCCACTTCCTCCTGGTAGCGGCTGGGCTGAGTAGAGACTGAAAGGCAGGAAGTGCTGCTCGCTGGGTGAAAACACTAGAACCCCAAAGGATTGTCTCTTATGTAGTAGGTATTTTTTCTTTCATGTACTTGGTTTTTTCATTCGTTCTCTTACTTAGCAGATGTTAACTGAGCCCCAGACCTTATACAATCCAGAGGTGAATGAGACTCAGGCCTGTTCTCAAGACATATGCAGTCTAGTGAGAGACAGGAACAAGTGTAAAGGTAATAAAAGAATTGCTTTGATGGGGGTACAGAGAAGTTGCATAATAAAGGGAGCACTTGAGTCTACCTAGAAGCAGGGGAGTCTCAGTGGACACAATGAGGCTTTAAAGGATGAGTGCAAGTTTTCTAGGCAGACAGTCGAGGAGAGGGCATTCCAAATAGAGGAGCCACATGTGCAAAGGCCCGGAGGTATGAGAGTACATGTCGTGTTCTTTGTGTGACTGGAGGTGAAAGGGACAGTGAAGCAGGTGAAGTGACTTGAGAAAAAGTCAAGTACTTTTCCTTGGACAAGGAATTTTCTTTCTCTAATATAACTTACTATTTTTTTTCTTTTTGTAGGTCTCTTGTGGCTCCGAGCATAATCTGGCAGTGATTGGTAAGTAATTAGTATAGTGATAACTGTGTGTTTTCTCAAACTCCTGTGGTAGAGTTAGAGAAGACTTTTGGTTAACCAAAGGCCGAGGTGCATGTGTGTGTGTGTACATGTTGGGGGAGACTCTAGGAAATGGAAGGCTTTGATTGCCCAAGGCTTTACTAGAAGCCCCTTTTCTAAAACTTTCTATCCACATCATTGAGCATCTTTTTAAGGTACCTAAGCTGGCCTCCCTGCCCCAGGCAGTGGCATTTGAGGATATTAAAGATTTCATAGGCCACGGATATCATGTGTAGAAAGCCAGACATAAAAGGGGAGAAGGATTGGGCTGCTCCTATTTCTCTGAATAAATCCCTTGCTCCACCTCTTTCCTCTTTCTTTGGAAACATGGGGCTCTGCTCACTGCCTCCGCTGCCTTGTATTCCATGGCACTTAGGAACCCCCAGATGAAACCAACCTTCTGATTAGTTGAGGTTTCCACCTAACTGATTCTGGATAATCGGGGTGCACTGTTTTTACACTTAGGCCTATGAGTAATTCCTTCAAGAAGCTTTCTCATTACTTCTCCGGGTAGACCAGTCTCCATATCACAGTGCATTAAAGAGACAAGAGTATAGGGCCCAACTGCCTGAATTCAGTACAGGCTTCCCCTTACTAGTTGTGTGAAGTTGGGCGAGGTACTTAACCCTTCCATGGGAGGGCAGTAGCGCCTACCTTCTAGGATTGCTCTGAGGGTTCCAGGAGTTTATTTATATATATATATATACACAAATATATACAAATAAATATATATAAATACACACACACACACATATGGCACATAGAACCGTGCTTAGGTCCTAGTAAGGGTTTTAGAAATATTCCTTGTTATTATCTTTTTAAAAAAATATTTTATTTATTTATTCATGAGACACACAAAGAGAGAGAGAGGCAGAGACACAGGCTGAGGGAGAAGCAGGCTCCATGCAGAGAGCCCTATGTGGGACTTGATCCTGGATCTCGGGATCATGCCCTGGGCTGAAGGCAGACACTCAGCCGTTGAGCCACTCAGACGTCCCTCATTGTTATTATCCAATATGTGTTCTAATTGCCCTCCTTGGGGCTTTAAAATGGAGGGATTAAAAATCAAGGTTCCCTCCTGCTCTGATATTTTAGGATCCTGTTACAAACCCATCACTGCCTGCATTCTGTTGATGATTTCTGTTCCTGGCTACTTCTCTCCCAGCCTGTGACTCAGCTTCTGAAGGCCAAGACCCCTGCATTCTCCTTTTGTTTCCTGCCTATTTGCAGCACCCAGAGCAGTGCCTGGTACTCAGCAGAGACTCGGGCACTGTTTTCTGAATTGAGCTCAGACTGGCTCAGCCGCCTGCGGTGGCAGCAGTTTGAAGCACTACTCTGTAGGCCTGAACGTGATGTGCAACGAGGCAGAACCAAGGACAGCTGAGGAGGTAGGCTGCCAGCCAGCAGAGGGGGTGGGGAGTAAACTGGGCTAGAGTCAGAGAAGGAGCGAGAAAATGTAACAGCAAACCTGCATGCTTTGCAGCAGCACCAGATACTTTATACCGGAACTGCTTCAGCCTGGGTGTAATTAAGACAAGCTAATCAGAGAATCAGAGGTGGTGCCTAGGATGCTGCTGCTGCTTTCACTGGTCTAGGAGAGAGGTTGGCTCCCTCTATAAGCCGCACAAACAAGAAGATTGCAGGGAATCTAAATACATGAAAGAGCACAATCCAGATGAAGGAGGGGCCGGAGCCAGCAGGGCGCAGGCTGAGTGACAGAGGCAGCCTAGGGCTGCAGAAAGAGCATAGACTCCGCAGGCAGGCAACCTTGGTTCACACCAGCTTCGTCTCTGTGTGAGCTTCCGTTTCCCCCCCTCATCTACGTAATGGGGAGAATTCCACTTTGCAGGATTGCTGTGAAGATTAAGTATGTGAGATACCTGGTATATAAGGGGTGTGAGAGAAATGTGCGTGCGTGTGTGTATTTTTATAATTCTATTTGCTTCTCATTTCTCTTGGTCAGGGTGGGGGGAGAATGGCTTGCTCGTGTAACTGTGCTAGTGAAGTGATTGTCACTTGGGAGAGAGAACGGATACCATGCTGCAAAGGTGTCCAGTGTTATACCCAAGTGAGGAGGACGTCAGAGGCAGCGGAGAGCAAGGTGTGCCCGTGAGCTCCCGGAGGGCGGACGTGTTCTTTCTGTTCTGTCCTCAGTGCCCTGGTCTTGGCTCACAGGCTGTTGCGTGCATGGTTGCAGAGTCGGGGAAGGGCCCGGGCACGCGGCTTCGAGCATCTCTACCTGCTTGCACCTGAGCTGGCAGCAGAGGTGCCCACCACTGGCGTGATAGGGACCCCGGGTGCCCAGCCCAGCGCGGGCTGTGCTGGAAGCCACGAGAAGCACAGTTGGCTCTGGCAGAAGGCCAGAAGTGGGAGACAGCCCGAGGAGGAGAGCCCTGCGGCCTTGGGTCTCGCAGCCAGCTCCTCCCCACAGCCCTCCTAAGGTGCCTGCGGATGGATTCCTCTGGTTTGTGTCTCATTCCCCAAGACCTGGGTCCTCTGTGCCTGGTGACAGGTCTCACGTGTGATAGGCGCCAATGGTTTCAGAATAGACTAGAACAGAGGATGAGGAAGACAAACTTTCCTCAAGTGTAGAAACGGCTTTGGTGCCTAATGAAGGTGCCACAGACAAACCAGGAAGGGACATGGAATAGAGGTGGGTGGAAGGACAGAGCTGAGGACCTGCTCTGTCTTAGAATGGACAAAGCATATTTGTTGCACCCATTTTATAGAGAAGAAACCTGAGACTCAGAGGTTCGACAGGTTGTCCGGAGGAAGTAGCGATAAATAGTAGAGCTGTCTACCTGACTTCCAACACTGCTCTTTCGACCCTGTCATATCCTAGGACCTGAGGCAGTATGGGGGGTGGTTAGGAAGAGCACAGGCACTAGGTCAGATTGCTTGATTCAAATCCTGACTCCTACACTTAGGGGCTGTGTAACCTTATAGCAGTGGCTTAACCCCCCTGTGTCTTGATCACCTCATCTGAAATATATTATTGACCTCATGAGGTTGTTATGTAAAGTGCTAACAGTGCTTGGCACAAAAGTAGAGGCTCAATGAATGTTAGCTGGTATTATTTTTTTTTGTTTTAATTTTTATTTATTCATGATAGGCACACAGTGAGAGAGAGAGAGAGGCAGAGACACAGGCAGAGGGAGAAGCAGGCTCCATGCACCGGGAGCCTGACGTGGGATTCGATCCCGGATCTCCAGGATCGTGCCCTGGGCCAAAGGCAGGCGCCAAACTGCTGCGCCACCCAGGGATCCCTAGCTGGTATTATTATTATCACTATCATCATCATCATCATCATCATCATCATCATCATCATCATCATCATATATTAAGACTTCAAGGAAGGAATTGTAGGATGAGCATAGGAAGGCTTGAGGCTCAGGGTGGGAGCCTCAGAAGAGGGAAGTGTCTTCCCCAGAATGCCGGGGACCAGTGCAGGATCTCAGCCTAGCTGCAGAAGGGATTTGTAAAACTTGGAGTCTAGGGACCCCAGTCTGTGGGGATCTGGAAATCCCGACTGCCCTGGAAACAATGTCAGACCAGATTTGTTTCAGATCAGGCTTCTGCTATCCCCTGCCCCAGACAGGGATTCAGAACATGCATGTTCCAGCTGAAGCAGACCCCACAGCAGCCTTACTTAGGTTTCTTAGTAAGCAGAATAATTCTACTCTGCTACTTCATTTGCTTCCAGGTTTCTTTTTCCCCTTCTTTTGCAATTTGGTTTGGTTCTTTGCTTAGTTTTCCAGTGAGCCTTCTTTTGACATATTCTGTGTCTGCCACCAGGCATTGCCATGGCTAGACAGGATGGTGAGGTGGTACAAGTTCCCACTTTGGACAAAGGAGGAGCTGCTGGAGCTCGGCATAGAGAGAAACTCAAGTGACCATGAGGAAGGAGGCCAGAGGCCACAGCTGGCTTGGCCACTTCTAACTGTGCGCCTTACATAGTCGTTCCACCTCAAGGAGCCTGATCCCTCATCTGTACAGTCAACCACCCCTGAAAGTTGTTCTTCCAAATGGCATAGGTATGTCAGGTGCCTGCTCAGTGCCTGCCACATAACAGGTGCTCAGCAGGTGCTCGCTCGCTTGGCAGGTTCCTGAGCCATTTTTTCTTTCTGCCTTCCCACCTAGGATTTCCCTCTACCTCTCACAGAGCTGGCTGACTGGCTCCCATTCGTGGGCATAGATAGACTAAGGTCAGCAGAGGTGACATGAGGGCATGTGACCACCACTTACTCAGAAGATCCCTGCCTACCAGAGGCTGCTCCCAGGCCCAGCTCTGTCTTCGGGGCCCTCACCTCCGTGTCTGGCTGAATTGGCTCCAGCTGTTCTGCTTCCCCTAGGAGCAGCTTATTTTGGCTTGAATGGGCAATTTGTTTGCCTTCTCTCCTGATGTGCAGTTGTTCAGCCTTCCCTTCCTGCAGAGAAAAAAGAGCTGACTGCATTTCCTCTCTCCCAGCTCCACGCAGACCTTTGGAAAGGATTTTATTGGTGGCCTTTTCCTGGAGCATTCAAGCTTGCCAGACAGGCATTGTTAAAGGGTTAGATATTTGGCAGGAAAGTGTCATGCCTCCCCCTCCTCCTCCTCCAAGCAAAGCCAGCTTTTACCAAATTGGAGCTATAATCTATGTAAGGATCTTTTTCCCCCCTTCGTTTTGTGATGATTTCCAATTACTGAACCTTTATACCTTTATAATACGTGTGGTATAGCATCTGACCTTGGCTTGAAACCCGTCAGACAGGGTCATATAAGAATTTAATAGTGAAAACTAAATCTTTTTTGACACTGGTTGTTCCTCTGAGAGGTAATACCTCCAAACCCCAGGGCCTTGCAGAGAGCTTAGGGGCAAGTATAAACTTGTATGGTCCTATGCTCAGTGTGATTGGCAAAGCATAAATGCTTTATATTATCTCATTTAATCCTCAGAGCAAATCGCTGATTGGTGCTGTTGTTAACTCCATTTTCTAGATGAGGGAAGCTGAAGCATCGGCTGAGCAGTTTGTTAGGAGGAATCAGTGTGTCAGGTCTTTAACCCAGGCCTCTAACTTCGGAGCCTGTGGTCCTCACGCTGCCTTCCATGCTGTCACTTCCAGTGACAGTCCAGCCTGTTCTTAAGGCCACCAGATAAGATGATCTCATCTCTTCATTTCAATACTTCGTTCCCCTTCATGTTAGCAACTTCTTCTGTCTTCTAGCCTAAATGTTTCTGCTTCAGATTCAGCAGTTCTCTGTATAATTACCAGATAGAATTGTGGAGTTGATGACATCATTTTGTAAAACTACCCCTTTGAGGTGGTTTCCCCTCTCATTGTCCTTTACCTCTTAAAATAATTAATTTACTTATTTAATTTTTGAACAATTAATATATGCACGTGATTCAAACTTAAAAGGCATAAGATTTAAAATGAAAAACTTCCCTTCTACCCTGTCCCCCATTTGTCCAACATCCAAAAACCCTTGTACCACATGTGCAGCTAATGTCTGTTGTTCTGTGTGTCTCTAGTTCCTTTTTGCATATATTAAGTAAACGCTAAGATATATTTTTATCCCTCCTTTCACATAAATGGCACTATATTATGTACATTTTGTAGTGTCTTTTTCTTTCAGCAATTTATCTGGGAAATCTTTACATATCAGTATAAAAGCCTTCCTAGTTAGTTATTATAGGTACATAGTATTACAATATACCTATGTTCCATGATTTATTTAACCCGTGCCCTTGTGATGGACATGTAGATCATCTCTGGTATTTTGCTATTAAAGGTAATGATGTAGTGAATAACCTTGTGTATATATGTCATTTCATTTGTGAGATGTTGAAGAACAAATCCCTAGAAGTGAAATTACTGTATCAAAGAGTAAGTATGTCAGTTTTGCAAGAGGAATTGCCTTCATAGACAGATTTGCCTTCATAGGAATTATACCATTTTTCACTCCCACTAGCAATATATGAGTGCCTGTTTCTGCAGCCTCCCTAAGAATTTAAGAAACTTCTAGATTTTCAATGATCTAATAGGTGAAAAACTAAGGTGGTTTTTGTCTTATTTTTTTTAAATTGAAGTACAATATATATACAGTAAAGTGTACAGATCTTAAAGGTTCAGTTTGATGAATGTTTATATATGTATATACCTAGGAAACCACCACCCAGTACAAGATACAGGATGTTTCAAGCACCCCAGAAGATATCTCCTCTCAGTTAATACCCTAGCCCTAGAGTTAACTGCTCTTCTAACTTCTGTCTCCAGAAATGAGTTTTGCATGTGGTTGAACTTCATGTAAAGGGTGTTATGCACTTTGTACTCTTTTGTGTTCAGCTTCTTTATTGAACACATTGTGTCTCTAAGAATCATGTATTTCATATACAGTGGAAGTTCTTTTTTTATTGGTCAGTAATAGCCCACTGGATGAATGTACCACAACTTATATGTCCATTTCACTGTTGAAGATTTGGATTGCTTCTAGTTGGAGGATTATGAGTAAGGCTGCTCTCAAAATTCTTATACCTGCCTTTTGGTGAAAATACACATTGATTTCTCTTCCGTGTGTAACTGAGAGTATGATTTCTGGATCATATCCTTAGCATGAGCAGATAAACAGTTTTCCGAAGTAGTAGGGCCAATTATATATATTGCCCATCAGCAATATACGGGAGTTCCAACTGTGCCATATCCTTGCCAGGTATTTTCAGTCTTGCTGATTGAGGCTATCCTGTGGGGTAAGTAGTGTGGAACCTCACTGTCATTTTAGTTTACATTTTTCTTATAACCAATAATACAGAGCACCATTTCATATACTTACAGGCCACTTAGGTAGCTTCTTCTGTCAAGTGCAAAGACTTAATTAAGCGCACTCTCAAGTGGGTTTTGTCTATGTTTTTCTTAATGGTTTACAGGCATCCTTTATCTGATGGATCCAAGACCTTTTCTCTGTGTGTGTGTGTGTGTGTGTGTGTGTGTGTACACACACATATATAGCGTGAACTAACTTATACATATATACATATATGGTATATATATACCATAGTATATACATATATATATACACACACACATATATATATAGTGTGTGAACATCTTTTCCCAGTCAGTGGCCTGCTCTTTTGCTCTCTTAATGGTGTCTTTTGTGCACAGATATCCTTAACTCTAATGAAGTCCAATTTATTAATCTTTTATTTAATAGTTTGAGGTATTTGTGTCCTCTTTAAAACATTTTTGATTGCTCCAAGGTCATGAAATGAAAATATTCTCCTTTGTGTTCAACTTGAAACTTTATTATTTTGCCTTTTACATTTTAGGCTTACAATCCATTTTGAATCAATATAAAAAAGCAACAAAACATTGCTCTAAAACCTTCTACTGAAAAGTTTGTCCTTTCTCCATTGAATTTCAGAGGCTCCTTTGTTGTAAATCAAGGGACTATATATGTGTAAATTTGTTTTTGGACTCTCTCTTCTCTTTCATTAGTTATTTTTCTATGTGCATTCTAGTACCAAACCACCTTGATTGCAGCTTTATAATAAATTCTGGTATCTGGTATTAAGTCTTCCAACGCTGTTCTTCTTTAAGATGATTGTGGCCTTTCTAATCCCTCTATTTGTAGTTGTGAATGAAAATTGAGCACCTTTTTGTATATTCAATAGGAGCTCTTTGTATTTTTTCCTTTTTTAAATTTTTATTTATTTGAGAGAGTATGTATGTGCACAAGCAGGGAGAAGAGCAGAAGAGGAAGGAGAGGGAGAGAATCTCAGGCAGACCGCCACTGAGCATGGAACCTGATGCGGGGCTCTATCTCACAACCTTGAGATCAGAACCTGAGCTAAAACGAAAAGTTGGATGCTTTACTGATGGAGCCACCCAGGCACCCCTGTATTTATGAAGGGTTTCTCCATAACTTATTAGTTTTTCATGGCTACAATAACAGATTACCAGAAAATTAGTGGCTTTAAACAACACAAATGAGTTATTGTACAGTTCAAGGTGAAAAGTCCGAAATGGGTCTCACTGGGCTAAAATCAGGGTGTCAGCAGGCTGCATTTTTTTTTTTTTCCTGAGGTCTATAGGGAGAGTGTTTTCTTGCCTCTTTCAGCTTCTGGAGGCCACCTGTGTTTCTTGACTGTGACCTCTGCCATCTTCAAAGCAGTGGCTGGTTGAATCAATCTTGCATCACATCACTCTGATGCTGACTTTCCACAGGATTCCTTTAGGCCCCCCTCCTGCCCTGGAAAATCCAACATAATCTCCCTATCTTAAAGTCAGCTAATTAACAAATTTAATTTCATCTACCACCTCAGTTCTTCTTTGCCATGTCATGTAACACTCACAGGCTCCAGGAATTAGGACTTTGGGACAATATTGTCTGGCCTGCCTCAGTATCCTTTGCCCTTTCTTCTAGTTAGATTGTTGGTCTTTTTCTAATAAATTTCTAGGAGCAGGACGCCTGGGTAGCTCAGTTGGTTAAGCATCTGCCTTCAATTCATGTCATGATCTCAGGGTCCTGGGATTGAGCCCTACTTCAGGCTCCCTGCTCAGTGGGGAATCTGCTTCTCCCTCTCTCTCTGCCCCTTCCCCCCACTCACTTTCCCCACCCCCACCCCTTTCTCAAATAAATAAAATCTCTTAAAAAAAATTCTAGGAGTTTTTTATGGATTGGGAAAAGTAGGCCTTTGTGGTTCAGACTATAAATGTATTTTCTCAACTTTTTTTGTTTCTGCTTTTGGTGTTTTTGTTTGGTCCTGATTTTGCTATGCAACTTTCTCTTTCTCTATAGATGAAACGTATCAGTGTTTTCCTGTATGGCTTCTGGATTTTGAGTTAGAGAAGCCCTCCCTATTTCGGGGTATAAAAGACTTTCCTCATATTTTACTCTGGTACTTTTTATGTTTGTTTGTTTAACATGTAAGTCTCTGGTCCATTTGGAACTTATGTTGGTATAGAGTGTCAAGTGTGGATTCAACTTCATTTTTTTCCGATGGCTACCCAATATGCTTTGAACACTATTTATTGAATTCCCTTTCTTTGGCTGCCCTTCTGGATCCCATTGCTCCCAGAGCAGCCCTAAGGCATAAAGAGAGGCAGTGACTGACCCAAGATTTCCAGCTAGTCAGTGGCAGAGCTGGGAGTAGACCTTAGGTCCACCTCATGCTGTTCAGTCTAAAGCTGGTGGCTGATTCTCAAGGTACTTTCCCGGGTGGCTATGACCTCCTGGGCTGTTTGTTGAGGCAGAGCAGCCCTTTGGTTCTGTGGGTTCTCAGTGTACTATCCCAGATCATGCTTTGCTCATCTCTGGAGTGAGATATATTCATTGCCACTGCCTAGGGCACCTGGCTGCCTGGGGCACCGCACTTTCTTCTCTATCAGGCCAGAAACGCGATAAGATCTTTGGCATTTGGGAGAGATGTTTCACAATTAATACAGAGATGTTTTTACAGACCACTGGTTATTGTTTAAATCACATTTCTGTTGAGTCATTTGTTTTCAAGGCATGGCCTCACATTACAAGGTATGCCTTTTTAGCTTTCAATAAAGGTGGATTTTTTTTCGCTATTATTCCCAAAGAAGCAATGGTAGTATCACTCCACAGGCATCATTCTATATGAGACCACAGGTGAGCATTTCAGGCTGTCAAGGAGGCTCACATACTTGCTAATTACTCTTTCATGCCAGCCTTTTTGGGCACAAGATTTGTTTACCACATTTTAGCACAATGCTCTCTGATCCTCTTAGGGTTGCTTCTAGTAGCAGAAACCACAGTCGTGACCTGCTGTACTTGTTTATAAATATGAGGCTTGGGGCCTTGCAAAGGTAAATATAACAAAGGTGAACTCAAGGTAAAAACTACAGAGAGGTAGAGTGAGCTAGAAGCCACCTTCCCCAGTGGAAGGGCTGGGGTCTGGTCCCAGCTTTGTCTGCCATCTGCTCTCTATGTGATCTTGGCAGTCACTTTCCCTCTCTGGGCCTGAGGATCCCCATATGAGAAATGTTTCTAAAGTTCTGCTGCAACACTCAAGTCTGACCTCATGTCCACAAACTGCTTTGCACTTAAAAAAAAATTTATTAATGGTGGTGTCATTTAATGAGGTTTCTTCTCATAAAGATTTTTAAGTGTACAAAATGGTATTGTTATCTGTAGGCACAATATTGTACCACAGTCCTCTAGAACCTACTCATCTTCCTTCTTGAAACAGTTTTCTTGGTGTTCATGACACCCTGCTCTCCTGGTTCCTCCGTTTCATTGGCTGCTTCTCCTTAGTCTCCTTCATGGGCTCCATCTCTCTGCCCAAAAGCTCAAGGTCCGAGCACTCTGGGGCTCTGTGTTGGTCTCCCATCTTTTCTCTCTCTGCTGGTTTTCCAGTCAACCACATTTAGTCCCATGATTTAAAAAACTTTGTATGCTGATTATTTCCCAATTTTTATGTTCAGCTCTGACCTCTCCTCTGAACAGATCATATATCCAGGTCCCCATTTGACATCTCCACATTAATTTTAAATAGGTATCTCCAATGTAATGTGCCCAGAATAGAACTTTTATTTGTTTTTTTCAAGACCATCTCTACTGGGTCTTTTAATTGGTATATAGGCATCACCATCGACCCAGTCATTGAAGCCAAAAATCTAGGAGTCCACATTGATTCCTCTCCTTTCCTCATTCATCTTCTCATAGAATCCCTAAGTCTTGCTGACTTTACCTCTAAACATATCCTGAGAACATCCACTCTGCTCTGTTTCTACTACTACTGCTTAGTCCAAGCCAGCAGAATCTTTCCTTGGGACTGTTTCTATGATCTTAACTATACCAAGGTTCCCTTCTCTTCCCCACCACCAGTATGGATGGAATTCCTATGGGATGGTATATGGTACCCAGAGTACTTTTTATGTGTTGTGCCTCTTAATAGTCTGAATTGTCTCTGCCTGCCTTGCATGCAGGGGTGCTACACATTTGTTAAATACTGACAGTCACATACAGTATTATCCTCATTCCTTCCCTTCAGGCCATATTAGTGGCTGACAGTATGCCATGTGGCATTCTGGGTGCTGCAGAGAAATATAGCCAGTGCTTGTTGCCCTGTGTCAAGGAGCTCACATTTAGTGGGAAAGAGACCTATGAATTAAGTCTGGCACATAATATGTACTTAATAAACACTGGGGCACTCAGGTGACTCAGTTGGTTAAGTGTCTGCCTTTGGCTTGGGTGGTGATCCCAGGCTCCTGGGATCAACCCCCACATCTGGCTCCCTGCTCAGTAGAGCGTCTGCTTCTCTGCCCCTCCCCCCGCTGTGCTCACATGCTCTCTCTCTCTCTCTCTCTCTCTCAAATAAATAAAATCTTAAAAAAAAATGTACTCCATAAACTCTGTATGAATCCCAAGCAGAGAGTGATAGGAATTAGAAGAAAAGGTTGAAAAGGAGAAATGATTAATTTTGGAAATCCTCATAGAAGAGGTAGCTTTTGAGCGGAAGAAGCGTGAAGAGCCTTGTGTGCTGAGGGGCCAACCTGAGCAAAGGGAAGGAAGGCTTTAAAGAGTGAATCATGGTTGAAGGACAGTGGCCAACCATCAGAACAGCTGCGGGTCAGCTAGGGCCAGGTCTCCAACGGCATGCTGAGGGGCATTGACTTTATTGTATAGACAGTGTGGAGCCATTATGGGTTATTTAGGAAGACACTCCAGAAGTTGACAATTATAGCAGAAGATAAAAGGCTTTGAAAAAAAATAGATAATGCCTTTTTGCAGAGAAAAGAGAATGGATAGTAGTTGGGTGCCTACTGTGTGCTGGCACCATTCTGAGCACTTGGCGTATATCGTTTCATTTCATGCACCATCAGCATGGACAGATGAGAATTATCCCTGATTGTCAGACGGGAAACTGGGAACTCAAAGAGCTGGAGCCTGGGATTCAGACTAACACCCCTTGACTCTGAGGTCTGCACTTTCCCCTCATCCTGCTACCTCCCTGAAGGGGTCGAGCTTTGGCTTAATTAGCATAGCAGGCAGCACCAGATAATCTTATAGCGTGCATGTGACTTTGGAAGCCAGGAAGAAGCAACAGCAGAGCTACTGCCGATAGCATCTGTCTGCAGGGCCAGAGGCCAGCCCCTGCCTCGTTGTCTCTCCTCAGAGCATAATACCTAGGGGACCATGGGCAGCATGGAGCAGCTTTACAATGACCAAGAAGTCTGGCCTGTGGGCCCACTCTGTCCTTCCTTAGGAGCAAGCTTCCAGAGTCTGGGTGGCACTAAGAAGTGGCACTTCACAGTGTTGCCCCTTAGCACCCTCCTACCCTGTGGCTGTTGTCCCTGCTGCCTCTTCTCTCTCTGGAATCCCTCTTCCTCCTGGGTGCACCAAAAGCCCTTAACACAGAACAGCTGTGACTACTCATTCCAAAGTGCTCTCTCTGGGCAGGCCTTTGTCAATGCTCTGTTTGCCCATTTGGCCATTCATGGATTTATTGATTCATTAAGAGGCTGCATCATGTAGTAGAAAGAGCCCTGGGCCATGGGACTGGAGTGCAAGACTAGCTGCTGTCACCCTGGGCTGGCCACTTTCCTTCTCTGGACCTCCGTTTCTTTATGGATAAAAGAAGAGACTTGTGTAAGATAATCTTCAGGGTGTCTTCCAGCTGTGACACTTTTTGGTTTTATTCTTCCATAAAGTCACGCCTTGCTCCTAACATGGCATTAAGGGAATGCTTCTCAGAGGAGATCATGTATAAGTGGGTCTTAAATAAGGAGAAAGGCATTCCAGCAAATGGGATCAGCATGAGCAAGAGCATGGAGAAGGTATGGCAAATTGGGGGAAAAGAAGGGATCAGGTGGGGAACAGAGCAAAGGGAGATAAGACTGCTGGGTGTCTGCAGCCAGCTCACAAAGGCCTTGAGTGACGAGCTATGGGGCTGGGACTTCATCTTGCAGAGTCACAGTATCATGATACAGCTGCTGTGCTATACTTTCTCTTTTCCTGGGGTTAAAGTTGCATGTTTCCCCCCCTCCCCTTCCTTTGATTGATTTTCTATATATTTCAACAGAAGAATCACAGAGGAACTGGGTTTGATCTTGTGGCTTTGTAAGATATTAATTCAGTAAGCTTGTGCTTTTCTGCTTGAGACAAGAAGGATGCTGCTGACCTGGCCCTTAGCACAATGATACCAGGCATCAGGCTCCAGAATCCCCGTCAGATTCCTTGGCCAGGACTCTGCCCTCTCCTAGGTGCAACTCCAGGCCCAGCTCGAGGCTAGTCCTTTCCTCTTCCCATGGGAGCCAAGAGACTAACAGGAATGGGAAGCTCGCTGCATAGCCCTCATGTGGCGTGTGTGCGGACAGGAGTGCCTCTTACATGTGCTCGTGGCTCACAGTGCCCAAGGCTCTCTGACTCACCTGCTTGTTCTCACTGTCCCCGCTGCTTGGAGGTTCTCAGGGGAGGCTCAGTCCCTATGTGCAGGTGACGACAAGGAGTCTCAGGAAAGTTGCCAAATTTGCCCCAGGCGATGTAAGATAGTGTAAGAAGCCTGAGGCCTTGGAGTTAGGAGGCCATGACTTCCAATTCCAGCTCTGCTGCTTAATGTCTGTGTGACCATGTGCAAGTTGCCACTCTCTCTGAACTGTGGGTTCTACTTCTTTGAAGATTGAGATAATAACCGCTTCTATAAATGCTTGTCCCTGGAGTGAATTGTGTGGTTTATGGAAAAGCTCTTGGCACAGAGTAGGTGCTCAGTATGTCTAGTTCTGACTCACTTGAGGGCTCTTTCTGGTGTTTCGCCTTGCTTCCCATATGGCCCTCTTCGTCATCTTGCTCCTCTCCTCTTAAGTCAATGCCACAGACAACAGACATAGACTAGTGAAAATACTCTTCCTATGTGTCCAGTGTGAGGCTAGGTCCTGTGGATGGGCTGTGAGGACACAGGTAATGGGCCATGCCCTCACTTTGCTTATTGCCTGGTTGAGTTGTATTGGAGCAGAGAGTCTAGTCTTCACTCTTGAAACGGAGCCAAGGTGATGTGACCGTCACATGTGCCAGTGATCTCCCTCCTCCCCCGGGAACTTACCGTGTGGCACGAGCCAGACTAAGCTCTTACATCCACTGTCTCACTAAGCTCTGGCATATACTCCTACATATTCGTGTGCCTGTAGCTTACTTACACTGTAACACGCAATCCTGTTGTGCAGATGAAAAAAACGAGACTCAGAAAAGGTAAGCATCTTAAGATCTTACGAGTGGTGCTGGGTGGCACTGTTTGAACCAGATTATCTGACTCTGGAGTGTGTGCTTTTTTATTAGATTACTTTTTGTTTAATACAGAATAGTGTGTGCATGTGTGTGTGTTTGTATACATATATATATACACACACATATAGTTAAAAAGTTAAAAAAAAAAAGCATTGAAAGGTTTAAGAATGGCACTTTCTGCCTCACCTTTTCTCATCCCAAGACCCATTCCCAGAACCAGCCATTTTGAATTCTTTTCAGATATTTACCTCTGTATTTCTTTTTTTTTTTTTAAGATTTTATTTATTTATTCATGAGAGACACAGAGAGAGAGGCAGAGACACAGGCAGAGGGAAAAGCAGGCTCCACGCAGGGAACCCAATGTTGGACTTCATCCCAGGACTCCAGGATCACGCCCTGGGCCAAAGGCAGACGCTCAACCGCTGAGCCACCCAGGCGCCCTACCTCTGTATTTCTAAATCAAATACTCATTTAAGATATCAATTTTAAATAAAACAAATTATGTCTATTGATTTATAAATATACATTAAAATTTAGGAGCACCTGGGTGGCTCTGTTGGTTGAACGTCCAACTCTTGATTTTGGCTCAGGTCATGATCTCAGGGTGGTGAGATCGAGCCCCAGGTTGGGCTCAGCATGGAGTCTGCTTAAGATTCTCCCTCTTTCCCTCCTCAATCTCTCTCCCCTTCTCAAAAAATAAATAAATAAATAAATACATACATACATACATACAATTCATATTTATTGATTTCTTAATATAAATAAAAATTATCTTACGTCATCACTTCCATTTCTTCTTCCTCCATCCTCCACTGTACTGAAATCATTAGTCTGTTATTAAGACGAGTATAAATACTGTTCTCACTGCTGAACCAAGTAACATATCATGATAGAGCTTCTGTGCTATACTTTCTCTTTTTCTTGGAGAAAATTGCTTGTTTCCCGCCCCCCCTCCTTTGTTTGATTTTTCTGTATACTAACCACTAATTCTTCCCAAATGCCCCCAAATATCTGTAAAACACCTCTTCACCTCTTTTTAAAAGATTTATTTATTTATTTTAGAGAGAGAGAGTGTGTGTGGGAGTACATGCAAACAGAGGGAGGAGCAGAGGATGGAAAGCTCAAACAGAGTCCGTGCTAAGTGCGGAGCCCGATGTGGGCCTTGATCTCATGACCCTGAGATCATGACCTGAACCAAAAATTAAGACCCATACTCAGCCAACTGAGCCACCCAGGTGCCCCTTCTTTGCCTCTTGATACTCTTTTTATATGGTCAAATACTTCAAGTCTGTTAGCAGTGTCCCCACCCCCACTGCACCCCAGAGCCCTGGTTCTGTCTGAAATGCTTACACCAGGCCTGCACAGCCATTACCCTGTTAGTGATCTTTACTGCTCTCCTGTGTTAAATCCTGATTCATCTGCTGTTCCCTGTCTTCCTCCTTCTTGAGATTGGTCTCTTTGGTGGAATGCATGTTCCAGTAACTCCCTGAGAAAGAGTAGTTAGAGGTAAATTTTTTGATTCCTGGAATTTCTGAAAATACATGTTTTCACACTTGATTGACAGTTGAGCTGTGTGTAGGATTCGAGGTTGGAAATCCTTTTCCTTCTGATTTTTGGAGGTTTTTCCATTGTCCTCTAGCTTCTAGTGTTACTAGTGAGCAGTCTATTTTTTTTTTTCTAATTTCTGTTCCTTTGTATGTGACCAGGTTTTTTTTTTTTTTTTTTTCTCTTTAAAATTTTTAGGAGTTTCTCTTTCTCTTCATTGTTTTGAAATTTTACAATGACGTGCCTTGGTGTGGATGTTCTTTTATTCCTTGTCCTGGTACTCATTGAATCTTCTAGTGGATGCTTATGCCCTTGAATTCTGGGAAATTTTTCTTGAAATCATTTTTGATAATTTTTTCCTTATTTGTCTCAGTTCTCACTTTCTGGGACTTCTTAGATGTGTATTGAATTTCCTGGACTTTCCTTCTAATTTTCTTAGGTTTTCTTTCCTCTTGGAAATCTTTTGACTTTTTGCATCACCTTCTGGGAATTTTGCTGACTTGATTTTCCAGCCTTTATAATGGAATTTTTATTTTGGCTCTCTTTTTTAATTTTCAAGGACTCTTTATTCTTCTGAAATCCTTTTTTTAAAAAAATAATTTTCTAGGGGGGGCACTTCACGGGGTGAGCACTGGGTGTTATGCTATATGTTGGCAAGTTGAATTCCAATAAAAAAAATTTTTAATAAATAAAATAAAAAATAATTTTCTGTCCTTGATCATATTGTAGCTTTGTCATCTATTATTTTTCAGTAGGTACTAGTATAAATGAGTTTTAAAAATGTTTTCTTTTGCTCTTGGCTTTGTCTCCGTTTCTTCTACTTTTTTCTTTTCTTTGTTTGGGGTTTTGTCCTACCTATTGGAGACTATGCTGGATGTTGTTTGTTTGCCCCCCAGATGTGCTCTTTACACCCTGTCATGTGCCTCCCAGGAGACTGAGCTCCATGGCCTGTATCAGCAGGCTCCCTTGCCTTCTGACTTCTAGTAGGATTCGGCTAATGAGAGGCACAGCAGGAGATCTGAGGACTGGAGAAAGGTGAGGTCAGCATATTTATTCTCCCAGCTTCTCCCCTCTCCATAACTTCACCCTCTGGTTCCACTAGACACAGCCTTCCCTTGCCTCTGCTGGCTTAGAGGTGGTGAAGCTCTAGCTTTACCAGTGGTCCTGGGGTGTGAAACTATCCCTGTTGGTTTCCCTAAATATTGTCCCTGCCTCTGTGAATGATTCCTTTACAAAACTCTGCCCTGCTGCTCCTGTGAGGTGTAGTCTGTCTTGTGCTGAGGCCTGGACTGTTGCAAAGGTTTTCCTCTCTAGAAACATGGTCATCTTTAGCTGTCTGTTCATATTGGGAGTGAGACACAAAGTGAGGCTATGTTTGCATGGAGAAGGCTCCCTGCCTCGTAGGTAGACCTCGTGTAAGATGTGGGGCAGAGGAGTGAGGGAAGCTTTTTCATTCATGGACCTCCCGAGATGAGTATTTATGGGCTTTTTTTCTAATTTCTTGCCTTGTCATATCTATGCCTGGCTGTTGACTTTCTGGAACAGGATGGAGGATGGAGGCTTGGGGTCCCATCACTCATAACACAGATTGTCACTGAAACTATTTGTTTCATCCTTATTGTCACTCCAGACCTGCAGTGTGTCTGTTTTTTCTTGAGTTCAGGGCCTCCCTGGTTTAGTTTCTCCAGAGAATAAATATCTAGTGTTCCCTTAGGAAGTAGCTTGCCTGGTTCTGTGTGCTGGGAAAAATCTGAGAACCTAACTGTCCCATACAGAGGCTTTCAGCCAATCTCTCTGAGTTCAGCTCTGTCTTTACCCCACTTTCAAAGGCACTTGGTGCCTCTCAGTCCTGAGGCTTTCCAGAGTTGTGCAAGAAAAGTGGATTCTAGTTTTACTATCCCCTCCAGCCTGCACTGGACTGCAGCCTGCTTCACTCTGAGTAGTTACCTCTTCTATCCCTTCTTCATCTGGAATATGTTGTGCTATCTTGTCTGCTGTTGTCTCTCCTATTCTCCTTTCCTAGGTAGATTTATACTTTCTTTAGTTCTTTCCAGTCCTTTTAATGTGGCTTTAGAAGGGAGTAGAGATGAAAGTAGAGGTGAAAGACTCGGTCTGCCCTAGTTAGTGGGAAGTTCCTAGCTCTCCTTGGTAGCCCACAGCTGCAAAGAGCAGAGGAAGTGGCCCCAGAGTAGCCCAGAGACTACAAGGCAGGCTATGAGTTGATGGAAGGTAAGCCATCCAGAGCTGAAGCTTCTGCATCTTGGCCTTTGTGATGGTGGATTTTGAGAGTTTTGTGAGCCTGTTCGTTTTATTCAGGAAGCACCTCTTAGATAAATTCTGCATATGAAGAGAATTTATTTCAATTGGTTGGGAACTGACTTGCAAAAAAATTCAACAAATGCCAATACACAGCAGAAGGCATACAAAAACAACAAAAACCAAAAAACAACAAGTAAAATCATAGAGACTCTTGGACAAACGCATTTTAAAAACTTAACTTTGCCAAATGGAGTGGGTAGCCAAATGTTTATGGGCTTCTACTGTGGGAGGGACCTGCCTTCTTGAGAGAGGGAAGCAGAAGTTTAGCTGCTCTAATCCCCCCCAAAGAGGAAATGATGGCCTGAATGGGGAAATGATTTGCCCCAAATCACACAGCAAGTCAGAGGCTAAGCCCAGGATGACAGCCCCCAAGTGTTGACTCCAGTTGGCATCACCACACCTCTTTGGAGACAGAGCATTAGCAACACTTGAAGTGAGCTCCAAAGGTCTCACTCTTGTCACTGTGACCTGGCAGCCATGGCATGGAAGCCCTTGACTCGGTTCACTTCTGGGTAATTTCTGCTGCTCATCCCCACTAGACACATCATGTCCTCCATTTCCCTCCCCGACAATAGCTCACAGGTTGTTAGCATGTGTGGCCCACTACAGTATAGAAATTAGACCTATTTCCTTTCATTCCCCAAGTTTTGAGGCTCTTTCGGGTGTTGCTATATGAATTCAACTGCAGTTTGAAAAAGAAGGCAAAGACCTCAGTAATTCAGGTTTGGGGGAAGGTAAGGGAAAAATAAGCCAACACAGTAAATTACCAACTCTTGAATATTTATTGACCAAAATAACGGTAATAGCTGACATTGTTGGTCCTTCCCATGGACCATGCATGGTTTTATACGTTTTATATGCATTATTAATTGGTTCTTTACATTAAACATAAGGTAGGTACTATTATGCTTGGTTCACAGATGGGGAAACTAAAGCAAAGAGAGGTTAAATAACTTGCTCAAGAAGAAGAGCATTGTCCTGAGTGTATTCTACATTGTAAAGGGCTAGATATCCAATGTGGAGGATTCATAATTATTGATATTCTCCCAAATTATTCATTAGATTGATAAGAGCTGCAAAGGGATCTCTTATGGCTGCCAAGGTTTCCAGCCTCAGACTGTCCCCAAGAAGACAAAGAAGAATGAGTGAGTGTGTTCCACTTTCTGAGATATGAGAAAACTGGGAGGGTTTATATATGCAAAGAATGACAAAATCAGAAACAAAGCAAGGATGGAGATATGAGCTGAAGCCAACAAAGTAACATTTAACTGGGTATAAATGTAAGAGCAGGCCTAATAGAAATTCTGAGTCTTGGGTGTTGACTGCCTAGATGATTCCTGGTCAGCTGCAGTGAGGTCTCCAGCCACGGCAGTGGAGATGTGGGCAGAGGGTAAAAGACAAACTTGATGGCTCTGTTGCCTTTAAGCTGTCAGTGGTACAAGCAATGGAGCTGTCCTGAAGACAGACTGTAAAGGGGTCTCAAGGCCTTTCAGCTGATTGGATCAGGGCCACCCATGTTATCCAGAATAATTTCTCCATAAAGTCAATTCATTATAGATGTTAATCACATCTACAGAATATTTTTACGGCAACACCTTAGATTAGTGTTTGATTGAATAATTGGGTACACATGCCACATAAAACTGACCATCGCTTGATCCAAATTGTATTTTAAATCATTCTGGAACTGGAGGATGGCTGAATTGAAGGAAGGAGGGTCTGGAAGAGAGAGATGAGTGGAGAAGCCAAAGCATTCATTACCTTAAGGGATGGGCGATGAGGATCTGAAATAAGTCACGGCAACTGAGATAGAAAGTAAGAAGAGATTTGAAAGACCAAGCTCACCTTATTGGGATTTCAATGACATGGCATGAACAGGGTTGAGAAGGGAAGGAGAAGAACGGACAGGATCACAGATGGTGTCCAGTGATCTGCTTGGTAGCCTGGGTGGATGAGCCATCATTGACTAAGAAGGCAAATACATGGAGAGAGGAAAGAGTAGGCTATAGGCAAGGTGATGAATTTATTTTTGAACATAACCGAGTGTGAGATGCCTGTGGAACATCCAAATAGAACTACCTGGTAGGAGATTGGGATGAAGACTTTTAACTCTTCAGAGAGGTCAGGGAGTTTCTGTAGAGAAAGATTAGTGAAGCAGGACTACCTAAGTAGTTTTTTCTTCTTTGTGTCTATATGGATAGTGTTTTTGCTAAGTGGCCCTGCTCTAGGGTATAGTTTTGCCATGCCTTTGATAATGTTACACCGATGTGACCATTCTGTGATTATTCCTGCTGCTGTAGTAGTTTGACCCTGGGCAGAGACTGCTTTCCTGGCCGTGTTTTGCAAGGTTGTACCCCACCTTCAAGACTTTCTCCTTAGATGTCAAGAAGCCATTGTGAGGGTTTGGTCCTGGGTAGGAGCCCATACATGTGAGGGGTGTGTCTCCTTGAGGAAAATCCACGATGTGATTGCTAATTTCTGGGGAGTGACCTGAAAGCACATAGCACGAAGTATGATTAATGATTTCATGTAGCAGCTCACTGCCCCAGAAAACAAGGCCAGCCCAGTCAGGCTGCCCGGGAAGAAGCACCGTCTGTTCTCCCGATTTCCAACCCTAGACCTCCTCTCAACAGGTCTGCAGGTAATGGATGGAGAGTTTCTGCCCTGAGAGGTGTGGGGGCATGGGGAAGCAGAGGAGACAGGATTTACTGAGCATCTCCTGGTGCCAAGCAGTGTGCTGAGCACCCTCCTTAAGCATGATGATAAAAACAGTGACAATCACCTCTTGGTGCCAGGCACTGGGCATATATTGTTTGATTTTCTTTTCAATTTAATTGATACCATAACTATGTAAGGTAGGTACTATTATCAGCTATGTTGTACAAGTGAGGAGGTTAAGGGGCACCTGGGTGGCTCAGTTGGTTGAGCATCCAGCTCTTGGTTTTTGGCTCAGGTTGTGATCCTCAAGGTCATGAGATTGAGCCCTGCATCAGGCTCTGTGCCCAGCAGGGAATCTGCTTGAATAATCTCTCCCTTTTCCTGTCCCCTGACTCACTCTCTCTCTCTCTCTCAAATAAATCTTAAAAAACACAAGTGAGGAAGTCAAGCAGAGAGATCAAGTGACTTGCCCAGGGCCACACAATTAGTAGATATCTAAGGTGGGATTTGAAAAAAAAAGGTTCTGATTCCAAAGCCTAGACATTATGCTGCTTCTCTCTGGTCCTGACCCTTGCTGGTCCTGTCATTCGGAGGAGCAAGTCTATAGGCCTTTTCTTTTATAGGCCTCACAAATTTCTGTCTTCACAGCTTTAAGGAGTGGGTGGGTTGGGGGAAGCCCTGGATGGGAATTAGGAGTCGTAGGTTCTTGTCTCAGCCTCTGTCTGACCTTGGACTTTTGACCTTAACATTTTGGAACCACATTTTCATCACCTATAAAATGGAGAGTCTAAAATTTACCTCCCAGGATGTTATGAGCATTGGATGGAGAAATTGCTAAGAAAGTGTTTTCGTAAACTTTGGAAGTTATTCTATTGTGTTTGTACCAATGGCTCTGCTTTTTAGAAAATCCTCTCCTGTTATTTTCCCCGACCCTGACTCCCCTTGTCCTTTATTGTGACTTCTGGCATTCTTATCACTTAAAAGTCTCTGCTAATCATGCTTTGAGGCAGGAGGCCACTGAAATTCTTATATAAATAATTCCACCTCCCCGAGCCAGCTGGAGGGGGTGGGGTGGCCACGCAGATTTAGCAGCTGCCAAAGCTATAACTAAGAAGAGTCTTCTTGTCAGTCACAGGAGTGAATCATTTAAATGGCTGCTTTGCTGCATCCTTCCCAGAGTCCTAAGGTAAATTGGATAGCACTGTTGCTTCTATCAGTCAATAGGCCTTACGTGAAGCTCGCCTTCTTTCTTTGAAATGTAGCAGGCATGTGTATTTGAAAGAACATGAGTTCTGGACCCAGACTCACCTGGGTTCTATTCCCAGCATCACCACTTACAAGCTGAGTGACCCTGAGCAAGTCCTCTTGCCAGCCTGGGCCTCGGTATCCTCATCTATAAAATGGGAGTGATAAGACCTGCCTCACACGGTCATCACGCAGCTCAGAGGAGATCGCAAAGGGCCCAGCACGATAGCAGGTGCTCATTAGACTCTCAGTAACGCTACTTCCCCGCATCTCCAAGCTGTGGCAACGAGTGCCTTGGAATGGTGGGGTTGATGAAGAGTGAAACGGTCTGGTTTCCAGAGTGCAGAGGCAGAGGACTCAGTAATAGACACTTGACTCACGGCTCTATTTTTAGCTTGATGCTGCCTAAGGTTTAAAAATGTGGTGTCTGCCTCAAGTGTCCCTTTATCCTTTCAGCTTAAGAGTGGGGGGTCAGAGTGAGGGTGGGGAGGAGACTGTCCAGCTTCTCTGGAGGTGCCTGTCCCACCTTCACAGTCACACCTTCCTCCTCTGTGTCCGGCACAGTCACCTTGGACGTCATCAGCTTCGAGGAAGCCGTGCCGATGCTCAGGCATGAGTGCTTTGCCCTGGTCTTCAGCAGGGCCCTCTCACTACCATACCGGCCTTCAGCTGCTTGTTACAGCTTGGGACGATTTCATCCATCACTCCTGCCCATGTTCACTGCGTGGCTGACTTCATGAATTTGGGGAGCACAGCAGTAAATCTTTTTCAGGCAGTTCCTATCTCTCCCCTCTGTTCTCAAGATCCATACATTACAGTAATAAATGTTATTTCATGTCATCTTGCAACAGCTTCCTGTTAGGCAGGAATTTTATTTGGCGGTGAAGAGCACAGGGTCTCAAAGAGACGAGAGTTTGAATCCTAACTCTGCAGCTGAACACTGTGACCTGGAACAGATGACTGAATAACTGAGTGTAGGCTTCTGCATCGGTCAAATGGAGATAATAGTATTCATCTCCTAGGATGGTGAGGGTGAGTGAAAGAATGTTTGAGGAGCCTCAGCACGGGGCCAGGCACACAGTGAGCACTTGACACATCGTAACTGGGGCATCAGTCTCAGAGCAGGGGAAACAGCAGTCCAGGACATTAACTCATTTGCCTAGGATGAGGCATTTTCCCTATTTTCTATGAAAGAGAAGGCCGAGAGGTCTTGCCCAAGGTTATACAACTAGTAAGCTGCAAAATCTGAATTATAAGCCAGTTTTCCCAACACCTCAGCCAGGTCCCCTGACATTGTACCAGAAGCCTCTGCAAAACTGGAATGAATGCCCCAAACCCATTTGTAACTGGCCCCCTGGTGGTGGAGTCTGAGCCCAGCCAGCCTTCTCCTGAATCCTGCTTTTTAGAAATGGGCCGCTGGTAAAAGACGTGTATGTGTGCACATCTATATATATAGGAGCAGGAAAATGTACTGGGAAACCATAATTCCCTAGAGGCTCCAGGAATGCAGTATTTTGGCTAATGGATCTTCTGAGTTTTAACTTCTTGATTTCAGGTCTTACTGCAGGTCATTAAGAAATGCATTGCAGCCAGCCACTTTCTGGTGTTAGAAGGGGCTGTCTAGAGAACATCATTAAATCCTTTTTAAATGACAGAGGATCTTGGCAGGGTCTCCAGTCATTGTCATAATGACCCGTAATGTTCATGACTCTAATTGTATGTCTGTCTGAATCTCTGACACTCATTCAGTCTTGACAACTGCTGTATGTGTGTGTGTGTGTGTGTGTGTGTGTGTGTGTGTGTGTGTGTGTGTTGGGAGTGAGGGCAGGATAGGGAGATAATTATCCCCATCTCATAGGTGAGAAAGCTAGGACTCAGCATGAATCCTCACGGGGGACCATAGAGCTTGATCACAGGCAGAGCCAGAACTGAAGTGACATTTGCTGAGACACTGTAGTAAAGCAGGGGAAAAAAAAAAAAGGTCCTTTGAGTCAGACATACTTGGATTTAAATCCCAGTTTTGACACTTTCTAATGGTGTTGACCTTTGAGCAAGTTACCCAGTGTTGCAGGTCTCCCATTCCTCATCTGTAAAATGGCAAGAATAATTATTTCCCTTGCTGGGATTATTTTAAGGTCATTCTGGGTAATGTATGTGAAGCACCTGGCATTGTGGCTACTCAGAGTAGGTCCTCAGCACATGGACACCATGATTCTCCCAATCCTTTCCAATCTACCGAGATGCCTGTCTGCTATAGTGACACGGGAGGCACAGGGTATGAGACTGACCTTTCTTGAGCCCATCAAACTCTAGAAGTGCTTTTTTGAAGTAAATCTACCCTCATTAACTTTAGGAAGGCGTAAGTGTTTTTGATTTACCTCTAATAATGGAGGCCCGAGACGAACTTTTATTTTGTAGATACACTTAAATAGTTTTACATCAATGCTAGAGGTGCTGCAAAACAATAAAATAAGTATCATATATGAGTGTTATGGTGGCAAATGCCCACAGAGTCTGGAAATGTTTTTTGGATCGTATAGGTCTGTCTTTTTAAATCATGCGTAGAATTTGAAGAGGTGAACAGGAGATATTTCATGTAGGATCAAAGGTGCAGAGGTAAGATAGTGTAAAATATTCTTGGCTTGGTTAGAACAGAAACTGTAATTGCGGGGAAGAGCATATATGATAAGGTTAGAAACAGACTTTCATATAGAGTTTCACATGTGTTCATGTGCCTAAGCATGTACATATTACTCTAATATCCCATCCATGTATAAACTAACCTAAGATCCTTAGTTAGAAGTGATCACAGGCATTGGCTATATATATCTTATTGCTTTCAGCCCAAGTCTGTAGGTAGGCAATGTGTTGTAGAAGACAGAACACTGGACCAGGAGTTAGGAGACTCAGGTTTTGCTCTTGGATCCACCCCCATTCAGCATCTGGGATAAGACTTATAACTTCTTTGGACCCTCCCTCCTCATTTACAAGAACAAGTCACTTTTGGAAAGTCCTTTGGAACTATTTATCAAGAGCCTTGAAGATGTCCATTCAATTTCATCTATTAATTCATGTCCTGGAATTGTCTCCAAAGGAAAGACCTTAAATATGGAAACAGCTTTATGGTTAAAGATAGTCCATCTTAGTGTTTGTATGATTTAGTAAAACTAGAAGCTGCGTAAATGTCTGATAATTGGGATTGGATCAATTATGACTTGATTAATTTGCAGTATTTACTAAAGAGTAACAGCTTTGGGGGCGCCTGGGTGGCTCAATCGGTTAAGCATCTACCTTTGGCTCAGGTCATGATCTCAGGGTCCTGGGATAGAGGCCTACATCAGGTTCCCTGCTCAGGGGAACCCTGCTTCTCTCTCTTCTGCTCCCTCTGCTTGTGCTTTCTCTCTCTCTAAGAAATAAAGTCTTAAAAATAAAAAAAAGTAATAGCATTGGTCATGTAAAAATGAAACCAAAAAGGCATCTATAAAAAAAAAGTGTATTGGAAAAATCATGCTTCCTAATGTAGGCAACACTGTTGATATCATCCAGGATCCTTCATGATCTGGCCCCAGTCGTTCACACCAGCTACCCCTGTGCCACCATTTGCCATATATGGTGACCTAGGACATTTTCCCAACTGTGTGTGCTTTGTATGTTCTGTTCATTCCTTCTGAAATGCTCTTCCCTCCCTTGGCCAGAAGGTGAATACTTAATCTCCTTCCAGGTCAGCTTAAGATTTCCCTGACTTCGTAGGAAAAGTAACTTGTGCCTTCATCTCTGTTTCTGCACATTTTGTAAGAAGGATCTAACATGTCTATAATCGTGTTAGTTTTCTCTATCTGTTTCTGTCTCTAAACATAGACTGGATGCCCCTTGAGGGTCAGAACTGTGTTATTGCCAAATCCCCAGGGCTTAGTAGAGGGCCCGGCACTTAATGGGTACTCAATACATGTTGTTTAAATTGTTTTTCACTCTTTACTTTTCCATATTTTCTGCATATTTTATAATGACTATACATTACCCTTATAATGGAGGTCAAATAACAGTAATTCATTTACCCATTTATTTTTAAGGAGGTGACTGGCCTAACTCAAAGGTTCTTGAACCTGGCAGTGCAGATACCACAGATACTTGGAAAGCTTAGTAAAATGCAAATTCTCATGTCCCAAGACAGGTGTCCTGAATCCCAAAATCCAGGGCAAAGATCTGGAATCAGTATTGTTTTGTTTGCTTAAATATTTATTTATTTATTTATTTTAGAGAGAGAGAGTGCGCATGTGGTGGGGAGGGGTATAGGGAGTGGGAGAGAGAGAATCCCATGTAGACTCCAAGCTGATCATGGAGCCTGTTGTGGGGCTCTATCCCATGACCCTGAGATTATGACCTGAGCCCAAATCAAGAGTCAGACACTTAAGCAACTCAGCCACCCAGGCGCCCTGGGAATCAGTGTTGTTAATAAGCTGCTTTAGTTACTGTGATGCTTAGCCATGTGTGGGAACACTTGACCTAACTACCTCTAAGGTGCTTTCAGCCTAAAATCTATCTGGTTCTCCGAGTGGTCTGCTAGCCCTTTGCCCCTGCTGCCATAAGAGGCTTCAGCATGAGGGCACTGTGGACCAGCAGGCCAGACAGTGGAGAGAGTAACTATTACCGCTTCATTATCGAGCACCTGTTCTTTGTCAACGACTCCTTTACATACAGCATTTCTTATCTGTATAGTACCTTGAGGTCAGTTTTATTATCTCCGTTTTACAGATGAGGAGACTGAGGCAAAGAAAATTTAAGTGTCCTGCCCAAGGTTAAGTAATAAGTACACAGTGGAGCTCATATTTGAATGCAGTTCTATCAGACTTCAAATCCCAGGAACTGTTCCCACCCCTTCTCTCCCTCCCCACCCCGTACAGAGCATCCTGGGAGGGGGGGGCAGCCAGGTGTAGCCCTGCTGTGTGCAGACGTCGCGGGTTGGGCAGGGTGGGCACTGGAGCCCTCTGCCCTGTGGGCAGATGTGTGGGATTAGCATGCGTAGTGGGCAGCCAGATGCCACAGAAGCGGAGGTTCCTGCTCACCAAATGTGCTCTGACGCCCACCCACCTGCTTCCAGGGTGCAGTGAAGCAGTGGAATTCAATTTGCAGCAGTGACCTAAGAGGGGCTATTTTTAGTAAGAAAGTAGGTCAGGGGCTGCAGCGGTGCTGCCTGAGAAATGAGCAGCCTCCCCTCTCACCAGGAGGCTTCTTCACTTCTCACGCAGCCAGTGTGGAGTTGAGGAAGGCACATCCGACATCCTCACATGCCTGCAGTTGTAATCGTCACCGTGGAGCCACTGGGGGGTGGGGAGTGGCGGGACACACACATACACATCTGAAACACAAAGCTTCTTGTCTGGGATTGCGTAGGGTCCTGGCCCTAATCCTCCTCCAGAGGTTAGAATCCCTTCAGAAAACATCTCGAACGGGATAGGAGGCTCATAAACCATACGCCCCCTCCATGCCAGCTACTCTTCTGGGTTTGATATGCATTATCTGATTTAGTACTTGCAAATACCTCTGCAAAATAGATATTCTTATCCCCATTTTGCAGATGTGGAAACTAAGTCAGAGAAATGAAGAGACTTACTCGAGGTCACACAGCTTGTATGTAGTAGAGTTGGCTTTTGAATCCTGTTCAAGACTTCAGAGCTGATAATAGATGATCAGGCCGTCCAACCATGCTGCGGGTGATTTTTTTTTTTTTAATTCCCACTCTCTGCCCCATCTTGTTTGGTACTTCAGACAAAGTAGTATAGAGATGGCTTCCTCTAGGTGGACTTATCTGAGTCAGACATCCTTTTACCTCCAGGACACAAAAGGGTACCCAGAACACAGACCTGGTCCCCAAAGAGGAGAATGTACATCCCTACCTACTGCTGCCCAATCACTGAGGCCAGTAGTTGCCAAAAACAATCCAGCCACCTGATTTCCCTGGGCCTGGAGTATCTCAAAATCCTCTGCCCCCCTTGCTGTGCCACATATTAACTGCAGATCTGTGGCAAATTGCAGGGCACTCATTGGCGATGCACAGGCGGACACGAGCTTGTTAACAGAATGTAGTAATTGACATATCGTGATTCATTATGCACAGCACGGAGGACTCTAGCAGAAGCCCACTTTGTGGCCAACCGCCGCTGGCACCACCAGCCTTGAGAATTTGTTCCTGGCTCTGTTCTGGCTCTCCAGCTGGAGAGCACCATACCTTCAAGGGCCAGAAGCAGCCCGAGGCTTCTGTTTTATCCTGCTCCCTCCCTCCAGGCAAGGAGAGAGGATATTTCCCCTGCCCCCAGGCTGCCTGACCTTGGAGGGACCTTATTTGTTCATTCATTCATTCAACAAACATTTTGAAAATGTTCCAGGCAGGCAGTGGGGAATGAGACAGATAGTCCCAGCCCTCAGCCCACAGAGAATTTATAGTCCTCTGGGCCTTAATTTCCTTATCATCAAATGGGCAGGAAAGAAAAAACTGCATCGGTCAATCTCTTCTAGCTCTAAGATTTCAGACTCTGTAGTTCTGGATTATAAACATTTATTATTGAGTCATAGTGTCAATCTTAGTCATTTGTACCCAATGCCAAAAAAGAAAAAAATAGAATTTCAGAATCTGGATGGGAACCATGGACACAAGCTAATTCAATTTCCTCACTTACAGATGAGAAAAATGAGGCTAAAAGAAGGGTATGACTTGCCTGGCATATCAGTGACAGACCCAGGGTGGGGAGGCCAGTGAGCTGAGCTCGCTTCCGCTCTAATCCTTCTGAGGCCACCTCCCCACTCGGCACTGCTCTTGTACCCCTCCTTGGAACCCTTTCTGCATTTAGCTTCTCTAACACTGAGCTCTGCTGAGTCTTTCCTATCTACCCCTCTAACCACTGCTTCTGGGCTCCCTTACCAGCCTCAGAACCTGGGGCCTGCAAGTGGAAGAGGAAGGAATAGCCCTGGAAGCTGGGCCTCAAAAAGTAAATGGAATTGGGTGCTCGCTTCAGCAGCACATATCCTAAAATTGGAATGATACAGAAAAGATTAACAAGGCCCCTACACAAAGATGACATGCAAATTGGTAAATGGTATTGGATTTGGGCAAGACTGCCAAAAAGCAGGACATGAGGAAATTGAGGCAGAGCATGTAGTTTGCTGTCAGAGTTCTCAAACAGCAGTATGGGCAAACTTCAGTGAAACTGAAAAAGGAGACCCAGTGGAGATAGCTGGTGAGCAGCTCAGTGAGCTCACAGAACGCCTGCAGAAAGGCCTGCTTCCCCTCAAGCCTCAGAACCTCTGTACCTCTGACCTTTGCCTGTCACCTACATGTATCCAGTAGAAGGAATCTAAAGCTGGAAGGACAGAGGATCTTTCTGATATTCTAGCAAGGCAAGGGAATTGAGCTGCCTGTGGAGAAGTCAGGAGCAGGAGGCTCAGCACTTTTTCAGTGGTCAGAGTGTCCCCTCCTGGGTGGAGAAAGATGCTGTGGGTATAGCAAGGCCTGAGCCAACCCGAAGTGCTTTATTTGTCTGTTGCTTTTCCCTTGCCTTCATCACAGTCTGAGAACCCAGACCTTGAAGCACTGTCCTTGATTAATTAATAAAGTTTATTGCCCTATTGCGCTCCCCTAGGATGGCGGTGGTCAGAGGTTAGGATAGGGCGGAGAATATGGTTGTTGATTATGAAAACCTGTATCCATCCTGTATATCCATTTTAGTCTTCTAAATAGATCTGTGTTATTTTCCACACTGTGCTTTTGTAAAAAATAATTTTCCAGTAGGCACATAACATTATCCTGAGAGAACTAGCTAGTACATGTACATAAAATGTCTTATGTACGTTTACAAATGCAGATACAATGCCTAAAAGTAAATCATTCTGAATTTTTGAAAAATGACTTCAAGTCGTTTGGCCGGAAGCTGGCAACTTGAGTCTGAAGCATGGACTCTTGTATGTCCTTGGGTTAGTCATGTTCCCTTTCTGCACTTCTGCTTTCATACCTGCCAAGGGAAAGGGATGGATCTGTGGTTTTATTCACCTGGACTGTGAACCAGTTCTACTGAACCACTTAGGATAATTGTTAACTGTACTGATTCCTGGGCCCACTTGCACATCCGTAGAAATGGAGATTGAATGCTTGGAAATTTTTGGTTCTAATAATCTTCCAGATTGATTCCAAGTGATGCAGCCAGGTTTTGAGTAGTTGTCTTCCAAGAACCCGTCTGGTTCTGATGTTTTAGAATCCTCTGCCCTTCTCGCTCTTACTCAGTTTCCTGATTTTGTCTTAGCTTTTCTTTCCCTGGAGAGCCTCCCTCACTATACTGTGACCCCTCTCAGGAGCAGGGGCCATAGTTTGTTCACCCCTAGATCCCTGGCACCCAGCATAGTGTCAGGCACAGAGGAGGTGCTTAGTAAGCAGAGGAAGGGACAGATGGGCTTTCATGGCTTTCCCATTTCTCTGCACATCCAGCTAATTTCCAGAATTCTTCCTGTAGACTCGGGCATTATAAATCTTTTGATACAGTACATAGAAATACAGGTTTCAGAACCTAACAAAACTGGATTTGAATCTATTTCACCTCTTAATGTATAGTGATTTGCCCCAAGTCATTTAATCTCTTTAAGATACAGTTTCCTTCATTATAAAATGAGAATAATAGCTCTTGTTGCTCACGATATTTATGAGGATTAACTTCCTGCATGAAAATATGCATATAAAAGTTCTTGATATATAGTAGGAACTCATTTACTCTGGCTGCTTTCTTCCTTTACATGGCCACTGGTGAGTAACGGGAAAAGGGGGGACTCAGAAGAATGGATCATCCCCAAACAGACTGAGAGAATGACATATGGCCCTTGTTGTCTCCTGGCTTCCTGGGACCCTGAGGCTCTGATAAGTCACCTTGATGGATCCCTACTTGCTTCGCTCTGGTCACATCAGAATTCAGACTTAGAATCTGACTCCAGATGCAGTGTGTTCTCTCTCTTACTCTGCTACAGGGACATAGAAAAAGAAGTAGCAAAAGAAATTCAAGGAACTATTGTAGATTTGGGTTCCCCAGGCAGGCCCAATGTCTGAGCTTAACCGTAAGAAACCCAAGTTCATTCAGAACGGTTAGTTCCCGGGGCCAGAGATCTTAGGGTTGGTTTTGTTAGCACATCAGCTTCCCTCTCCACATACTCTGTGTTGGAACTGTCACAGCATGCTGCTTTTCATAAAAGTCTCTTTTTCAAACCAAGTCCAACTGTTTCAGCCCCAGAAAGGCAATCAGATTAGCTCTCTTCTGGGCAAAATGGTAAATGATCACCCCACAATGCCTCCAGCACCACAGTAATCATAACAGCCACCCCTTACCTAGTGCCTACTGTGCTGGAATTTTCATGACACCACTATGAGTAGGTATGAGTAACTCCATTTTGCTGGGCAGCAGGCAGTAATTAAGACTGTAGACTTTAGAGTCAGACTAAGGTGCCGACCCTGGCCCCATCATGTTTTAGCCAGCCCCCTCCAAGTCTCAGTTTCTTTATCAGCAGAATGGGATTAATGTACACCCCATAGTATTAGGAGGACTACATTAATACCACAAACATGGTACTATTGAAATAGTTGCGCCAGTCATGTAAAATTATAAACTAGGATAAATGCTATGTGAGAAAGGGACAAGCTGCCATGAGAGCATATAATAGGGATCCTGACCTCTTTGCTGAGGAATTGACATCTGAGCTGAGATCTGAAGGGTCATTAGGAGTTTATTAGGTGAAAGGAGTGGGTAGGGTGGGGGGAAAGCTTTCTAGGCATATGTACTGATACGGCCTCAAAGGTGAAGAGGGAACTTAGTGCTTTTAGGGAACTGGGAGGCTCGGTATGACTTGGGTGTAGAGAGTAGAGAAGAGTAGAAGAGAAGAGTCTGGACAGGGAAATCAGGGCCTTATTAAGGATTTTTTCCCCTTTATTCTAAGAGCATAAGGACCATTGAAGGATTTGGAGCAAAATATATGTGTGTTGTACATGTGGAGAGTGATATGACCAATTTGATATTTACAAGAGATCTTTTTGACAGTGGTCTTAATGGGTTGGAGGGTGCAAGAGTGACTGTGAGGAAATCAGTTCAGAGGAGGCTTTGTATTTGTCCCAGAGAGAAATAACATTGGGCAGAGCTGGAGTAGTGATGGCAGAGATGAAGGGATAGGGGGGTTGAGATATTTACGGGGTAAAATTGCGGGACTTGTTGATGGCTTAGATACAGCTATGAGGAAAGAGTATAAAGAACAACTTACCAAACTCAACACTCCAAAAAATAAAAAATCCAGTCAAGAAATGGGCAGAAGACATGAACAGACATTTCTCCAAAGATCTACAAGTGGCTAACAGACATATGAAAAAAATGCTCGATATCACTCAGCATCAAGGAAATACAAATCAAAACCACAATGGAATACTACCTCACACCAGTCAGAATGGCTAAAATTAACAAGTCAGGAAACAACCAATGTTGGTGAGGATGTGGAGAAAGAGGAGCCCTCTTACACTGTTGATGGGAGTGCAAGCTGGTGCAGCCCCTCTGGAAAACAGTATGAAGTTTCCTCAAAAGTTAAAAATAGAATTACCCTACAACCTAGCAATTGTACTTCTAGGTATTTATCCAAAGGATACAAAAATAGTGATTCAAAGGGGAATCTGCACCTCAGGGTTTATAGCAGCATTGTCCACAATAGTCAAATTATGGAAAGAGCCCAAATTCTATCAACAGATAAATGGAAAAAGAAGTTTTGGGGTGTGTGTGTGTGTGTGTGTACGCGCGCTCCATCACACAGTGGAATATTATTCAGTGGAATATTATTTAGCCATCAAAAATAATGAAATCTTGCCATTTGCAATGATGTGGATGGAACTAGAGGGCGTTATGATCAGCGAAATCAGGCAGAGACAAACACCATATGATTTCACTCATACATGGAATTTAAGAAACAAAAAAAATGAACATAGGAGAAGGGAAGGAAAAATAAAATAAGGTGAAGACTGAAAGGAAGACAAACTGTAAGAGACTCTTAATTATAGGAAACTAAGGGTTGCTGGAGGGGAGGTGTGGGGGGGGATAGGGTAACTGGGTGATAAGCATTAAGGAGGGCATGTGATGGAATGAGTACTGGGTGTTATATGCAACTGATGAATCACTAACTTCTACCCCTAAAATTAATAATACACTATAGGCTACCTAAATTGAATTTAAACAAATTTTTTTTAAAAAAAGAACAGCTACCAGCTTTCTTGCCATTCTAAGCTTAAAAAAAAAAAAACAAAAAAAAGTGGAAGAAGACTTGGTTTGGGTAGAAATATCTTGATCTGAGAATCTGAACACACTGCACTCAAGGTGCCTTTTAGATATCCACATGTGGATGTTCCATGCCCAAGGCCATCCACGGTAGGACACAGTGGCCTTGGAATGCCTTTGGGCAGTCTGACCCAGATCCAGCCCCTGTGGGGGTAGGGCTTGTTTTAGACTGGTTAGTCTGAGGCCTCCTCGTTTGCCCCCCAACCCCTCATGGTTCTGTTTCTTTACCAGAATATCAGAATACCAGGATATCCTGAAAAAGAACATGTGAGAAAATTCAGCCTACGAAGTCTGACCCATGAACGGTCTGAGGGGAATCTGCTTCTTCAGGGAAAGCAGTTCAGATATTGATGCATGTCGTTCGAGGTGCTTTTTTCCCCAAATCTGTGGGTGAGATAGTTGTGTTTGATGTGTGTCCTTGTATTCATTTCTTCATTTATTATTAAAATATTTGCTATTAATATATATCTACGATGTGGCAGGCACAATGCCAAGTCAGAAAGGACCCCTGATTCTTTGGGAAGTGACATCCCCAGGACCCATTTGGCGCTGCTGTTCTTGTGATCATAAAGACACCAGCAGGATGCTGCCCTTTCTCTGAATACTAAATCTCCAGGATGCTGAGCTCTGCTGACTTTTATCAAGGGGGCACGTCCTTGAGTTCAGAGAGTTGGTTTGTCAAGGGCTCCCTCTGCAGCTGCGACTCCCAGGTCTATATCTGGGCCTCCTGTCTTTTTGCAGAGTCTCCCTAGACAGTAACTACATCAATGCCAGTTTTTCACTTTGAATGGAGCTCAGCTGGGCAGTCTGAGCCCCACCGCCCACTGCACACCTGTGCCATGTGTTCTGGTTTTTTGTCTGAGAGCATTGCTTGTCCCTGTGAGGGGAAAGAAGTAACAGAGCAGGCTTCGTGTCCTCCTGTGGAATGGTCAAGGAAGTTCAACCAGCAAGCAGGGCAGGTGTGGGGAGAGGGGAGCAGCAGAGTGACTCACCAAGCCTTGGCACCGCGTGATAGGATTTATGAATCCCAAGTGGAACAGATACGTGCTCTAAGAACATGTTGGCCTGGTGAAAATCTAAACTCATGAGCTACATGAGTGATTACCATCGTGAAAGGGAGCATAGGCGTCCTTTTAAAAATCCTCTGGTATATTTAACACACAGTGAAGGAGGGGGACAAACTATGCCAAGTCAGGGACTCCGGGAAAGCTGACATTCTCTGTGTCAGTGGAACAAAGAACTTCTTACAACTGGAGTAGATATTAAGCCCCTGTTAGGGGAGATGTTCCTGCAGAGGGTTGACCATGTGTCCAGTGGGACAGAGAAACTGCTTCCCAGGGTAGGATGGTGACCTGAGAATTGCATCTCTTAAGATCCTCTGATTCCTATCTTTGCCTTTCATCTTGATCTTCAGGGACTTGAAGGATCCTTGAAGTCAGAAGCACCTTGGCTAAATCCCAGCTCCACCTCTTCTAGCTGTGTGATTAGGGTGCGTTGCTCTCTGCACCTCCTTCTTACAGTCTTCCAAACCAGGTTCATAATATCCTGCAGAGTTGTGTATGTACCAGGGTCAGATTAATTAAGCTTAGCAGCCAGCACCCCAGGATGTAAGAATGGGAGGATCCTGGGGTGCCTCCAGTCAGCTGTCAACTCTGTGGTATGTGTGTGGCCTGGATCTGCATGGCTCCCCAGAGCATGTATGCAGGCCATGTGTCAGCTCGCTGCAGCCAGGGGTGGGCAGGGACACACTGAGCTGGTTCTGCCTGAGGAGACACTGCTCAGCAAGCAGCCCACCCAGCTTCAGTTTCCCCAAAGAACTCAGTCTTCCTTACAGAAGATCCTTCCAGGTGCCAAAGGTAGCACATTGCTTGCAATTCGACCCCCTTAAGAATTCTGGTTATGCCCCTTTTTCATGCCATCTGTCTCCTTAAGCTGATTTTTTGAGGAGTTATTTTCCTAATGTATTGGATAAAATTCTGGTGGTGTCTTGGGAAGCTCACACTGTTTTCGTTTTCCAGGAGAACATTAACAATCTATAGACTAGCCTTTGAATGATGCCAGCACAGTCACTGTAAACTCAAGGCCATTTGCTGCATGCAAAATCCTTGGTACCCAGGTATGGCTCTGGCTTCATATGTCACCGTGTAACACACTTGAATCATGCCAACCTGAAGATACTTGTCCCCATTTGGGGTGCTTATCACAGATATCATGGTTCCCAACTGCACACACAAGGCAGTTACAGTCATTGGTTATTTATTCCTCTGGCCTCCCTGCAGGCTCTATAGGGCGAAGCTCTTGGGCCCTTTATTCAGATGAAGAGAGCATGGCTCTTGCTGGGTACAATAGTTTGTCTGAGGTCACACAGCTAATTATTGGCAAAGCTGTGTTTCAAATCCTGGTCTTCTCTAGAGCAGCCTGATGGTGAAAACACCATTCAGCATTCGCATCTCACCTAGGATGTTCGTGAGCCCTGTGACCTTGAACAAGCTAGTGATTAATATTATAAGTGGTTATTAATAGTAACAGTAAAATTTACAAAGCACCTGGCTCAGGTGTGCAGGAGACCATGTTTCCCTGCTTTCTCATACCCATTTTTCCAAGAAGCATCCTGAAATTCAGAGAGCTAAAGCAACTTGTGCAGGCCTCAGTTTCTTTATAATGAGAATATTGCTACCTCCCTGGGAGGGTGATTACAAGGCCTGGATGAGGTCATGTGGATGCACTGCCTAGCACAGAGCCTGCAGTGGAGGGGGTGCTCATGCAGTGCTTCTTTGCCTTCTCTAGTTCCCCCTCTGAGTCCTAATCCTGTGGTCTTTCCGCTGCATCCCATATAATACATTTAGAAGCTGAGGTCATGCTGAAGTCTTCTCCCTAGCTTTCTTCATCACACCCCGCCAATTCCCCAGAGGCCACTTCCAGCCTCTGATCTGAGTTCCCTGTCAGATACCGCCTGTTTAGTCTTTTGCCAGCTCAGGAAACACCATCCTTCCCTGGCATGCTGCACTGCACCCCTGACATTTATTCCAGGGCTGTGTTCTGGAACGCTAAAGCCTATTCTGGCCTCTCCCGCTGCAGGGCTCTCCCCTTTCCTGACTTTGTCTAAGGCAAATACAAGTTGTTTTCCTTATTTTGGCATCCTGCCTGGATCTTTCAGGTTGTTATGCTGTGTTTCACGAGGGGCCACACATGGGAGTGACCTAGAATCCAGGTCTCCTGACTTCTAGCATCATGATCTGCAGCTTATCATAATTTAATGTTTAAGAAGAGTATGCAGTAGTCAGGGGAAAAAGTAGGAGCCCTGTCTTTGGGGATCCTCAGAAGTATATTCATTTGGCTTTCAGTAAAAATTTATTTATGCAGCACCTTCTCCTTTTTTTTCTTTTTTTTTTTAAGATTTTACTTATTTATTTGAGAGAGAGAAAGAGACAGAGAGAGAGAGAGAGAGAGAGCAGGTGGGGGGAGGAACAGAAAGAGGGTCAAGCAGACTCTGCGCTAGCACAGAGCCTGATGTAGGGCTCTATCTCACCACCCTGAGATCATGACCTGAGCTGAAATCAAGAGTCAGATGCTTAACTGACTGAGCCACTCCAGGCTCCAGCCCCTCAGCACCTGCTTTCTGCCAGACCCTGTGTTAGTAGCTATGGCAGTGAAGGAGGCAGGTCTTTCATGGAGCTCACATTGTAGTGTGAGAGGTCAATAACAAAAGCATAAAGAACTAAGTTAGTAAGATGATTTTAGATTTTAAGTATCATAAAAGAAATAAATAGAGCTCTGGGATGGAGAGTAACTGGAAGATAATTTTATGCGTTTTGGATAGAATGGTCAAGGAAGGACCCTTTGAGGAAGTGACTCTTGAGCTAAGCTCTCAAATGAAAAGCCAGGGCAAGAGCATTCCAGGCTAAGGGAGCCATGAGAACAAAGACCCAATGTTGGAAAGGGCTTGGCCATTCAAGGAGTAAAATGGAGATCAGGATGGCTGGGAGGAGTGTACCAGAGGGAGGAGCCGTAAGATCAGAGAGCATAAGCCGGATCATGTTGGGCCTTGGAGGGCACAGAAGAGTTTGGATTTTTTTTTTTTTCTCCTAGAATTAGTGGGAAGCCACTGAAAGGCTTTAAGCAGGGAGTGGTGTGACCTTAAGTAAAACTGAGGTGCCTAAGTGGAGAGTGGGTTATAAAATGTAAACAGGGAAGCAGAGACACGGATTAAGAGGCTGTTATAATAGCCCAGAGAGTGACAGTGGCCTAGACGGGGTTATGATGGGAGAGACCGGCAGGTAAATATGTGATTATGTTGAAGTGAGGGTAACAGGGTTTGACAAAGGATTAGATGAAATAATCCATTCTGCTTAATCTACTTAGTACCCAATTAGTGTAGATCAAAGTGATACCTAGTTTCAGTTCCTAAACCTGGAGCAGGGGGAGGACGTCTTGACAGGTGACAGACCTGACTGTCAGGGTGCACCTCTACAAGTTTGACTCTATGTAGGGGCTAGTTCTTGCATCTCAGAAAGAAGCCTTAGAGAAGTGAAAAAGAGAGATATTTTCAAAGAATTCATTCATTCATGAGTCCTGTAGGAAGTGCCTTATCTGTGTAGTTGGTGTTCTACTTTTGACAAACAAAATAGGGCTCTGTTCTTTAGGGCCTCCCCTCTTTGGGGAAGTAGACATATAAATAAATAAATCTCAGTCTGTATAGTGGCAAAAGGACAAACAAGGAGGTGTAGGAACACGAAGGAGAGAGCTAGCTTTTCATGTGATAAATAAAGGAGGGCTTCACAAAGCCTATACTTTATATTTCAGTAAAAATTTGTAGTTAAAATAATACAACTAATGGCCAGGAACAACTCAGTTTATGAACATTAATATCTATTTGTTCTCTACTGGAAAATGGGGGTAGGGGTGGCAAGAAGAGAGGACCTTCCAGAAAAAAAGGAATAGCATTTGGAAAGGCCCAGAATCCTGAAGGAGTGAGGTGTATTCAAGAAATAGAAAATACCTCCGGAGCGCCTGGGTAGCTCAGTGACTGAGCATCGAGTCGTGATCTCGGAGTCCTGGGATTGAGTCCTGCATCAGGCTCCTCGCAGGGAACGTCCTTCTCCCTCTGCCTAGGTCTCTGCCTCTCCCTATGTACCTCTCATGAATAAATAAAATAAAATCTTTAAAAAAAAAAGAAAAAACACTTCAGCATGGCTGGGGTATAGGGTGTGTGGGGTGGAGATACAGGCTGGTTTGTAAGGTTGTTGACTGCACTGTGAAGCACTTTATGTGCCACATTGACAGTGTTGGACTTAATCCTTTAGGCGCCTGGAGACCAACAGAGATTTTAAAGCCAGGGTCTAGTTGGTAGAAAGCAAATAGCTCCCCCATAGACCGACAATCAATCAAATCCCCATTTCCTACTGCGTCTGGATGCAGCCTCAGAAACGTTCTCAACATAGCACACCAGGCAGTCACTTCCAGTCAGCCAGAAGTGGCAGAGGATGGGGCCTTTTCTCCATTCCCCAAAGAAGACGAGTTTGTGTATGAGTTTAAAGAGGGAAGTGTTGAGGACCCAAAACTACCTTGTACAGTTGTCTCATCAGCACAAGCATAAGTTGCCTACATTGTGTAAGGCATGGTGGAGAACAGTGAAGTGAGAAATAACAATCTAGTCTGAAGGAAGATTTGTCTGAGTGTGGCCATGGTTGTATGAATTCCAAGGAGATAGTGCTAAGGCAGAAAGTACTAGACTTTCAAGGAATTCCAGTCCGCTAGCCCTTGAATGGGTGCCCTTGACTTGTAGGGAAGTGCTCCAGTAAATGCAAGGCTTTCTTGTCCAATAGACATTGGTCCTTTCCCTGGAAGCTCTCTCAAAGAGGCCATGTTGTTCCTTTGAAGAAAGTTAAATGTCCTGGGCCGGGGAACCAAGACGTGACCAGCAGCCTGAGAACCCAGTCATGGCTTTGATTGTCTATGCCAGTTCCACATCCCTGGCACCTAGCATAAGACATGTGGAAGAGCAGGGCAAAGAAAACCGACAAACCAGGCAACCAAACATGGGTTCTAAGCCCCGCTCTTGCACCTCACTTCTCTCAGCCTTGTCATGACTTGGTTGGTCTCCACAGCCCTTCATTGTGCTGTCCCTAGGATTCTAGGATGATGCATAGAATGGTTCAGAGCAAGCCAAGTCATCACTCATATTTCTGGTATGCCTCAAGTATAATCAGAATAAAATATCAAAATTAAGCAATACTTTACAGCATCTCAGATATGCCTTCTAAAAACAGAACCTGTGTCTGTCTCTGAGTTGTGAAGAAAATGTATTAGGTTATATTAAACAGCAAGATTGTCCCTTTTGTAGGAAAAAAAATATGAATTAAATCTTGTCTTCCTGACTGGGGATTTTAATTGGGATTTGAGTCAATTTGATCTAAATTTGAGCATCCATCCAGAGAACATTTATTGACATCTGCTATGAGCAGGGCTTTGTGCTATGCATGGGGGAGATAGAATGAACAAGATACAAGATGAACAAGATCCTTCCAGGCAGGAATTGACGGTCTAGACGGAGAGATAAAACATATACATACTTGACTGTGACCTCAGGTGGGCAGAGAATAAGCTGGGACAGGCCAGATCCAGGGCGGGGGGAGGTCAGAAGAAGAAATCCCTTCAAGTACATCATTTAAGCGAGAAGTCTTGCCACACTGCCTGAGTAGGGCTTAGAATTCCCGGAGGCACCATGGTCTTGAGGACATGCTCTGTAGTTGCCTGGAGCTCCCGGTCAGCCTGCCACCACCAAACTGAGCACCTTGGCTTTTTTTTTTTTTTTAAGAAAGATTTTATTTATTTATTCATGAGAGACACAGAGAGAGAGAGGCAGAGACCTAGGCAGAGGGAGAAGCAGGCTCCCTGTGGGGAGCCTGATGTGGGACTTGATCCCAGGACCCTGGAATCACGCCCTGAGCCGAAGGCAGATGCTCAACCACTGAGCCACCAGGCGCTGCACCAGGCGCTGCACCAGTGGCTTTTATGAGCAATGACTACACTGCCTCGCCAAGCTCTGTGGCCCCCTTTTATGGCTCACGCTCTTGGAGTTGATTTCAAGAAAAAGTTGTTGACTTTAATAGGAATTCATAATCTTTTGTAAGACTGGCACCTATCTGCCCATGTGACCCTCTCTGCCTTGGCTGCCACTGGAATTAATGATCCAGCTGCAACGGGAGCATCTGCTTTCTGATATTCACTCAGCAGTTGCTTATCAAAGTATTCACTGTGCAGGGCCCTGTGCTAAGTGGGGTGGCGACTCACAGGCGCTGCCGTCCCATGCGAGCCAGGCCCGAGAAGAGCTATAATGTCAGCTGTAACACCGCTCAGGTTGTGACCCAGAAGGCCCAGTGCAGTACCAGCAGCTACAAGAGAGAGTTTGCTTTTAGGCCGGGACATCGAGGGAAAACCTAAAAGACATCTGTGTGATTTGGACCTTGAGAGCTGTAGGGATCTTCCACATTGAAAGATGTAGTAGGTTTCCAAAATAATGACAAAAGCATTAAGGAAGCAGAAAACTCCAGGCACGTTTGAGAAACTAGGAATACATCACTTTGACTCTAACAAAGGGAGCATAAAGGGGAACAATGCTTTAAAAAAGAGTTGGGAAAAAAAATAAAAAAATAAATAAAATAAATAAAAAAGAGTTGGGGCCTAAGTCAGGTCAGGCTGCTATAATAAGATACCATAGACGTACGGGTGGCTTAACCAAACCTCTATTTCCTATGGTTCTGGAGACTTGAGGTTCAGGATCAGGGTGCCAGCATGGCCAGGTTCTTGTTGAGAGCCTTCCTTCTGGTTCACAGATGGCTATCTTCCTGCCATGTCCTCTCATGGTGGAGAGCAGAAAGAGAGAAAGCAATTTTCTTTTGTGTCTCTTCTTAGAAGGGCACTTAGCCCATCACGGGAGCTCCACTGTCATGACTTAGCCACCTCCCACAGGCCCTACCTGCAAACACCATCACACTGGGGATTAGAGTTTCAACATATGAATTCTGAGAGGACACAAACATTCAGTTCATGGTAGAGCAGATCACAGAGGGCTTCCTTAAATGTTCCAGGGTGAGGCAGTTGTGTATTTAATTCTTAGGCAATAAGATGTCATTAATAGTTTTTATTTTTTTTTATTTTTTTTTTATTATTATTATTTTTATTTTTATGATAGTCACACACAGAGAGAGAGAGGCAAAGACATAGGCAGAGGGAGAAACAGGCTCCATGCACCGGGAGCCCGATGTGGGATTCAATCCCGGATGTCCAGGATCGCGCCCTGGGCCAAAGGCAGGCGCCAAACCGCTGCGCCACCCAGGGATCCCTCATTAATAGTTTTTAATCAGGAATAAAACCCTAGGATTGAAAAGGACTTTGGAGATAAGTCATTATAGCCCTCTGTCTCACACGTAAAGACCAAATCCCAAAAAGGGAAATAAGTAACTGAAGGTCAGACAGCTAGTTAATGATGAAGCTGGATCTGGAGCTGGAGCTAGGGCCAGAACCAGATCTGGGTGTAGTTACGGTGGTCTTTTACACTCCAGGATGAGATCTATGCTCAGGAAATCAATGAGTCTTTCTGGTGGAGATTGAGGGAAAAGGAAGGGTGTCAGGGAGACCCTGGGGAGGCCTTTCTATAAAGTTAAGAAGAAAGATGGCACTTGAGTTCTCTAATCAGGGCCATGGCAGTGGTTGATGAGAAGGGGCTGATGGAAGAGACAAGACAGTGGCCCAGTCAGCAGGGTGTGAATGTGGAAGGGAGACAGTTACTTGTCCTTTCTTTGGTCGCTGTTCTTTACTGGATTGTCCCATTGGGTAAGCTGCCTTGAAGTAAGAGAAGAGGAATACAAATCCAAAATAAATATATCCAACACATTCAGTATTTCCTAAGTTGAGCCTTTTTGTAATTTTTCCTTCCTTTCCTCCTTCCCTCCCTCCCTCTTTCTTTCTCTCCCTTCCTTTCTCTCTCCCTTTCTTTCTCTCTCTCTCCTTTTCTTTCTCTTTCTTTTCTTTTTCTTTCTTTCCCTCCCTCTGTCCCTTCCTTCCTTCCTTCTCTGTTACCTAGAGGGTCTGGTTGTTTTCCAGAACCTAGCCTTCTAGGTCTTACGTCCTCAGAAATGTGATCTATTTCCCAGCCACCACTCTATCTTCACAGTTTTTCACATGGAACATGGGAACTGCCATCATCATCTGAGAGTCTCTGGTTTTAGGTTTCCTGCCTGGCCCTGTGAAGGTGCAATCTGTATGACTTGCCTCCTATCCCATGACTCTAGGTTTGGATCCAAAGCCCTGAAACAACCTCCAACAGAGACTGAGCTCCATAATACACCAGGTACCTGGCCTGAGGAAGGCACTGGGGTGAGCTCTAGTCATCTGGGGGCCTGGCCCCACGTCTGTAGACCCCCTACCTCAGAAACTGGGGAGCATTAAGATGCAGATTCTTAGGCTCTATCTTATACCCACTGAATCAGAACCTCTGGGAGCAGGAGGCCAGGACTCTATTTTTGACAAGTGCCCCAAGTGATTCTTATGAACCTAAAGTTTGAGACTCTGCCTTAGATCACTTAATTTTTTTTTCTGGCCTTCAGTTTCCTTGTTTGAAAATGGGGAAATGATATATTTGATTACTATGAAAATAGAAAAGCACTTTGAAAAAATGATAAAAGCTTTATATATGCATATATGTGCATATATAAACATCTGTGTATGTATATAAAACTAATGTGTGTATATATATAATATAATTATATATATAATTACATATAATTAATAATAAGAATAATATTATATATAATACAATAATGTAATTATGATAATATATAATTATATGATAATATAATATAATAATTATATAATATATATAATTACTATATATATTACTAAGCTGACAATCTTGGGATCAAGAAAGTTTGAGACATTTCTCAAATAAAAATACACTGAAAACTGATAAAAAGGTCTGAGTGTTCACACTTGGAGCATATACATTCACCAAGAGAATGAATATATGAATGAATACCTCCAGGAAACATAAACCCTGTTGCAAGGTCATTCTCTTTCATATTCTCCACCTCATGTATTCAATCAACATCATTCATATGTGCCTAATATGGGTCAGTGCACTGTGCCAGGCTGAGTATATGGAAATAAATAAGACATGGTCCCTGACCTCAGAGGGTTGGAGATCAATATGGAAATGAGTATTCAATTACAGTTCAAGACCAACTCTGGAGGTAGGGTGGGTGGGGTAGAGAGGTAGTCATTAGTGCTTTGGCAACAAGAGCAGGAACCAGCTGTCAGGGTAGGTGTCACCAAGGAAGTATCACCAAGGAGGTGACTCTGGAGCTGTGTCTTGAACATAAGTGTGATTGTTCCAAGAAGGAAAGCCTCTTTCACAGCCCTTTCCACTGGCTTCCCTTTTCCATTCCATCAGATTCTCTCATCAGTTTCCTCCCCACCTCCCCCATCAAACTAAGCTCAGGGACCTGGTGGTCTTGGCAGCTTCCTCCCTTACCTCCCCAAATCTGCCTTTGGTGGTCAAAGCTTTCAATGCCTCTTTTTGTGTGGAGGGGTGCCATTTACATTGTTACCCCCAGAAGTGTTCATCTGAGGTGCTTTAAGTTCTATTGGAGATTTGCTTGTTTGTAAGTTTGCATTTTACATCAGCCAGCTGATGTATAGTGGGTTATTTTTTTTTCGAGGAAGAAGATTGATGACAAGTGGTTTTTGCCAACCCTTGTTATTTTACTAGATAAATAATCAGTATTTGGCTTACCTGTGAAGAATCAAGTATTAATACATAGTCTGAGTTATAGAATGACCTTCTTTGCATTTTAAGGTAGAACAACACTGGATAAAGAATCAGAACTCAAACTGACATAGCCTGTCACATGCTCTGACCATGTATGTCCTTTCTATTAAAACAGTGATCCACAAACTCTCAGCCTTGGCCTTGGTCAGCACTAATTAGAAATGCAGAACCTCAGGCCCTAGTTGAGATCTGCTGGATCAGAATCTGTATTTTTACAAGATTCCCTGCAATTTATCTGCTCATTAAAGTTTAAAAGAGACTATGAAATTAGTGATTTATCCCCATTGATTAAGACACTGAAGTCTAGAGAAGAACTTACCCAAGATCACATAACAAGTAAGAGCCAGAATTCAAGCCCTGGTCCATCTAATTCCAAGCTTAGTGCTCTGTCTGCTGTGCAGGTGAGCTACTTTGTGTCATATTAAAGACCACTTCTTTAGTGGTTACTAGTCATTTAAGAGGGGGGACAATGACACTTTTTCAGGGTGCAAATATATCTTTTTGAAAGTTGCAGGGGATAAGGGGAATCTAAGGAGAGCTCACACACTGAGCTTGGACTTTATACCACGCACTTGGACAAGTCTGCATGACAGGTAGCCTTGTCTCCATTTTACAGATGGCAAGAACTCTTCACATTTCCCTGAGGGTATCCAACCTCTAGGGACTCTTAGCAAGTTGAAGATAATATTTAAAGGTCTGATACTGGGACTTCCTGGGTCAGAGGTCAAGGAGTCAGAAATGTTGTGAGCATTTATTTTCATCCTTGAAGATCCCCCTCCTGTGTGAAGCCAGCTTCTTCCTTGACTAGTCAGGTTTGGTGGCTTCCCACTCTTTCCAAAGTCAGGAATTCAGGCTTCGGTCACTTGGAACTCCTCTTGATTTATGAACAACTCTGTCTCATAGAGTAAAAGAGGTTTTCCCAAAGAGGAAAAAATAGCTTTAAAGAAGGCCTTGAAGAATCAAGATGACAAAATGTATTATTTATAAGGGCCTAAAATAAGTGCCGGATCCTCCACTCAAAGTGAGCAGGCGACAGCCAAGCGCTGTTGTGGAGTGGAGCCCAGTCGACTCCAGCTAAATCCACGTGGTAGGGCTGGTCAACCACGGCTCCACTCAGTATTCCAGGGGTCCTTCTTGGGACATGAATGAGACCCAATTACAAATGAATACAACAGATCAGCTAAATGAGGAGGTTCTTGAAGGAAAAGGGGAGAAAGGCAGTGAGAGTCTGGATTGGCAGGAATGAGCACACACTACACACGTACATGCACACCATTTATAAGATCACATTGAGTTCCTGATTTTATAACCCAAGGATGCAGGTATGTACTGGGAGTAAGGAGACTGAGCAAGACCTAAGTAGATGCAGAATGTTGATCTTGCATCCAGCCCCTGGTTCCAAAATGCGGCATGCAGCTGCTGGTGATGCTGTCCGTGCAGAGTAGGCCCCAGAGCATCCAAGAAACAGCTTATTTGTGCTGCATCACAGATCTTTTATACATAAGACCTGGCTCATCATTCCTGAAGAACTTAACAATTTCTCTGTTTTCTTTTAAGAGAATGTTTACAAGTGCCTCTCTTACAAAGAGCTTTCCTACTTTGGGAAGCAAACTCAGGGCTAGCAAGTCTATATTTTGGCCAGGGGGGAAGAAACGGAGTCAGTGTCAAGGAGTCTCTGATCAACAGTCAGTTTTATGGAAAACCCATTTCCCTGTCTCTGATCCCTTGACTCTGCCATAATACCTTTGTTATCTGGGTGCTTTTGATACTGACTTAGACCTGAGGACCATTTCCCAAACTCATTTGTCTATAGAGGGCAAGATTCAGTGGCTGGAGGGAGGTCACTGAAAAACAGAAGGTGATGCCAGGGGACTTCTGAGGATACCCAAGGCAATCATGAGATGATGTGCTGGCTTCAGAGTGATTACGAGTTTGGTTTTACTGACAGAACAGTGGGCTGGGATTTGAACAGAAGCCGTAGCCTTCAGAACCTCTCACCTGTCTCTACTCCTTCTTCTGCTTCATCTTCTTCCTTCCTCTTCTGAATTTCTCTTCTGGGATGTGGTGACTACCCTAAAGGGACTGGAGGGAAATGCTTTCAGTAGCTTTAGATATATCTGGAGCTTGCCTTGTGTTCTCTGTTGGCTGGTGGCCTCCCTCCCAGTCATGGGAGCTAGCTGTGGTCCTTGGGTCCTGATATAGCCTTCTGGTGTAACATCAAGCTGGTATTTCTGCTGATTCTAATATCAAAGGTCTTCCAGTTTCCTCTTACTAGAATGGTTACCACTGGCATACAGGGCACCTATGGAATAGGGTTGGGTTCACCTACATGCCCTGGAGCCTTCTAAAAGACATCTGACCTTCTTATACCCCACACCTCAATTCAGAATAATAAGATTAAAAGAAATCATGGACATTTTAAAATCCAGGTATCTACTCAGTATTTGAGTGTGAAGCAGCATGGTCTAGAAGGACATGGTAGTTTTGAACCATTTGTTTCACATCCCATCTCTGCTACTTTCTAGTTGTATGATCCTGGGCTGGTCACCTGATCTCTCTAAGCAAGAAATGCCTTGAAGAGCCCTACTGGAGAATAAAGATAATGTGAATAAAGTGCCTAACATATATGATGTGCCTGGTTGGAGTGGGTAATATCATTATTCTGAAAACCAGCGTTTCCAAACTTGTGCCTGAAGAATACCTGAGTTCTTTCATGTGTTTTCCATCATATGTGGGTTTTAGAGCACTCACTACTGTGGTTACTTTATTTGTTATTATTACTATTTCTACTATTACAACCTTCACTGTGGTAAAATTCACATAAAAAAACTTTACATTTTGGGCAGCCCCGGTGGCCCAGCGGTTTAGCACCGCCTTCAGCCCGGGGTGCGATCCTGGAGACCCGGGATCGAGTCCCATGTCAGGCTTCCTGCATGGAACCTGCTTCTCCCTCTGCCTGTGTCTCTGCCTCTCTCTTTGTCTCTGTGTCTGTCATGAATAAATAAATAAAATCTTTAAAAAAACTTAACATTTTAATCATTTTCAGTATACAATTCAGTGGCCTTAAGTACATTGACATTGTGGTGCAGCATCACCACCACCCAGCTCCCGAACTTCATCATCTTCCCATACTGAAACTCTACCCATTAAATGATGACTCCCCATTCCTCCCTTTGCCCAGCCTGGTCACTCTCTTTTTCAGTAGCATGCTCCAAAGTCTTCACTGTTGGCGATTGAAAAGGGGTTGTAAAGGTAGGATCCTTGGTAGGATTTCCTTTGAGTTCTCTGAACTCCTGCTGGGGAGCCTCCGAGTTAAAGGTTTTTGCCATTTGCAGCAAACTTTGAGGATTGCAGATGGTTACAAAATAGATGTCAATACAGCTGCTTTGCATGGGATGGATCTGGAAGAGCCTTCCAAGGACTGGTGCATTTCTCCTAAAAATACCCAAGGATGTGGCTTGGCATAGCTTTGGGGAGAAACCAACAGTTTTTAAATTCTTCAATAGCATCTACCTCCTGGTGAAGACTAAATGAAAGAACTCATGTCGTGTGTATGATACAGTGCCTGGCACAGATAAGACCTGTGCATGTAGGCTGTTGTTACTGTTACTGCACTCTGGCAGAGATATTATGTATTATGTTTTGTATTTAATCCCCACAATAGATAGATATCATCTTCATTTTACTTGAGGAAGCTAAGGCTCTGAGCTGTTAACATCCTCAAAATTACCGAGCTTATAAGTGCCAGAGTAGCAGAAGGGGGATTCAAACCCGTACTCCTCCTCTCATTAGATGCCACCTGTTGTAGTATACAAAGAATGGAGCTCTATGGGTGAGTCCTATTGACTTTATTCTTGATATTTCATCTTTCCGCCTACCCTGGCCTTTCACTGGACTACTCTTCTTGCTACTTCTTCGTAAAGTCAGGCAGCTAATGTCCAAGCTTCAGAGCTTTCTGGATTTACCAGTCCTCAATCTCTGCACCATTTCAAAGTGATCACTCACAGTCTTAATAAGCTCTCTGCTCTAGAAAAAGAAACTGAAACCATGCTGCTTCCAGAAGAATAAAAGACACCAGAGATCACTTTCCCTTTGTTTGGGCACATGGAAAGGCCATCTGCAGGCCAGGAAGAGAGGGTTCAGCAGAAACCACCCCTGAAAGCATGTTGAGTTTGGATTTCTAGCTTCCAGAAATGTGAGAAAATAAATTTCTGTTCTTTAAGCCACCCAATCTGTCGTATTTTGTCATGGCAGCGTGAAGCGACTGATACACTAATGTATGAGAAGTCTGATATTCAGTCCAGGGCTGGTAGCCGTAGGAAGAGCTGTCTCTCTATTTCACTTTCCTTAGTGCAGGCTTGCTTCTTCAAGGTTTTCTCGTGGTCTAATATAGCTGCTGGAGTTCTAGCTGTCACATCCATATTCCAGCAGGAGGCAAGTAGAGGGAAAGCAGACAAAAAGTGGCTCTATTAAGGTACTTTCCCTGAGGTGGTACCCAGCAGTGTCCACCTACAGCCTGTTGGCCAGAACCTAGTTACATGGCCACACCTAACCATAATGAAAGCTTGAAATTAGGGTTTTCGCTGGGGCACGTGGCTTCCCTCAATGAAATGTGGGGAGAATGGATCTTGAGTAGATAACCACTAGTTTCTCCCTCAAGAAGCACGAGCACTCTGGGGAATAAGGAATCTAGAAATGAGCTTCTCAGTCACAAGAACAGTCCTACTTCTCAGAGCCTGTGAACCGCCCCCGGTATCCTAGCAAGATACAATAGGAGATGGCTCCTGTTGTCTGCAGGGTAGCCCGTGCCCCTACTTGGCTGGAGGAAGCTGTGCAGTTTGCTCTCAGCAGCCCTCCCAACCTTTTCTTCCCCGTTCACCAACACCTTGTCTCAAGCCCCATTCCCTGAATATGCCTGCACTCACCTGCCTTCCAGTTCCCTCTACCTGAACTATGCCCTCTGCCCTTTGGCACCCTAATATCTTATCCATCCATTCAGGCCCACCCAAACGCTTCCTCCCAGAAGCACCTGAGGTGATGTAGAATGTTCCCTTTCCTATATTCCTGTGCACTTTGCCTACATGTGTATCCTAATATTCATCATGAGCTGCTTGTAGTTAAGAATTATGTAGAATATTGTCTCTACTTTTGTGTATGTTTGAAAGTTTGTGTAATAGGCTGTTCACATGTGCCTACCCCAAAGGCAGGGATGGCATCATTTCGTTGCCATACTACCAGGGTTTTACAAGTATTTATTTGGCACCTACTAAGCGTCAGGCATTCTTCTTGACCCTAGGATATAGCAATGAGCAAAACTATCCCTGACCTCATAATGCCTGCTAACCTGGAGACATGGGGAGCAGCAGATGTTAGGCAGCAAATTTATAATAAATACATGAAACATTAATAAATGTGTAATTGCAAATTGTGAGAAATACTGTTAAGGAAAAAGCAGGATGCAAAATCAGAGAGGAGTGGTATGTATTTTAGGTGGTATGTCCCATAGACCAGAATTTAAATCCCTTCTCTCCCATATGGAATAATTCCACACAATTAATGTAGATACTCTCCTGTTAAGGAGCTGGAACTTAACTTCCCATTCGCTGAGCATGGGCTCTACTTAGTGACTTGCTTCCAAAGAGTAGAGCCTGGAAGTGCAGGGGACAGGTAGGGGGTTGGAGGGTGGTGGAAGGAAGCAGAACTTTACAGTGAAGAAACCCAGCAAACGTTACCGAGGCCAGATGATCAAGGTTAACAGCATCAGTGATAAACTGTGTGGATATTATGTACCTTGGATATGACACAAGGAGAAGGGCACTTCACCTCTGTGAATCCAGCCTAACCAGGAATAAAACGTCAGAAAAAACAAAACAGAACAAAACAAAAAACAACTGGATGTAGGAGCATCCTACAAAATACCTGGCTAGTACTTCTAACACCATCAAGGCCAGGAAGCACAGGGAAAGTTGGAAGAACTCTAAGGGACCTGAGGAGCCTAAGGAGACACGACAACTAAACCTTATGTGCTGTCCCAGATGGCATCCTGGAGCAGAAGGACGGGTGGGGGAAAACTCAAGAAATCTAAACGGAGTGTAGCATTTAGTGAACAATAGTGGTCCCTTCGTTGTGACAGATCCGCCACAGTAATGTGTTAGTAAGAAGGACCCCCCACCCCCGTTTGGGGAGAGGCATTTGGGAGCTGTACTATCTTTTCAACTCCTCTGTAAAGCTAACGCTGTTCTACAGTTAATACTTGATGAAGCTACGTCCCTGCCCTCCTGCTCCCTGACCATAGGAGTTGGGCGAGTGACTTCACCCCTCTGGGCTCAGTCCAGCAGCAGAATGGGGGTGACTGCACATTCACTGCAGGATTGAGAAGAGGCTTCAGTGCAACAGCGTGTGGCAGCTTTGGCGACAGTGTGCTCAGCGTGCAGGTTCCCCTCCTGCTCCTTCGGCTGCTGGCAGAGGGGCTCTCCAGAGGCTTTCCAGGGGCTGCTGCCCCTGCCGCGCCTTGGTATCAGACTTCCGTGCAGAAAACTTCTCCCTCACCTTTCCTGACAGCTTGCTCGGAGGGACTAAGACTGCATTTTTATTTTCATATTTCACTTGATTTTTTTTTCCCCCTTGAATTTGGTGTTTCTCTTCAGGAATCAGCATATGATTCAAACTGCCAGTTCTAAATTTAGTACTGCCTGCGATACGGAGAATGCATTTAGTGCTGCCTGGGATATGTATTTGGAAATAATGGTTTTATTTATCCACATCCAGTAATTCTGACTGCCTGCTGGGTTCTTTCAGGAAAGAGTTTGTCATCTCCTTTCCTCCTAATGATGAAATGTTGCCTGGTCAGGTCCCAGAGGCCTAGGCCGAGCCAGAGGCTGGTGACTCGAGTCTCTGTTTAATTAAACAATATCATCCCCAGGATTCTGCAGTCATGGGTTCTCTCCAAGGCTTCTGCTTAGAAGGAATTTGGAAGCAAGGTCTAGAAAGGACCTAAGGGCTCTTTGGAGCCTGGAGGCTTATTTCTGGGTACCAGCATGATAAGATTTTCCTCCTTTTCAGAGAATTGCCCCTTCAGGGCTGGACTGTATGAAAGGAGGAGGCAGTCGCATGGGTATGGAGCACGGTACCGGGCTTCGGATGCTGAGGCTGTAGAGGCAAATCACATACAGCCCCTGCCCCCTGAGAGCTAGAGTTCATTCAGTGATTCAAACAAATGTATTGAGTCTCTACCAGGTAGAGACACCATGCCAATCAGTAGGGTTACAGTAGTGACTGTCATCAAAGTTTCAGTCCCCAGAAGCTGGAGTTCTTATACATGTGGTTTGTGTGGCTCCGACATAAAGCGGGAGATAAGGGGTGATGTGTAATAAGTTAGGGAGAGGCAGTGTGTGTTCATTTCCTAGGATGCAGTAATAAAGTACCACAATCCAAGGGGTTTACA